>NW_006199712.1:4143816-4156811 GCF_000334495.1 Tupaia belangeri chinensis
TCCTGCTGATCCCCTGGGCTTCAGTGGAAACTTCTTGAATGGGGCAACTGGTTTAAATCCTGAAGTCGGATCTCACGGGACAGAGAAGAACACAGAGGTAACAGGGACAAAGGTCTCCGGGCGGCAAGTCTCCCCACTAAGTACAATGGTGACCTTGGGCAGTGTGGAGGAGGCACAGAAGGTTTCCTGCAGTTCCAAAAGAGCTGGAGAGCTGGGAGAGCCGTCAAGGGAACTGCCTCTACCCTCCTGCCCCGTGAACAGAGCCAGAGGCAGCCTGAGAGGAGCGCCTGGACAGAGACCACGGGGTGTTGTCTCCTGAGCCCCCGCGAGGTGGATAAAGCAACGACGAATCTGAGCCACGTCTAGAGGGTGCTCAGAACGACACTCCGACTCGGCGTAATCGACGATACAAATTTAAAAGCACAAAGTAATGCCCTTCAGTTATGGGTGTGTGTGTGTGTGTGTGTGTGTGTGTGTGTGTGTGTGTGCGCGCGTGCGTGTGGCAGGTCCAGACTTACAGCACTGCTATTGCTGTAGACAGATCCCAGGAGCCAAGCACTCCGACCCGCCCCACCACTTAGGAGACCGCGCTCCTCAGGTTCTTTCTCCGGCTCCATTTTCACCTCTGCCCTTCCTGCAGGACCCGCACCTTCTCTGCTGGCTCTTAGCACCTAAACTGGCTCCATCTTCCCTAACTTAAAACGTCATTCTCCTACCTGTGTCCCCCTCTAAGGAACAGTCTTCTGCCTCCCCTGGTCTCTCTCCCTGCTTCTAGATAATCCAAGCCCCATACTGGAAAGCGAGTCTTGCTGAGGACACCGCGGTGTCCTGTGCGAAGTCCCGCTCTTGGTCGCAGTCTGCACCTCTGACCACACTCTGCTCCCGGGAGCCTCTCCCTGCTCCTGTGGCAGAGGCCGGCAGTCACCTGCTCAACGTCCAGCCTTTCTTTCTCCTGACTCACTAGGTCAGGCCCCTCCTGCCTTCAAGAATAAATAAACCAACGAAGAAAAATGTCACTTACTCACCTTCCCTGCGGGTAGGGGAAATCGTGGCCAAGGAGATCTAAGTGGGAGATGCTGGACGGGGCTTCCAGGGGAGCTCCTTCATGGAGCCAGCCAGCTGCCACACGCCGCCTGCTACTCCGACCCTTCCTCCCGCCTCCTGCCGGGAACATGGTCCTGATGGCTGGGGCTAGAGCAGCCACCTTTTTTTTTTTTTTAAATGCGATGACTTTATTTTTTAAAAAAATAACTATGTATTTAATTGTATTTGTTATTATTGTTGTTGTTATTTAATTTGTTGTAGGGCACATGCACTCACAATAGACAGAAAGAGAGAAAGAGAGAAAGCAAAGCACCAGGTCTGGGACTTGAATAGCAGTCGGCCATGTGGGAGTCCAGCGCCTTAACCACCATGCCACCTGCTAGCCCCATGGCCATCTTGTAATGCACAAGGACAAAATGACAGAGATTTGCATCCCATCATCCTGCAGCTGCTGAACTAGTGCCGGTCACTACTATCTCCACAGTTTGTTATATAAGAAAATCAATTCCCAGGACCAGCAGGTGGAGTAATGGTTACATTGCCGGACTCCCACATAGACAAGAGCAGTTCAAGTCCTGAACCCAGCGGCTAAAACGCACGCTGGGCACATATGCATGCGTGCCTAAAATCCCGAGAGGAGGGTAGACAAGAAGAGATTGTGGTGGGGCCATCCTCCGCCCCCTGGGGGGAGATTTCTCGCTTTCTGTTTCCCTGTCTCTCTCTGTCTTTCTGGCAAGCACACACATCCTATAGCAAAAAAACTCTCAAAAAAAAAAGAAAGAAAAGAAAAGAAAATCACTTCCTGCCTTGTGTAATCCATATGCATTGTTATTCGGGTTTTCGATGCTATGCAGCTGAACCTCACCCTTAGCTCCTGCTTCTGCTCCGACACCCTAAAACTTCTCAGGTTCTTTTTCCCCACGTTCCCTCCGTGTTGGCGTTCCCAGATCTGTTCCCCAGTCTTCTTCCTTCACTGTTTCCCAGGTGACTCCGTGGTACCTGTGCTTCCTGGGCTGTCATGTGCCCATCCCCATGTGGAGCCAACACCCGTGGCTCTAAATGCCCACCGGACCCCTCTGTCCACCTAGTCCACGATGACCCTGAGATCACGCAGTCCCACTGAACTTGCCACGATTCTGCTCCTCCTCCTGGTCGCTGGAACCGAGGCCCTCATTCTCCCGACTGTCACGCCCAGCTGGTTCCCAGGTCCCACCAGAGCTCTTTCTAATAGGTCCAATTTGCTCCCACTTCTTTGGTCCCCCTGTCTGACACAGACCCCTGCCACGTCTTATCTGGGCCACTGCATCACCTCCGGCCTTGCCTCCTGCCTCCTGCCTCCCTTCCACACTGTTGCTGTTTTGGTCTATTCAAAACGCAAAGCTCATCACATCATTGTTTTTAAAACCTTCACGTGCTCCCGACCTCCACAAGAAGACCTTCCAGCCCTTGGTCACGGCCAGGCTCTGGACATTTTGCCAATGTCCCTTCTACTATACCCACATGAAGTCGCTTGGAGTTTCTGAGACTGGCCACGATTTTCTAATTTCCTTGTCTGGTTACTCACTGTGCCTTATAAGTTGAAATGTGTGCAAAAATAAAACTTATTTTTTTAAACAGTTTCACTTTTTTTTAAAAAAGAATTAGTTATTTAATTTAATGTATTATTATTTTTCTCTATGGCGTATGTTCACACAAGAGAGAGAGAGAGAGAGAGAGAGAGAGAAAGCAAGCTACCAAGTCTAGGACTTGAACCGTGGTCGACTATGTGGGAGTCCAGCACCTTAACCACGACGCCACCTGCTGGCCCCCTAAATAAAATTTTAAATGAACATTTAAGCACCTGGTTTGGACCCTTCTCTTCCTATGTTCACATTCAGAAACTTAGTAATAAAGACCTATTAGAATTCCAGGGACCAGCAGATGGCATAATAGGTACGTCCCTGGACTCCCATGTAGTCGACTGTGGTTCGAGTCTCAGATCTGGCAGCTTAAAACTCCAGGTGCGTGTATGTCATGCCCAAAATCCCAAGAGGAAAATGGAGGAGAAGGGATTGTGGCAAGGCCATCCTGGCGGGGTGGGGGTGGGGGTGGAATTTCTCACTTTCTCTCTATCTGTCTTATCTCTCCAGTGACTGCAAGTGCCTTATAGCAAAAAATCTCTAAAAAATCTTACAAAAAAAAGAGAGGCATTAGAATTCCAGAGATTCCATATTGTTCTCTTCACATAATTGCTTAATTATAATTCCACTTTTAGCCACAGATGTCTCAGCAAGTCGCTTTGAACCAAACTGATCAGAATAGACATCTGCTGCCTTGCTCCCTTCTTTACGTTTCCACTGAAATATTGAAATGTTCACCCTTAAACCTAAGCCTTTACTGTCTTCCAAGGTAAAATATCCCCTCCGCGCCAGGACAGGAGATGTTTGATTGGTGATGATATTAAGTGTTAGGGGCTTTGTCTTTTGAGTTGCCAGGGGGTGTGTGCCTTCATCATGAGGTGGGGAAGAGGACCCCAGTGGGGCACATTCACATGACAGCCCTTTCTCCTCCATTTTTCCCTCCGTTGGGCCCTTGGGCAGGCATGCACACATGCATGTGTTTCTCAAGTTGCCAGGCTGGGATTTGAACCATGGTTGGCTATGTGAGGTATTACTCTCTGAACCACTAGGCTTCGAGGCTGGCCTTTCTTTGTCTTATCCTATTAAAGTTTACTTCCTAAGATCATGGAGTTTGAGGGTCCAGTCCCCTTATTTTCCAGAAGAGAAAGCCAAGGCTCTACTGGCTCCAGAATAGGGCAATGGAGGAAGCCATTGCTGGGCCACATCCGGACCTCGGACCTTGGACCTCCACTGAGATTCAGCTCCTTGGTTCTCACCACGAAGGCTCAGACTATCCCCAACTCACAAAGGAAGCTCCCCTCTCCCCCTGTGAGAAGAAAGCAAAGTGCACCGAAGAGCCAATTAAGCTAATCCTCTTAGGCCATTCCTTTTAAGGCAGATGACGACATAAGGGCTTTAGGAACCAGGAAAGCAGGGTTCTCTCCCCCTCCTCTCTCCCTGCAGCCCCTGGGCAGGGGCAGAGCCACTCACCCTCTGGCTGATGGGCTTGTCGTCCTGCACCTGCACGGCCAGGCCTAGGTCGGAGAGCCTGCAGTTGCCGAGGTCATCCAGAAGCACGTTCTCAGGCTTCATGTCCCGGTAGACGATCCCCAGGGAGTGGAGGTGCAGCATCCCACAGGTGATCTGGGCCGAGTAGAAGATCACGCGGCTCATGTCCAGGCCCCGCGTGCCCACGTTGTAGATGTGGTACTTGAGGTCTCCCCCGTTCATCAGGCTCATGACCAGGCAGAGGTGGGTCTTGCTTTCGAAGGCGTAGGCCAGAGAGACGATGAAAGGGCAGTTCACCCTCTCCAAGATCTCCTTCTCTAAGAGAGCCATCTTCTCGCCGTTCTTCTTCTTCAGCCGCTTCTTGTCCAGTTTCTTACAGGCATACATCTTCCCTGTGTTTCTCACCTGCACTGCACACACCTTGAGAGAGAGGGAGAGGGAGAGGTGGATGCAGATGGCGCTGGAAACAGGTGGGAGGGTGGGGTGGGGGCTGGCATGGCAGGGGAGGACGATGAAGAGGAGAGGGTGGGAACAGCCCAGGAGTAACGACAGCAGGCTTCTGCGAAATGAGAAGCCGCAGGGGAGACCAGTTCTCAAGAAAGAACCAGGGGGCCGGCAGGTGGCATGGTGGTTAAGGGTGCTGGACTCCCACAGGACCCACCATGGTTCAAATCCTGGACCTGGCAACTTGCTTTCTCACTTTCTTTCTCTCTCTCTCTCTCCTCTCTCTCTCTGTCCCTTTCTGGTCAAATTAAAATAGAGTTGAATAAAAGATCATTCTTTTTTTAAAAAAGGAAAGAACCAGGACTACAATGGAATACCACTTCATTTCCACTAGGGTGGCCATTAAAAAATGAAGGGGGACCAGCAGATGGCATAGTAGTTACATCACTGGATTCTCACATGGTAGACCTGGTTCAAGTCCTAGACCCAGGCCTCTCTCTGTCTGGCAAGCACATGTGCCCTAAGGCAAAAACCTCTTTAAATAGATAAATAAATAAATAAATAAGGGAGGGCACGTGGCATGGTAGTTAAAGCACTGAAGTCCCACACTAGGGTTCGAGTCCTGGACCCAGTGGCTTGAAAATCATGCCAGGTGCCCAAAATCCCAGGAAGAAAATGGAGAAGGGATTTCAGTGTGGTCATCCCCACTGGGGATGATTTTTCACTTTCCTTCTCTCAGTCTCTCTCTGGTGAGCACATGGGCCCTGTAGTAAAAGAGAAAAAAAGTGTTGGCAAGGACGCGGAGAAATCAGAACCCTTGTGCATTGCTGGCAGTAAAATAAAATGGAAAAGAGTCTGGCAGTTCCTCAGAAAGTGAAGCAGAGGCTCTCCACGTGCCCCAGCCCTTCCATACCAGACACAGGCCTGAGCGAGATGAAGGGTGTCCAACCAACGCCGTAAGTGGGTCCTCACCACAGCCCTGGGCTCCACAGCAAAGGCGGAGACGCCCGAGAGTCCCTCAGCAAGTACGGACAGACAAGACGTAGCGTGTGCACATGACGGAGTTCGACCCAGATCCAGCCACGCAGGGAAATGAAGCACTGACCGAGGCAAGAGCACGGTCTACGACCCGCCCAAACAGCCTGCCGAGGGGAAGACTCCTGACACGGGAATACAGAACCCCGGAACAGGCAAGTCCCTAGAGACAGAGAGCAGACAGGGGTGGCCAGGCCCTGGAGGAGGAGAAACAGGAGTGATTGGCCATGGGTATGGGGTGATGAAAATGCCTTGCACCTGCGTAGAGGACCAAGATATGGTCAAGTTACTCAGGACCAGCAGGTGGCGCAATGGTTACGTTGCTGGACTTCCACGTAGTCGACCGTGGTTTGAGTCTCGGACCCAGTGGCTTGAAACTCACGCCGGGTGCGTGTGCGTGCGTGCTCAAGATCCCGAGAAGAAAGTGGTGAAGGGATTGTGGTGTGGCCATTCTCCCTTAGGGGGTGATTTCTTGCTTTCTCTCTCTCTTTCTCTGTCACTCCACTGAGCACACATGCCCTTTAGCAAAAATCTCTCTTTTTCAAAATAAAAATAAAATAAAATAAAATACTTACTGGTCAATTTTATGTTATGCAAATGTTACCATGAAAAAAAATTTTTTTTAATTTAAAAGAAGAAAGAGCTAGGCACACCAGCGGTATAAAACATGTCTCAACTCTACTTCAAGATGAGTACTTTCTTAGCTATTTTTCTCAAATGACCTCCATCACCATAATTAAGGGGGAAAGGAGACCCCCACCCCCACCCGCACCGCCACTGCCATTCCCCAGGGTCCAGGGCGTTGCAGCGTGGGCCTGGTGAGGACCCGGGATGTGGACTGCTGGCCAGTCCACACCGTGCTCGTCTCTCTGAAGCCATTTGTGCTTTATCTCACATGGTGACCGGAAAGAAGGGGTGAGAGTGAGCTGAGAACCTCTTGCCTGGTGCTAGAACTTAGAGAGTAGTGCTACGTAAGTTCCCCTGAGGTTTTTTTTTTTTTTTTTTTTTTCTCCAGGGGCCTGTATGTGTGTTTGCTGCAGAGAGAGAGGAGGAAGAGAGAGGGACAATGAGAAAGCAGGCCCCCACACACACACGGGTGGGGGAATGGCCATGCCGCAACCCCTTCTCTTCCATCGTCTTCTCAGGATTTCGGGCATCTGTATAGGAGCTCGCTGCCTGAACTACCATGCCACTGCTGCTCCACCTTGAAGCTTTTCTTTCTTTCTTTCTTTCTTTCTTTTTTTAAGGCAAAATGCAGGACTGGCAGGTGGTGTGGTGGCGTTAGACTCCCACATGACAAACCCTGGTTCGAGTCCCAGACCTGGTGCCTTGCTTTTTCACTCTCCCTATCTGTCTCTGGTCCAATTGCAGAAGAAGAATAAATAATTAAGATTAAGTGAATAATTATTTAAAAATAAAAAGAGGCAACCCACCCATCCCCCCTTTGCGGCCCTTATTTTCCCTTCCCACCTAGCTGCCCACAGACACCTACCTCCCCAAAACCGCCCTTCCCCAGCACTCGGAACTCGTTGAAGTACTTTTCGGACACGGGTTGCATCTCGAAGGCTTTCCACTGCAGGAACTTGTCGTAGAAGGGGCTGGCCAGGAAGTCCTGGAAGGGCTTCTCCTGGAGGAAGGCCACCGTCTCCTGCTTGGCCAGTGCCACCGCGGCCGCTCGCTCTTCCTCGGTGGTGGCTTCTTGGCACTTGGTGGTCAGAGCCGGGCTGAGGAAGGGGTGTGGTTTTCCGGGTTCAGGGACTCGCGTGCAGGTGGCCACCAGCTCCTGCAGCGTGCTGCTCTTGGTGGGGCCATCCTCGGCCAGTTCCCAGTTCTGCACGTCCTCGAGGAAGGCCCCGGCCTCGCCATACGTGGGCACCGTGGCTAGGAAGTCACGGAAGAGCCGGCGGCCGATGGGCTGCTGCTCACACAGGTTGTGGAACTGCGGGGACAGCTCCCGGCGTAGCTCGGCGCAGCTCTGCGGCCCGGGCAGCACCAGGCTCCGGCGCCGCCGCTGCAGCTCCTTGGCGTCACTCTCTGACGTCTTCCTGGCCTGCAGGTAGGCTGTGTTGGCGATCAGGTTGTCCAGGCCCCCCATGTCGACCATGGCTGCGCTCGGGGCGCGCCCCCGGGGATATTAGGAGGAAGGATGGAGAGCCGGCAGGCGCTGTAGGGCTGCGGTGGCCAGCTGGCTGGGTCCCTATGGAAGGTTAAGTATGCCAAGGGATTTACAGCCACGGCCCGGGTGGGACCGCGCAGGGTGCGGAAAGAGGTTTCTCTTAAGAAGCTTCGGCTGGCTATGTATAGCCGCCGGCCGCACCTGCCAGGTCACGCTCCTGCGGCCCTGCCAGCCCCTGAGCCAGCCTCCCACTCGGCCCTTCCTCTTGGGGGCCTTTCTCACCCCTCTCCCTAAATGTTCTGCCACCAACTTGTAAAGAAGGGACTAAGAAGCTGGTGTCTCGCTTGTGGGGACAGTCGCACTGTAACCTGCTTCTGATTTTGCAGCTTCCTACCAGGCCCAGGCTATGGAAGCTTCCAGGAGTAGCAGGGCAGGGAGAAGAGGGCTGGAGAGGTTTCCTTCTGTGTCGGGGGGGCCTGAGGCACAGAGCAGTTAGAGGGGTGAGCTGAGCTCTGAGTCCTGCCAGCACTCCGGGACCCCAGGCCCAGCTGTCAGAGTGGGCTGCGGCTGCCAGGTCAGCAGTGCCCAGAATAGCAGGGGGGAACCCCAGCCATGGCTTTCTCAGCTCTGAGGGCTCTCAGGCCCAGTACCGTGGTTAAGACGGGGAGGCCTCTCCATCCAGAACGAACGTGATGGACCAGGAGCAGACAACGCCGTCTCCCTGACCTCGAGAGCCGAAGGGAGTGGGCCTGGAGTGTCTGGGCTCTGAGCGAGTCAAGCATTTTCCATGACCCCAAAGATGGAATGCACGTCCCTCCACGGCGTGGGGCTGTGACGGTTCCAAGGACTCAATGGAGCAGACTCTGGGTGCCAAGGTGCCGTCGTGAGGAGACCCCGAGCAGGGACGTTCCACGTGTGGCCCCTCATCCTTGCCCACGCCCCTCACGGAGCAAGGAAAAGTCCCTCCACGGAGGACACGCTGAGCCATCACAGAGCACGACCTTGCCAAGAACAGAAATTGATTTAGACAGCGATCAGGCTAAGAGCCTCTGTGCCAAAAATAACAACTTGTGTCCTGCAGGGGAAGAATACTCGGGCTTTTTCCTCACAAAGCAAGGCCGGGGCAGCTCGAAAACAGCCATTCGGTATTAGGTCAGCGTGCTCAGGAGGAAAAGAAACGGAGACGGGGGAGAAAGAAGAGAGGACGGAATGGGGGGAAGCCCGTTGGTCTTTCTCCAAACGAACAGCCTTCAGCACACACCTCGTCAAAACCCCGACGTGACGGCCTTGGTCTGCTGTCAGCTCCGACCATTCCCCTGAGCAAATACGCACTTGGCCTCACACCCTCCAGAATTATGTAATGAGCTCAGGGCGACCTTTGGCTTTGCACGCTGTGCTGCCAGTGGCCGCCTCTGCCCCAGAGACAGGGATCTGCACGGGGCCCACCGCTCAAACCATGCCTGCTGCTTGGAAACCCACACCGGAAATGTGGCGACTTTCTAGAATTCTTTTTCTTTTTTTATTTTTTTAAAGAAATTCCATTGGTTTTTATTATTACTATTAATTTGACCAAGAGAGAGAAAGGGAAAGCAAGAAAGCAAGCCGCCAGGTTCGGGACTCATACCACGGTCGACCATGTGGGAATGCAGCGCCCTTAACCACCACGCCACCTGCTGACCCCAATCCAATGTTGGGGCTTGTTCTTGGCATGCTATCTCAGGCCCACGTTTCTGAGCCATCAGAATGCCACCAGAGAGTTTCTTCTGAGAGGACATGTCTTTTCTCCGTGGCTCTTACGAATACGGCAGTGGCCTGACAGGGCAGGTGCCAGGGAGGCAGAACTGCTGACACGTGGAGATTTACCCTCGTGCCTGGGGAAGCCGCCTTCACTGATGACCGGGCTACGGACTGCTTCATTTCATAGACAGATACGCTCTTCTACCCCTGAGTCACCACGGAACCCAGCCCTGTCCAATGGAAATCTCTAGAGCTCCTGCTCATTTCAAACGTTCTGTTCATAGTAGCCACACTAAAACGGTGAAAGGGGAACCAGCAGTTGGCCGAACTCCCATGTAGTCTGGCTGTGGTTCAAGTCCTGGACCCGGTGGCTTAAACTCACGCCGGGCGCATGTGCATGCGGGCCCAAGATCCCAAGAGGAGAACGGAGGAGAAGGGATTGCAGCGTCCTGGGGGTGATTTCTCGCTTTCTGTCTCTCTGTCTCTGTCTTTCTGGAGAGTGAACGCGCCCTATAGCAAAAACCTCTCCAAAAAAAAACCTCCAAAAAACAGTGAAAGGACACAGGCGAGGTTGGCACTAAACTTAAGTTCTAGTCAGCCCATCAGATCCAAAATACTACCATTTCAACGTGGTATAGATTTAAAGGGGAAAGGGGGGATTGTACATTCTTTTTGTGTTTTGAGTCTTCAGCATCTGGTCCGTATTTTATATTTACATCTCAGTTCAAAATAGTCACATATTCAACGGATAGCACAGATTTAATCTGTACTGGAGCTTTGTCATTCATAAAAAGAGGAGTTTGTTTTCTAATTAATAGCACCATGGCCCTCTTGTGTGAACAACTCACTGTCTGATTAATGAAAAGCTATGGGAACCAGCCCATGGTCTGGTGGTTGAGGCAGCTGGATCTCATGTGGCCGACTGTGTGGTTTGAATCCTGGACCCAGCAGCTTGAGAAACATGGCAGGAGTATATGCATGCATGCCTAAAATCCCCAAAAGAAGAAGTAGAGAAGGAATTTTTTTTTTTTTAGAATAACAAAAAATATTTTACTAAAACATAAGATTTATAGACGTTTCCAGACAAGCCATTCAAAATGGTCACACCCTTCTTTTGAAGGGGTCTACACTTGCCAGCAATGTCGCTGTCATTAGTGAGGGCTGTGATGTTTCTTTAATCAACCGAGCTTGTCCATCCACAGCGTCTAAATAAAGTTAGACTTGGCTAGGGAATATCTTCTAAAGAACTGGCTAGCTGCTTTCAACCAAAGCCATTAGATCACCCTCGAAAGGGGGAAAGGAGCCCATAAAATTGAAATAAAACCACCCCCCCCCCTCAAAAAAAAAAAAAGAAAGAAAGAAAGAAAGAAAGAAAGAAAACCCCCACACCCCTGCAGCTAACCCTGCCAGCTTCCTCCATTCACAGGGCTTTATACTTAAGCCATGGTGGGGCCACCGCTTTTAAACATTTCACAGAATCCAGAGGATTCTGGCTCTGGCTCATGCTCCACAGCAGTGAGTCAGGACAAGACATGGACCTGCCAATGTGCATTTAGTCACCAAAGGGCTGAAGACGCCTGGGCTTTTATTCCGTCGTGTTTCTAAGACTGCGTCCATTAAATGCAAACAGGAAGTCTTGGCAGAACCGAAGCGATGCCCACGTGATGATCAGACCGATTTAAATATTATTCGTGGCGGATAGCCTGGCCCATGCTCGCGCCGTGTCTACGGCCTGGGCTTCGTGGGCCTTCCAGGGCTCTGCCGCATGGTTCGCCAATGGGTCATCGGGACGGGGAGCACTTCCCCAAGCCTGGACCGAGCAGAGCTGTGCGGCTCTGCACTGCGGGGCCACTTACCTTCCAACACGTCTAAGCATGTTCTTCTCAGCTCGTGTGCATTAGGATGGTACACTGTGGTCATGAGACGTGCTTTAGGGGCTGCCATTGGGTATTCTTCTGGAAACAGTAGTTTAAAAGTTTAAAAGACCGTCCCTCAAAGGGGGAATCCTGGGGGCCAGCAATGAGCACATGAAAATAGTGGGCGTTGCTCTCACCTGGTTCTACTTTATTGCCGGGAACCGGCTCTGCCGGCAAACGCTGGGTTTCCTTGACCCCACGGGGCAGCCCAGCGAGTTCAGATCGCGAGTTCAGCCTCAGGTCTTGTCTCCCGAGAAGGAATTTTTAAAAGTTAAATTTTTAAAATTATTATTATTTTTTAAAGAATTATTTTATTGGGACCAGCAGTTAGCGTAATGGCTATGTCACTGGACTCCCATGTAGTCGACCGCAGTTCAAGTCCTGGACCCGGCGGCTTAAACTCACGCCGGGCGCGTGTGCGTGCGTGCCCAAGATCCCAAGAGGAGAATGGAGGAGAAAGGATTGTGGCATGGCCATCTGCCCTGGGGGGTGATTTCTCGCTTTCTGTCTCTCTGTCTCTCTCTGTCTTTCTGGCAAGCGCATGCGACCTATAGCAAAAACCTGTTAAAAAAAAAAAAAGAAAAGAAAAGAAAAGGGAGTTAGTAAAGTGGGATTGAGCACCAGGTCCCGGCAAACCCCCACAGAACTGTCCTGGCGTGCTGTCCTGGGTCTACTCGGCCTATGCATTCACTACGCTCACGCTTTCACTGGGCAGCTCTGTGGGTCTCACCTGGGCTCGCTCGTGGGGCTGTATCCACCTGGTGGTCGGGAAGCAGCTGAGCTCGGCTGGGCGGTCCGGCCTCTGTGGTGTCTTTCTTTCCAGGTTTCTCTAAGCAGAATGACCTCAGGCCAGTTTCCTCAAAAGCGAAGGCAGAGACTGTGAGGTCTCGAGGTCTAGGCCCTGGAGCTGTGACATCACTACTTTTGCCACATCCCATTGGTCACACAAGTCACAAGGCCAGCCTAGATGGTAGGGGTAACTACAAAAAAGGAGGGCCATGTTTTCCACCACGCAGACGGTGTAAAGGTGTGAGAAGGCAAGCAGGGAGGAGGGGGAGCTGGGGGCCGGGAGAAGGCTGCCAGCTTCACAGAGAGACAGACGAGCCCGCGAAGACCCCGCGGAGTAAAGGATGAATCTCAGTTACCGGAAAGCGAGAGCCCAGCTGGGAGGGCCAGCCAGCTCACACTGTGGGGCCAGAGTGAGGGGCCGACTCAGGGGGTGCCCTCAGGGAGCTAACAGGGCCACATCAGGAAGGCCTTGTCGGTCATGGAAGAAATTCCATTTTCTTCTTCTTTCTGAGACAGAAAGTTCCAGCAGGGGGACCAGCAGTTAGCGTAATGGCTATGTCGCTGGACTCCCATGTAGTCGACCACGGTTTGTGCCCTGGACCCAGTGGCTTAAAACTCACGCCGGGCGCGTGTGTGTGCGTGCCCAAGATCCTGAGAGGAGAATGGAGGAGAAGGGATTGCGGCGTGACCATCCCCCTGGGGGGTTGATTTCTCGCTCTCTCTCTCTGTCTCTCTGTCTTTCTGGTGAGCGCACGCGCCCTATAGCAAAAACCTCTCCAAAAAAAAAAAAAAAAAGTTCCAGCAGGA
>NW_006199712.1:4156858-4157966 GCF_000334495.1 Tupaia belangeri chinensis
GGGTGGTTTTTTTTTTTTTTTTTTAGAGAGATTTTTGCCATAGGGTGCATGTGCTTGCTAGAGAGACAGAGAGAGAGAGGAAGTGAGAAATCACCCCCCGGGGGGATGGCCATGCCACAATCCCTTCTCCATTCTCCTCTCGGGATCTTGGGCACGCACGCTTATGCCAGGCTTGAGTTTCAAGCTGCTGGGTCTGGGATTCAAATCACAGTCGGCTTCGTGGGAATCCAGCGCCTTAACCACTACCCCACCTGCTGGCCCCAGTGGGTGAACATCTGAGCAGGATCATAGATTGAAGGGGGCAGGGCTAAGATGGAAAAGCCAGTTTGAATGCTGCTGCAGTCCGCTGGGCAGAGATCAGTGCGGGGAAGGGCGCACCTACGGGTTCAGCGCGGGTGTGACAAGGACGAAGAACAGGCTGGTATCAGGTTTTTCTTTTTTATAAAGAATTCTTTTTTATTATTTTAACTTTATTTATTTATTTATTTATTTATTTAAATCTTACCAGAGAGGGACAGAGTGAAAGAGAGAAAGAGAGAGAAAGCTGCCAGGTCCGGGACTCAAACGGTAGTTGGCCATGTGGGAGTACAGGGCCCTTAACCACTGCGCCATCTGCTGGTCCCAGGGTGGTATCAGTTTCTGCGCCTGAGTGACTGGAATGCTGAGTCTCCCATAACCGAGGGAAATCCTTGGGGAACTGTGTTGCAGGGAAGTTCAAGCCCTGTCCGGTGCCTGGTAGCTCCGAACTGCCTATAAGACAGCCAAATGGAGGAGTCCCTGACCTCCGTGGATCTAGAACCCAGGCAGAGGCCCGGGCTGGAGATATTTGCAGGGGGCACCCAGAAATTTAGAGCTGAAAGACTGGATGTGATCACTGTGGGGTGAGGGCTGAGGAGTGAGGGCTGGGCCCTAGCACTGAAGGAGGTGAGGGCACTGCAGGAGTGAGGGCTGAGCCCTGGAGCTGGAGGAGGTGAGGGCACTGCAGGAGTGAGGGCTGAGCCCTAGCACTGGAGGAGGTGAGGGCACTGCAGGAGTGAGGGCTGAGCCCTAGCACTGGAGGAGGTGAGGGCACTGCAGGAGTGGGGGGTGAGCCCTAGCCACGGGGGAG
>NW_006199712.1:4158023-4160650 GCF_000334495.1 Tupaia belangeri chinensis
AAGGAAGGCCAGCAGAGGGTGGATGCAAGAAGCCAAGGCAGAAGGTAGCCAGGAGGAGAGGACACTGCTGGGAGGCCAAGCAGGATGAGGACGGATAACTGACCCGTGGCTTTGGCAACTTGGCAGTCACTAGGGAGCTTGCCCTAAGCATTTGCAAAGGAGTGGTGGGGTGAAAGTCGTATTGGAATCGGGTCAGTAGAGAACGAAAGCAGCAGCCCGGAGGCAGCCAGGGTAAGGTGCTCTCTCAAGGAGCTCCGCTCAAGGGCGTGATTACGTCAGTGCGGCCAAGGTGGGGGGCCAGACGAGACCACTGGGAGAGATGAGGTCAGGGCCTTGAGAGGTCAGAATGTCATTATTATTTTTTTTTAGAGAGATTTTTGCTATAGAGCACATGTGCTCACTAGAAAGAGAGAGAGAGAGAGACAAAGAGACAAAGTGAGAAATCACCCCGGGGTGGCTGCACTGCAGTCCCTTCTCCTCCCTTCTCCTCCCAGGACTTAGGCCACGCATGCACACGCACCCAGCATGTTGTGAGCTGCTGGGTCCAGAACTCGAACAGTGTCGACTGTGTGGGAGTCCAGAGACGAGACCATTATGCCATCGCTGGTCTCTATTATTAATGCCAGAAGGTACAAGCACTCACCAGAGAGACAGAGACACAGAGAGAGAGTACCCCCCACAAACACACCCCAGCAGGGCATGGTCACTGAAATCTCCTGTCCTCCATTTATCCGTCCTCTCAGGACTTTGGGCGTGAGTGTGAGCGCGCGTGCACATACACGTCCAAGTGTGTTTTTCAAGCTACGGGGACTAGAATTTGAAATGTGTCAGCCGTGTGGGACCGGGTTCCCTTAATTCCCAGGCCACAGAGCCTGCCTGAGGGCGGTATTAGGAACATCACCCACGTGGGTGTTGAAATTGCAGAGAATTACCAAGCCAGGAGCTGGCGCTGTCCAGAACCGAGGGGCGGGACAGGTGGGCCACGGCAGGGTGTGAGTGGCGAGGTCTAATCGTGGGAGTTGGAGCTGCGTGCTTTTCAGGACAGGGGGGGGGGGGGGGGCGGGGGGGGGGAGAATGAAGGCCTAGGCCGCGCCCAGCCTAGTGGCGTGGGAAGCAGGAGGGCTGCGGAGGGGCCCCCGGGGGTGTTGGGTTTCAGTGCCAAGGGGACACTCAGGGAAGGAAGAGGGTGAAGGGAAGGTTGGTGTAGGCATCAGAGGGCACAGAGAAAGGGTGGGGCCCTGAGAGGGGTGGGAGAAGGATGAATAAATGAGAAGGTACAGAGCCAGCCAGTGGCATGGTGGTTGAGGCGACTAGATCCCACATGGCTGGGTGAGTGGTTTGAGTCCCAGACCCGGCAGCTTGAGAGTGATGGCGGGCACAAATGCACACATGCCTAAAAGTCTCAGCAGGGGTGGGGAGAGAAATGCAGAAGGGATTGTGGCGTGACTGTCCCGCTACAGGACATCTTCTCGCTTTCTCTTTCTCGCGAGAACACACACCCTCCAGCAAAAATTTAAAGAGAAAGAGAGAGAAAGAAAAGATTCAGAACTGCTTCAAGTTAGAGAGATTTAAGAAAACGTGGGGAACCAGCAGGTGGCCTAATGGTTATGTTGCTGAACTCCTATGTAGTTGACTTCGGTTCAAGTCCCAAACCTGGCGGCTTAAAATGCATGTCATGTGCATGCCCAAGGTTTTGGGAGGAGAGGGGACCGTGTCGTGGCCATTCCTTCAGGGAGTGATTTCTCCCTTTTTGTCTCTCTATCTCTGTCTTTCTGGTGAGTGCATGTGCCCTAAAGCAAACATCTCTCTCTCGCATAAAAAAAAGAGAGAACGTGAGCTGACATGGAAAACCGGGTCTCCTGTGTTAGCTAATCCGAGTGTGGACGCGAAGCAGAGGGTGGGGGCCAGCCCGAGTGCTGGAGCAGGCAGGGCAGCAGGCCTCGTCCTGCCCACAAGGATCCTGTGGCTCCTGTCACCTCTTGCCAATGACCGAGGGAGGTCTTCTGTAAAGCCCTTGGGCGGCTTCTGTCCTGCCGTGGAGACAGTGCCGGCATCCCCGTGCGCTGAGAACACTTCGGTTCTGGGGTGTCTGCCCCATGAAACCCAGCACCTGGGCCTCAGGGCTGTGAGAGTTTTTCAGAGCATTAGGTGTGGGAAGGACCCAGCTCGTATTTAATGGCCTTATGAAGATCGAAGCCCGCTGTCACATTGAAGAGAGAGACTTCAGAACTCACTGAGGAATTTCAGGCTTCACTAAACTTTTCATCTTATAATTAGGAGCAGCTCCAAGGTTTTGTATGTTTAAAACCCTAATTTTTTGTAGGGGAAGATCCAATTGATTAAAATATTTTTCCCTTAAAAAAAATCGCTTTTTCCATTCCTTATTTCTGCATTTTGAATGAACTTCGTGACAACGTAGCGCTTCTAATGACCTCCTGGGAGCTTTCTCAGGTCACCTCTGCAGGGGCCAGACAAGAGGAGAAACACAATTATTTCGATTTGAGTGCCTTCTTGAAGAGTTGAACGATACGACAAATGGAACAAAATAATGTATTTTCTAGTATTTTCCATTTGGTAGAGAACGTAAAAGAGTGTTTGTTACAGTCTTAAATGATAATAGCTCTTTC
>NW_006199712.1:4160716-4162271 GCF_000334495.1 Tupaia belangeri chinensis
GAATGAAGGCCTAGTCCGCGCCCAGCCTAGTGGCGTGGGAAGCAGGAGGGCTGCGGAGGGGCCCCCGGGGGTGTTGGGTTTCAGTGCCAAGGGGACACTCAGGGAAGGAAGAGGGTGAAGGGAAGGTTGGTGTAGGCATCAGAGGGCACAGAGAAAGGGTGGGGCCCTGAGAGGGGTGGGAGAAGGATGAATAAATGAGAAGGTACAGAGCCAGCCAGTGGCATGGTGGTTGAGGCGACTAGATCCCACATGGCTGGGTGAGTGGTTTGAGTCCCAGACCCGGCAGCTTGAGAGTGATGGCGGGCACAAATGCACACATGCCTAAAAGTCTCAGCAGGGGTGGGGAGAGAAATGCAGAAGGGATTGTGGCGTGACTGTCCCGCTACAGGACATCTTCTCGCTTTCTCTTTCTCGCGAGAACACACACCCTCCAGCAAAAATTTAAAGAGAAAGAGAGAGAAAGAAAAGATTCAGAACTGCTTCAAGTTAGAGAGATTTAAGAAAACGTGGGGAACCAGCAGGTGGCCTAATGGTTATGTTGCTGAACTCCTATGTAGTTGACTTCGGTTCAAGTCCCAAACCTGGCGGCTTAAAATGCATGTCATGTGCATGCCCAAGGTTTTGGGAGGAGAGGGGACCGTGTCGTGGCCATTCCTTCAGGGAGTGATTTCTCCCTTTTTGTCTCTCTATCTCTGTCTTTCTGGTGAGTGCATGTGCCCTAAAGCAAACATCTCTCTCTCGCATAAAAAAAAGAGAGAACGTGAGCTGACATGGAAAACCGGGTCTCCTGTGTTAGCTGATCCGAGTGTGGACGCGAAGCAGAGGGTGGGGGCCAGCCCGAGTGCTGGAGCAGGCAGGGCAGCAGGCCTCGTCCTGCCCACAAGGATCCTGTGGCTCCTGTCACCTCTTGCCAATGACCGAGGGAGGTCTTCTGTAAAGCCCTTGGGCGGCTTCTGTCCTGCCGTGGAGACAGTGCCGGCATCCCCGTGCACTGAGAACACTTCGGTTCTGGGGTGTCTGCCCCATGAAACCCAGCACCTGGGCCTCAGGGCTGTGAGAGTTTTTCAGAGCATTAGGTGTGGGAAGGACCCAGCTCGTATTTAATGGCCTTATGAAGATCGAAGCCCGCTGTCACATTGAAGAGAGAGACTTCAGAACTCACTGAGGAATTTCAGGCTTCACTAAACTTTTCATCTTATAATTAGGAGCAGCTCCAAGGTTTTGTATGTTTAAAACCCTAATTTTTTGTAGGGGAAGATCCAATTGATTAAAATATTTTTCCCTTAAAAAAAATCGCTTTTTCCATTCCTTATTTCTGCATTTTGAATGAACTTCGTGACAACGTAGCGCTTCTAATGACCTCCTGGGAGCTTTCTCAGGTCACCTCTGCAGGGGCCAGACAAGAGGAGAAACACAATTATTTCGATTTGAGTGCCTTCTTGAAGAGTTGAACGATACGACAAATGGAACAAAATAATGTATTTTCTAGTATTTTCCATTTGGTAGAGAACGTAAAAGAGTGTTTGTTACAGTCTTAAATGATAATAGCTCTTTC
>NW_006199712.1:4163446-4180727 GCF_000334495.1 Tupaia belangeri chinensis
CCCTTTTTAAAGGGTTTGTTTTACATGGGATGAAACGTACAGCTCTTAAATGCTCGGCCTGATGGGTGTTGACGAACACAGGCACTCATGTCACCATCATCCCGCCGAGGACAGAGATGTCCATCCACCAGGGCTGGAAGCTGCCTTGTGCCCATCCCGTCAAAGCCCCACCAAGAGGTGGCCGTTTCTATCACTACACACTGGTCTCACCGGGTTTTGAACTTCATACAAGCAGAATTGTACAGGTAAGCACTCCTTTGTGCCTGGATTCTTTTACTCAACTTGATGCTTGCTTGTTTTTGTTTCATTTTATTTTGTTTTTTTAGAGAGGTTTTTGCTATAGTGCACATGCGCACACTGGACAGACAGAAAGAGACAGAGACAGAAAGCAAGAAATCACCCCCTGGGGGATGGCACCACACTCTCCTCTTCTCTAGTCTCTTCTTGGGATTTTGGGCATGCACGCACATGCGCCTGGTGTGAGTTTTAAGCCGCTGGGTCCAGGACTTGAACCATGGTCGACTACATTAAAGTCCAGCTACATACCCATTATGCCATATACTGGTCCACCAGAGAGAGACAGAGAGAGGGAAAGTGAGAAATCACCTGCTCGGGGAGGAGGGCCACCCTGCAATCCCTTGTCCTCCATTCTCCTCTTGGGATTCTGGGCACACACGCACCTGGAGTGATTTTCAAGACAGTCCAGGTCTAGGACTTGAACTGCTCACTGGGCCATCTGGGATCCAGCTGCCTTAACCTCCACACCACCTGCTGGCCCCACTCAGCACAATGTTTGGAGATTATTCATGCTGGTGCTTGTATCAGTGCGTGGTTCCTGCTCCTTACTGCTGAGTGCTCCATTTTATGACCATACCACTACTGCACTGTGATGAGCATTTGGGTCATTTGCAGTATGGGACAAACGTCAACATGAAAAAAGTTGCTCTGTATATTCTTCCGTGAGTTTTTTGTAGACATGTCTTTTCATTTCTCTTGGGCAAACACCCAGAAGTAGAATCGCTGGGTCATGCAGTAGGTACATGTAGGGCCAGCTCCACAGCCTGATGGTGAAGGCAGCCAGATTCCACACGGCTGACCACATGGTTCAAGGCCCAGACCCAGCAGCTTGAAGAACATGCTTGACATGTACGGGTGTCAGCCCGACATCCCCAAACGAGGGAGAAATGGAGAAGGGATTGTGGCATGGCCATTCTCCCTAGGGGATGCCTTCTCCTATCTCCGTCTTTCTCTGGTGCGTACCCTCTGGCAAAATTAAAAAAAAAAAGTCCACATAGCATCCACTGCCCCAGTATGCGCAATTGTTAAGGGTTAATACTGGTTGTGGCAGGTAACATAGGTTGATTCACTCAAAATTCACTCGCAATGACTTTTCCCCTTTTCTCCTCTGCTGCAAAAGTTGGGGGGCACCTCCTCTCCGATTTTCCTTTTCCTCTGGGAGTGACCACGTGACATAGTTCTGGACGAGGAGGGTGTGGACGCAGACACTGGGAAGGGTAGACTTTCTCCAGTAAAAGTCAAAGTCTTGCTAAAGAAAGCGAAATGCTTTTCCTTTCCTTTTCCACAGGAATGTGACTGCAAAGCCTGGCTGGAAGCAGAGCAGTCAGGGCGGGCCCGGGAGGAGGCACCAGGTCCAGTCTTAGGGCTGCAAGGTCAGGAGCAGACAGCCGAGAGCCCAGCCCTGGTCGCAGCACGACCCACTCCCAGCCTGGACTTGCTACCGCGCCCTTCTCGTTGTGTGGGATGATAAAACCCCTATGATTTTAATCTGTGTAGTTGGGTTTTCTCAAACTTACTGCCAAGCACAGTGCGGCCGACTCACTGATGTCTAAAAGATACCGTCCAGGACACGCAGTGAACTTCCTCCTAGGCACCGTCACCGCCCTGGCAAGCCTGGCAGTATCAGGGCAGCACTGGCCTGCCTGCCATTTGCCAGGAAACACGTGTACTCACCAAAGACAGAGGGGGAGCGAGAGAACGCTCCCCCACGGGCATGGGCATGCCACAATCCCTTCTCCATCTCTCCATTCTGTCGGGATCAGGGGCACACACGCACATGTGCCTGCTGTGTTTTTCAAGCTGCCAGGCCTAGGATTTGAACCACTCAATCAGCCATGTGGGATCTGGCTCCCTTAACCAGCAGGCTACAGGGCCCGTCCCAGAATTGGCCTTTGAAGGAATTCTAAGTATTGGGACCTAGCTATAATTCTATATGAGCAGAGGGTTTGCCATTTTCAGCACATTATCCATTCTAGGAACCGGATTTTAATTTATCAATAAATGCTAGTAATAGCCTTCTCCAATATTGTGTAGCATTTCTGAACATGTACCGAATGATTTAATGTACTCCATTTACAATCATTCCCCTGCTCTTAGTCTTTTCAAACATAAGCTTCACTTCAGTGTATGAGTGCATTTCGATCTGCTGTGACGGCAGTGTACCAGTGAAGTGGTTTGGCTGATAACTGAAGAAACAGAATATACAACTCTAAAATATATCTATATATCAAAGAGTTTCTGGGACCAGCAGTTAGCGTAATGGTTATGTCGCTGGACTCCCATGTAGTCGACCACGGTTTGCGTCCCGGACCTGGTGGCTTAAAATTCACACTGGGCGCATGTGCGTGCGTGCCCAAAATCCCGAGAGGAGAATGGAGGAGAAGGGATTGTAGCGTGGCCATTCCCCCTGGGGGGTGATTTCTCACATTCTGTCTCTCTGTCTCTCTCTGTCTGTCTGGCGAGCGCACACGCCCTACAGCAAAAACCTCTCAAAAAAAAAAAAATGAAAGAGTTTCTGTGGGGGCCAGCAGGTGGCGGGGCGGTTAAGGTGCTGGACTCTCATTCGACCATGGTTCAAGTCTCGACCTGGTGGCTTGCTTTCTCACTTTCCTTCTCTTTCTTTTTCTCTCTCTGATGAGCACATATGCCCTTTAGCAAAATTAAAAAAAATAATAGTGGTAATAATAACTAAAATTTAAATTTTTTTTTTGAGAGGCTTTTGCTATAGGGAAACGTGTTGGGGTGGCAGAAAAAAAAAAAAAAGGTTAAGACCCGCCCTCCTAAACACCCGTGGTGGCAATCCGTTATGAGCTGTTTGACTGCACACCGACATCATTCTCAAAGGCAGGGTTGCTGCCAACGATGCACCTCTCTAGAAGGCCGTTCTATGGCCAAGGAAGGAGATTAGCAGTGGCAGTGGCCATCCCTAGAAAGGGCCAATGTGTTTCAGGCACTGTTCTAATGGTTAAGATATACTGATTTTGGGCACCAGCAGATGGCATAACAGTTACACGGCTGGACTCCCGCATGGCTGACCATGGTTCAAGTCCGAGACCCAGAGGTTCGAAACTCATGCCCTGCGCGTGTGTTTGTGCCCAAAATCCCGAGAATGAAGAAGAGACTGAGGTGTGCCCGTTGCTCTGGGAGGTGGTTTCTGTCTCTCTGGCGAGCACACGCTCTCTATAGCAACAATCACTTTTGACAAAAAGTATGAATTTTCCTAACAACTCTACGAGCTAGGTAACATTATGATTACCATCTTAGTTGAAGAAATAAGCACAGAGAAGTTACGGATTTGCACAAGATTAGAGCCGAGATTCCAAGCTGGGCTGACTCCAAAGCTGGCTTGATGACTTGGCTGTACCGCGGCTCCACTGACCGGTGCTTGCTTGCAGCCCGCCTGGGAAAAGCAGACTTTGTTCCAACCCTAGATGAGGGTTTATCAACTGTACAGACCCAAGAAAGCAGCCGATAAAGCTTACTCTGCGCTGAAAGAATATGAAACGACATTCAGGGCCAT
This sequence comes from Tupaia belangeri chinensis, assembly GCF_000334495.1. Lineage (NCBI taxonomy): Eukaryota > Metazoa > Chordata > Mammalia > Scandentia > Tupaiidae > Tupaia > Tupaia belangeri. The sequence continues at coordinate 4,167,264 of NW_006199712.1, forward strand.
GGAAAGAGGTCCAGTTTTTCTTTTTCTTTTAATTTGACAAGCGCATTCACCAGAGACAGTGCGAGAACGTGAGAAGTCACCCTCAGGGGATGTCCATGTTGCGGTCCCTTGCCCTCCAGTCTTCTCGTGGGACTTGGGGCACACACGCAGAGGTGGCCTGTGTGCTTCTCAAGTCCTGGGTTCGAGACTGGAATTGCACGATTGTCCACGTGGGATCCACCTGCCTTAGCCACCATGGCACCTGGCTAGCCCAGTTTCTAGACTATACAGATATCCCCTAAATCAAGTGGTGAAAAAAATGTACCCCAGCCAAAATCCCAGGAGAAAGGCGAGGGATGGCGGCATGCCCTTCCCCCAGACGGTGATTTCCTGTCTCTCTCCCTCTCTCTCTCACAAGTGCATGCAACTTGTGGCAAAAATCTAAAAAATAAAAATAAGGAAATAAAATCCAATGAACTATTTCTACCGAGATAGAAAGCCTAAAATGAAAACAAGCTGAAGATTTGAAAATGTTTTAATATAAAATCTGGAAATCATGTTGACTGGACGATTAGGAAAAAGGAACCGGCAAGCCATTAAGGCCTCATTACCATCCTTCACAAAAATTCACAGCGCGACAAGTAATCTAAACCCGTTTACGACAGGAATATCCATTTTGTATTGAGAACAGTTAGGAGTGCTTTACCCTGTAACTGAAAACACGTTATTATTTTTTTCCTTTCTTTTTTTCTTTTTTGTTTTGGAGAGATTTTTTCTAAAGGGCAGGTGCGCTGGCCAGAAAGACAGGGAGAGACAGAGATAGAAAGCGAGAAATCTCCCCCCAGGGGGGATGGCCACGCCGCAATCCCTTCTCCTCCATTGTCCTCTCAGGATCTTGGGCACGCACGCACATGTGCCCGGCGTGAGTTTAAGCCGCCAGGTCTGGAATTCGAACCACAGTCGACTACATGGAAGTCCAGAGACATAGCCATTACGCTAACTGCTGGTCCCCAAATATGTTATTTTTAAAGTAACATTTCCATTAAAGAGCTTCCCCAAATGCTGAGATCCAACAGTAACAAGAGCACCTACCAAATGCCGGACACTGTTCTGCTTATCCATTCGGTCTGGCATCCCGGGCCCGTGAGCTCTGCAGATGTCACCTACATTGTACCTGATGACACTGAGGTCCAGAGAGGGGAGCAATCTGCTCCAAGTACAGTGGGACTGGGACACAAAACCAGGTATCCTGGCTCTATGCAGCTCTGAAACACTAAATGCAAAGTACAAAGAAAATCCTGTCCCTGGGACCAGCAGTTAGCGTAATGGCTATGTCGCTGGACTCCCCCGTGGTCGACTGCGGTTTTAGTCCCGGACCCAGTGACTTAAACTCACACTGGGCGCGTGTGTGTGCATCCCCAAGATCCCAAGAGGAGAATGGAGGAGAAGGGATTGCGGCGTGGCCATCCCCGCTGGGGGGTGGTTTCTCGCTTTCTGTCTCTATGTCTCTGTCTGGTGAGCGCACACGCCCTATAGCAAAAACCTCTCCAAAAAAAAAAATCCTGTACCAGTAAGATATATTTTTGAGGAACAAAACCTAACTGTGGCAGAAGTGGTATGACATAAAGATGGCAAAAGAAGAACGTCCATGCAAACATTTTTCAGGTCTTTTGTTACGGCATTCAAATGTTTGTTATGAAATAGCTTAAAGGAGGCCAGCAGGTGGCATGGCGTTTAAAGCGCTGGACTCCCCACATGGCCAACTGTGGTTTGAGTTCCAGACTTGTCACCTAGGCGTGTGTGCATGCCCAGGAGACCGGAGGTCAAGTGATTGTGACTGGGGCTCTCCCTTGGAGAGGGATTTCTCCCTCTGCTCTCTGCTCCCCACTCTTCCCTCTCCAGCAAGTACAAGTGCCCTGTACAAGAAGAAAGCTTAGCAGTGCCAGCTGCTGGGATGGTGGTGAAGTGACTGGATCCCACATGGCTGACTGTGTAGTTCAAGTCCCAGACCTGGTGGCTTGAAGAACACGCTGGGTGCGTGTGCATGTTTGCCCAAGCTCCCAAAAGAATGGAGAAGGGAATGCAGTATGGTCATCCCCCTGGGGAGTGTTTTGTCTCTCTCTCTCTGCCCCCAGAGAGCACATACCCCCTATGGCAAAATTTAAAAAATAAAAAGGCTTAACATTGAAAATATATTTGTACTTTAATTCCGTATTACTAATATATTTTGAGATTTGTTCTTTGGTTTGTTTGGCTTTTAGGTTTTTGCCATAGGCACATGTGCTCACCCTCAAGGGGAGGGGGATGGCCACGCCACAATCCCTTCTCCACTATCTTAAGAGAGTTCAGGCGCACACGCACATGAGCCCAGTGGAGTTTCAAGTTGCCTGGTTCAGGACTCGAACTGTGGTCAGACATGTGGGAATCCAGCCCGTTAACCACCATGCCACCTGCCGGTCCCATTCAAGTATTTATAGAAGTCAGAGCTAACAGTGAAATGTTCCCATTTTCACTTCAAAGCATGCAAGGCTCATTACCCAAAGTTGGCCTTTACCAATAAACTTGAAGGCAATAAAGCCATTTTTTTCTTCCACAGTCACTTTATCAAGTCTATTAAACTTCTCGAGGAACATTTAAAACATTTTTTTTCCCCTTATTCTAAAGGCCTCTACACTAACTTCAGTAAAACAATTTTGAGCTTGCTCTCCAGGCCTAAAACCTTTGCCAAGCGAATGTTCCCAGCCCCACGTACAGGTGCCAGGCACTAACTCAACCATGGGCCCCACATCTGAGTACACGCTACTCAGCAGAATCGGCTCGATGAACCCCGCTCTCTAGGATGGCAGTCACTCGGAAACCTAACCCCTCACACAAGGCGGCGTCTGAGCCAGTTTAGATGTTTCTAGGAGATGGCAGTGCCGTGCCTCAGCAAACGCCCTGAGCACTGACCGGTGCTCCCAGCGAAGCTGCGTGAGCTTTAGAGCGAGTGTTTTGGAAACAGCCCCGAGATGGTGCGTAGATGAATGGCACTGCTGGCAGGCGATGGGGAGAGACCAGGGATGTTAGATGTCCCCGGTGACGGGACAGTCCCACGCGAATCACAGGTGTGTGTTTTGTTTGTATATCAACAGAAGAGAATCCTGTTCACTATCTAGCCTGGACTACCACTTTTCCCATATAAACACAAAGTATTTTTCCACACCATTTCAAAATTCATTGGCGTTTCTGGGGCCAGCAGATGGCATGGTGGTTAAGGTGTTGGACTCCCACATGGCCGACTGCAGTTCAAGTCCTGGACCTGGTGGCTTGATTTTTCACTTTCTCTGCCCCTCTCTGGGCAAGTTAAAATAAATAAATAAAGTTCAATAAAATAATTCTTAAAAAAAGTTCTTCAAAACAAATAAAACCCATTGATGTTTCCAAATACACAACCGATACATTAATCAGAAGGCTACACTGTTTTGTTCAGGACTTTACTAAGCACAAGCCACCATCTGGGGGGATGGGTTGGGGTAGAGTCCTACCAGCAGTGATGTCCCCCACGTTTCTGTGTCTATGCTGTGTTGGTGCTGTCCCCACAGAGCCCTCACCTACTTAATGTCTTCTGGTGTGATTGTATCCAAGCATTTACGTACTGATATACAATTAAATTAGATACTATTTTTCCCATTTGTATTATATGTAAAAATTATTACATGCCCTTTAATTACATGTGTAGGACACATGTTTATAAAGTTTCAGTTCAGGGTAGTAAAGGGGTGTTTTGGTGGTTGTAATAAAAAGGTGCATGGGGAACCAGCAGTTAGTGTAATGGCTATGTCGCTGGACTCCCACGTAGTCAACCATGGTTCGCGTCCCGGACCCGGTGGCTTAAAACTCACGCCGGGCGCGTGTGTGTGCGTGCCCAAGATCCCGAGAGGAGAATGGAGGAGAAGGGACTGTGGCATGACCATCCCCCCTGGGGATGATTTCTCACTTTCTGTCTCTATGTCTCTCTCTGTCTGTCTGGCAAGCGCATGCGCCTTTTAGCAAAAAAAAAAAAAAAAAAATCTCTCTCTCAAAAAAAAAAGGTGTATGCATTTGCCAGTGAGACAACATGGTCACAAGACAATCCTTTTCTTCCATTTCGACATCCCATCAGGACTTGGGGCATGCTAGCACACACATGTGGCATGAGTCAAGGTCACCAGGGCCAGGATTCGAACCGTGGTCGGCCACATGGGATTTAGCTATCTGTGCATGACACTTAATCCCTGTGCCAAGGGGCCATGCCAGGACACCGTGTTTAGAGAAAGCAAGCAACAGGGCTGATTCGGTAAGCTTTACTCACTTAGATGTCGGCTGTCATGCAAGAATGCAACTTGCACAGATGGGAAATTTAAACAGCTAAAGATGACTCACACTTGTTTCCAATACACTAGTAAAATTAAATTCAACATCATTTAATCAAATGGAAGAAAACCGGATAAATTTTAACTTCTGTGTTAGCCGTAAACGCCACAGCATGTTCCGAGGAATGACACGCAGCAAACTTTCAGATGGCTATGCAGAGCTGCGACCGCCCCAGGACAGGCAGGGGCAGGGCTGCTCGGCTCTGTGTCCACCGACGGCCCCGATGCTGACGTACAACATAAAACGGGCTGTCAGGCGGCGGGACTGGGGTATCGTCTGTGTGGAAAACCAACTTTCCACCACCATCTTCCAGGTTTCATTTACATCTGTTACACTGACTAATGTAACCTGACACTACTTCGGGCTTCACTGTAAAGCTCAATATTTGGTTCATATTTTCTGTAACTTTTTTTTTTTTAAGAGATTTTTGCTATAGGGTGTCTGTACGTGCCAGAAACAGAAAGAAAGGTGAGAGATAACCCCTAGGAGGGATGGCCATGCTGCAATCCTTTCCCTTCCCTTCTCTCGGATGCACATGTACCTGGCGTGAGTTTTAAGCTGCAGGGTCTGGGACTCAAACCACCATGGTCGATTACGTGGGAGTCCAGCGACGTAACCATTATGCTATCTGCTGGTCCCAGATGTAATTTTTTTAAAAGGTCAAACAAAGGACCATCAGGTGGCATGGTGGGTTAAGTGTGCTGGACTCCCATATGGCCAACTGCAGTTTGAGTCCCTGCTTTTTCTTTTGGAGAGGTTTTTGCTATAGGGTGTGTGCGCATGCTAGACAGACAGCGATAAATCACCCCCCCGGGGGGATGGCCATGCAGCAATCCCTTCTCCTCCATTCTCCTCTCGGGATCTTGGGCTCGCACGCACACGTGCCTGGCGTGAGTTCAAGCCACCGGGTCCGGGACTCGAACCGTGGTAGACTACGTGGGAGTCCAGTGACATAGCCATTACGCTAACTGCTGGTCCCACAACTTGCTTTCTCATTCTCTCTGTGTCCTTCTCTGATCCAATTTAAAATAATAAAAAAAAAAAAATGACATAAAATAATTCTTTAAAAAAACAGGTCAAACAAAACATTACTGAAATAGTTCACTGCACAAAGATACACACAATTAAATGGCCAAACCTATTTAATTTTTCAACATAAAGACACGTGTAAAAAATATACATAAACAAAAATTTCCAAATAAATCTGATTTAAAAAGCAAGCACTACAGGGTTGGCAGGTGGTGTGATGGTTATGGTGCTGAATCTCACATGACCAACTATGGTTCAACTCTCAGACCTGGTGGCTTGCTTTCTCACTCCCTCCACCCCACCCCCACGAGTCTTTCTCTGGTCAAATTAAATAATAAATAAGATAAAATAATTCACTTTTAAAAAAGCAGGCACTATGAAAACATACACAATTTTAAACTTTTTATTGTATTACATTAAAAAAAATGATGTGTCTACGTCTCTTAGAGTCAGAATGACAACTCCCAAATCTGAAGATGTGAATATTTAAGTTTATGGTTTTTGTCTACTTTTAAAAATGAGCTGCAGAGAGGGAGGGAGAAAACACCTCCGAAGGGGTGTGGTCACGCCACAACCCCTTCTCCTCCATCTCTCCACTCTGCTGGGATTTGGAGCAGGCACACACATGCCAGGCATGTTTTTCAAAGTCACAGGGTCTGGGACTTGAATTGCTTAAAGCTGGCCCAAGGCTTTTTTTTTTTTTTTGAGAGAGATTTTTGCTACAGGGCATGTGCACTGGTCGGAGAGACAGGAAGTGAGAAATCACTCCCAAGGAGGATGGCCATGCTGCAATCCCTTCTCCTCTTGGGATTTTGGGCACACATGCGTGCACACACGCCTGCAGTTGACCACGTGCCGGTGATGTCACCATTATACCATCTGCTGGTCCCGGTTTTTATCTTTTAAATTCATATCAGTAGCTTCTATTACACAAGAATACAAAATAAAATTGTGGTCTAAATTATTATAAAATAATCTCTCCTAAATGTGAATGGGATTGATGAAATACATGTTTTTTCTTCTACTAACATGTTTCCAGGTAATAAAGTTTAAATTCTTTATTGCCAAACAAGTTTATGAATTTTTAAAAATTGAATGTTGGGGTCAATAGGTGGTATAGTGGTTAGAGTGCTGGATTCCCACATGGCCAACCACAGTTTGAGTCCCGGACCTGGTGGTTTGCTTTCTCACTTACTCTTTTTCTGTCTTTGTCTAGTTAAACAAACAAACAAGATAATAATAATAGCAAGTAAAAGTAAATAAATAATTAAAAAAAAATCATTTACTGTGCACATTAGTTTATTAACATAAGTTAGGTTGTACATGAAACTGCAATAATGACCATTCAACTAAGGTCAAGGTAAATAGAATAAACCATTTATTAGAACATGATAAAATAAACTTTTTGAACCAAAGCTACAACGGTAAACTTTTTCCCTTGTTAACACAGTTCAATCACAACATAATCTAACCAGAGCTAGAGAACACTTCCGTCCTTCCCACTCAATGACTGAACGGTGATGCGAGCGAAGACCCGGGTTTTCTTGATGAGTCAGACGTAACTTGGAGGACAAGCGAATCTCATTTACCCAGAAGTTAAATTTTATTAATATTTATCCTGCTCACTGGTCCGAATTGAAAATTCTCAAATATAGACGTCATGGATCATCCTCCCTTCCCACCAAAAGTAAGTATCAGGAACAAATTAAGGATAAGGATTTAAACTGCACTTTGTTACTATTACATTCTCTGTTTAACTGGTCAACCATGAGCGTGCACAAAGTTCTCTGAATGAACGGCCTCCACAGCCCCCGCCTACAAACCGGTGTATTATAAAGGCCATTCCATTTGGAGCTTGCTCCTTTTTTTTTTTTAAGCACTTCTGAGCAGTGTGTATGACACACACTACAGAGGTAGGAAAGACGATCTTTAATAAATTACCTTCTTAATTGTAGAGGATTTCTGAAAATAAACTGAGAAACGTTAAGCCAGGCCTCGCGGAGTCCCAAAGGCCCACAGGCCCGTGGCCTCCTACGTGAAGAGTGGACTCCCTGGAGTGTTCCGGCTTTCTCAGGGCACTTGGTAACCAGCTGTACCAGGGCTCTCCTGGATAACTGCACCAAGGACGCTTCCTCGCTCTCACTTGCCGATTCTCTGGACCACCCAGTCCTGCTGGCAGAGAGGGCAGCGATTGTTCTGTTTCACCCACAGGGACATGCAGCAGTTATGGAAGGAATGATTACATTCTCCCCAGACCACTGAAAGAAAGAAGCGTTGGTATTAGGTATTTTTAACTTGAATTATTAAACTCAAAGTTACAGCAATTTTACACTATGATTAACAGTCATGGTTTGTACACCCCTATTCTAGAATCAAAGGGTCATTTGACGACCTCCAGTTGCGATGTAATGTCATGTGCTTGCTGTCCTCCTGAAGTCTGGAGGTGGAAGGATTTGAGCCTTCCTTAGATCTCAGATTTCTGTCATGCAAAGACCTCAGAGATCTTTTGGTCTCTATTTTATTAACAAATATTCTCCCAACTTATCTGCCAAGATATAATGTGTGTGTGCGTGTGTGCACGTGTAATCAGTGAGAGATAGAGACAGACATAATGAGAGGGAAAGCGAGAAATCAACTCCCTGGGGATGGAGGGGATGGCCACTCTGCAATCCCTTCTCCATTCTCCTCCTGCAATTTTAGGCATGCATGTACATGCATCAGAGTGAATTTCAAGCTTCCAAACCTAGGACTTGAACTGCAGTTGGCCATGCAGGAGTCCAGTACTTTAATCGCCACGGCACCTGCTGGTCCGGATGATATACTTTTAAATGTTATCGGTTCTACAACTTTTAAATTCTTTTCTAGAAGTGCTAAACTGTGTTAACTCATCTATAAGCAGTTCAATTTTTCAGGTGACAAATGAACAAACAAAAATTCCAAGTGGCTGGCTAGAAAGAGGTCTTCGTGATTAAACAAAGCGGCCCAACCCTCATCATTCACAAATTAGTATTTTTTTTAAACAAGCAGCATAAAAGCAAAATTTTAAACCAAGGGAAATCACCCACAATGTGGAATATGATCTCCAATCTGGGATTAATCTGTCCCTTGCTGGACCAACTCAATGGATCAAGATTAAATGGGAAAAAAAGGGGAGGGGAATCTTATGAAAATTGCCTGTCAAGGATAGAAGCAAGGGGGAGATTTTCTAAGTGTTTCAATGAGAAACAAAATTTGGTCAATACTGTGTAAATAATTAGTAAAGGTGTAGTAAATCATGCAAATCCAAACTCCAAAGTTAACCTTTAATTCTAGGAATATCCAAATAGATAGCAATCTACAAGTGTTGGTATCAAGAAACAGGACATCAAAACCTCTGAACAGCTTCAAGTACTTAGCCCAAGTAGTCAACTCTTATAATCTAAGACTATGAGGAAAAATAATTTCAATACAAGAACTACATTCCAAAAAACATATTCAGGGGGCTGGCAGGTAGCGTGGTGGCTAAAGGTGCTGGACTCCCACATGGCTGACCACGGTTCGAGTCCTGGGCCTGGCAGCCTGCTTTCTCACTTTCTCCCTCGTTCTGTTCTCTGTATCTCTCTGGTCAAATTAAAAATATAGAAATAAATAAAATTAAATAAATAATTATTAAAAAAAACATACTCAGGACTTAAGAGTTCATTTTACTCCAGTTGAAAAGTTAAATACTATATTGTAAGTATATGGAAATCCGAAATTCTTAATTAGAACCAAAACTGGTAATAAAATCAAGATTCAAGTGAAGTTTTAACAAAATATTTTGTAGTTTTCTTAACAGAAGATAATTTTTTGATTGCCAAAATGCTTATTATGACCATGTCTGAAATACACAACCAATTCTAATTACAGCAATAAAAGATGTTCAGATTCCTTCCACTAAGGTCTTTTGAGAACCCACACATTTTATATTAATAATAGATCACTGCTTTACAGTTTGTTTTTGTGTATTGATAAAGTCAGTCTTAATTGCAAATTCAAACATCCCCACTGAGAAAAAGCCTCCAGTTGAAAAAGCAAGAGAAAGAAATTACAACATACCAACGCAATCCTCTTGTTTGTTTTCAGCTTGACATCTAAGACAGGCATCTAAAAGCAAACAAACAGCAACCTCTCATTCTCGATGCTCGGAAGGAGTTTAAAAACCCCATACACTTCAAAGTCAAGAAAAACCCTACGGTTAGAGATGGAGATAAGTCAGACTCATACTATTAATTTCTCATCTGAACATATCTAAAGAGGAATAAGTACAAGGCATTCTACTAATTGACTTATGGCCAGGAGCTAGGGTTAACAACCCTGTTTTCATAAGCTCTGATAAAAAGATGTCCTGACAGCAGCATCAGAGAAAACCATAGAGAAAAACATGCCATATTCCTTCACTTGCATTAGAAGTTACTGGGCTCACACAGGGCAACCGTAGTAGTTTTCAAGACACTTTTCTAAATAAGCAATGCGTCTACACTGGCATGTGCTTACATCTATGTAAAGCAACCCTAGAAGGGTGCCTGAGAAACCAGCAATAAAGTTTCCTGGGAGAGGACTGATTGGGGGGTTCCAACCATATACCTTCTAAAGACTTTAAGTCATGTGACCATGGAACCTACATAAAAAATTAAAAAGTCTGATTCGGGGGGGCTGGCAGGTGGTGTGGTGGTTAAGGGCACTGGACTCCCACATGACCGACTGTGGTTCGCATCCCAGACCTGGTGGCTTGCTTTCTCACTGTCTGTCTCTCTCTCTCTCTCTCTCACTCTCTGTCCCTTTCTGGTCAAATTAAAATAAATAAACAAATAAGTAGATAAAGTTAATTCTTTAAAAGATTTCTAAAAGAAAAAACTTCTAAAAACCTGATTCATTAGCAAATTTTCTTGAGTCATCCATAATTACTGATGCTGAAAAAAAAAAAAAGACCTCCTCCTTATTTTTTTTGCAGAAGACACCTGAGAGTTCTTTTAAAATGAACTTTTTGGTATGCTTCCAATAGGTCATTACTGGTGTCATTCAAGACCAGTGCAAAGGCAGCGAGGCCCCGGAGGGAGGGCAGGGGCTCTGGAGGGGCACAGGCAGAATCAGGGCCTGCCTCCCTGGCATGTACTAGTTCCATGCCCCTGGACAAACGACGAGCCTCTATGGGCTCAATTTCTCCATCTGTAAAATAAGGATCAGACCACAAGGCACGTGTGCATTAAGTGGGGAAGAAACACACCTATGAGAACATGACCGCTAAAACATGTGAGTGGTGGGTACCCCTAAATACTAGGGTTTTTCTTTTTTTAAAGCAAATATTCCCTTCATAGATAAGTTTGGGCCCAAAGCAACTACCCAACAATGGCAAAGCATTGTAACAAGCCACTTGGGAGTAAATACTAGGAATGGGAAACTCAAGGGTAAACGGAAAGTTTTTCAAATTCAATCTGTCCTACTCAGATGGCGGGGGCGATACAGAATATTTTAGAGACCCATGAAATGGACTCGTTGACTAGCTGAGGTCAAAGCTGGGTAAACGGAAGTTCAAACCAACAGAAAAAATAGTTTTTTTAACATAAATAGGAGAAAAAGAATTCTGTAAAAATAGCACCTCAGTGCAGCTGAAGCCTGCTTCTCTGCTTACACGGGATTATGCTCGGGCGTCTCGGCATGCTCTTAACCTTAAGAAAACACCACCACCCTGGCCTCTGCAGTGTGGATTAAAAACAACCACTGCCTCCTGAGGCTTGCTTCAACTCCACAATTACTGAGCATCTGCTTGGTGCAAGCAGCTTCCATGGAGGGTGCCAAACGACCAGGGTGGGGCCTCAAGAGGCTCACCAGCAAATAGAGAAGGAGTCACCAAAGGATCAGGCACCAGAAGGCTGGTGATGGGTCAGTGCAGACAGCCATGTCTCTGTGATCCTGTTCTGTTCTGGGCAATCATGGAATTCTGGGAATATCAGGGTTGGTGATTCTAGCTCCTCCTTTTACAAATTAGGAAACGAGGCTCCAAAAGCCTATAAACATGTAACATGTCCAGGTTAACGCATAGTCATGAAGGCTCTGCTACTTTTACAACCTGGCCACAAGGGCAAACCGACTTCCCTCCTCATCGACTTCCCTCCTCATCGGCACTTGCTCCGGCCACCTGCTCCTTTCACAATGGAGAGAGAGAGGGGACCTAGGACAGAGCCCCACATCAGGACGGGCTGCCAGGCACTTCTCAGAGCTGGTACAGACTCAGGCGGGAGATAAACCTCAACATTAAGGGAATGGGACCAAGTGGGTTACTGTTGCTTGCAGTGGGTTCTAATTACAGCTGATTTAGATGGTCAAAAATTAACCCCCAACTACATAAATGTCTAAAGTTTCAGAAAGAAAAAAAAAAGATTAAATGATGTTCCTAGTATTTAGAACAGCACATTCCTAATGAGTACAACAGCAGCACCTTTTAGAATGAAGCTATGGTAAGGACTGGGAAGTCCTCCTGCCATCACCTGACCACTAAGTGGATTTTAACATCTCATAAACAAAATGCAAAGGTCCTGTCCAGAATACTTTCCGGAACCCAAAGTACACTGCTGTAAATACGCAATAACAATCCTGCACCAGCAGAATACCTGCTATAATTAGAAAGCTAAGATGAATGTGAGTCTTTTATAGCCCATACTTTGGCCTACTTTTAATACCCCAGTGAAGTTTATTGCGAAATTTCTATCACCATTTCAAGTTCTGCATTTCCACTTACTATTTAAAGGTTTTTTTCCTTTGGGGAGAAAATAAAATTTTAAGAGTGAGTTCCTTTTCAAATGCCCTTTGGGGAACATTCTTTTTCAATTAAAAAGAAAATAAAAGAAAGCTTAGTTTCCTTTAAAGGAAATTGTACCCACATCAGCAGCACAAAGATGAAAGGAAATTTAGGGGATAAAAATTTTAGCAAAGCTTGCTGTCCTGCAAAAGAACAGAAAATTAAGTTTCAGTAAAAAATGCCTCCCAAATTAGTAATTATGATTCTAGTTCTTAAGTAAAGGTTGGAGAGAAGTTGAGGGGTGAATCCCTGTTACTGGCAAATAATCTGGTTAACTTAAAAATCTAATATGCCAAATAAGTAAGTCGTGTCTAAAATCAAGCTCTTTCAAAAGTAAAAATAATAATAATTATTATTTGACTGTTACAATTCTTCTTTGAAAGAAACCCTTATCAATAAAAGACAAAAAAATAAAAAGCAAAATTTGAGAAATCATTTGAGTTTTAAGTCTGATTCAGGCAGTTTTCAAAGTAATCTCTATTTTCTTCAACTATCCTCAAGAAACACCGTTTACGATGCTCCCACGGTAATTTTAAATGTTCTATTTAAAAACGTAATTCGCATTTAAAGAGCACCTGTTTTTCGAGATGCTCTGAGACCATACAACAGGAACTAGCTAACACATAACGGAATTAAACTGTTCTAAAACATTCACTTGATTTCATATTTTTATCCAAGGTATTATAGAAAGGCTTATTTGTGAAAGAGAGTTCTCCATAAGAGGCACGATAGGGCAGGCCATTATCTTCTCCAGGAAATGGCACGTTATGCTGGGGAAGGGAGGCAAGACGGATGTGAAGTTTTCTGTTTATGAATAAAGGGTTTACATTCTTCAATTCCCACCGACTTAAATATTCTCGGACCACACCGTATCCCCTTCGAGCGGAGCGAGGGCTCTGTGACCTGCCTTCCATCTACCCAGATTTAAAGGCCCGGCCAAACAGCACGCAGTGGCTAATCCGGAAATGCAAAGGCTGGGAGCGCTTTCCTTCCCGGCGCCCACGGAGCAGCGCTGAGGGCGTCGTTCACGCGGGCGGTGCCGCCCGAGCATCACTCAGGAGTGTGATCAGCACCATTAAAGGGCACGGCTGAATCACGGCCTGCACCCTGACCCCTCTGCGGTTGGCGGCTGGGGCTGGGGCTGGCCGCACCGGCCGAGGTCCCTCCCAGCCCCCATCTCGGCCACTCCCAGCACTACCTGAAACCACCTCGCTAACCCCTCCGCTCGTCGCCGCGGGCTTCCCTAG
>NW_006199712.1:4181065-4214190 GCF_000334495.1 Tupaia belangeri chinensis
TGGCGCCGCCTGGTGACGTCACGGCGCGTCGCCGCCAGCCCGCTCAGCACCGGGGCCTGCGGGCCGACTCGGGCTGGAGCCCGGCGCTGCGCTGTGTCCCGGACGGCGGACCGCGCGGCCTCTCGGCGCGTCGTCGAACTCGCCGCTCTGGGAGGTCGTCCGGTTATTACTGGCTGTCTCGTCCTCCCGGAATGGCAGCCCCTCCGAGCGGGGACCAGCCTGCCCTCACCTCCTTATCCTCAGCGTCTAAAACATGCCTGGGCACAGGAGGTGCAGTGGGTGACCCTGAAGATCTAGAAACCCGCTTCAGTGGCTCTCTAGCGTTTCGGTCTTTCCCTTTACACTTAAAAGTTAGTAGGAACGTAAGGAGCTGTCGCTTACGTAGGAGGTGCATGAACGTTAGATAGATGATGGATGGGTGTCTGCTTTTTCAGAAATTAAAACAGGAGACAATTGAGATGTTAATCCACTTGAAAACAGCAGGCAACAACCCCTGACAAGCTATCGTTGCAACCCTGACATGGCCTCATTTTCGGAAAACTCCACTGTACAGTCAGGGTGAGAGCGCTAAGAGGGGACTAACTCTGAATATTGTTATGAAAATAGTTTGACCTCATTTGACCTTTAAAAGGAGGCCTTCCTAGGGACCACACTGAGCTAGATTCTTTTCTATACTGAGGAGTAACAAGGTCCAGAAGTGAAGTAACAAAGATGACACTGCTGTTATGGGAGGTGATCGTTATGTTCGAAATGTGGGCAGAAGTCTGACTACTTTTCCTATTTTTCCAAAATCTTTTCAAAAGGGGACTGAGGAAGTCATGCCCACAAACATTAACAGACAATTTACTTTCTATTAACAGGATTCTTCCTACCTCCTGTCCCTGGCATAGGATCTTTGAGATGCATATTTCAACCGATTAGTGTATTCTTTTGCTTATCCCTTCCCAAGACACAGAACTTCCCTTTTCCTTGAGATGTAGATTGAGCCTTTCTTTAACTAAGACAGGGATCTTCCCTTCCAATCGCCGACCTAAGAATTTGTGGAACCCACCTATAACCTACAAGCCCCCCACTTCTACATGTCCCACCTTTTTGGGCCAGACCAATGGGAAATCTTTTAATTAAATGTTATCTGTCAATCTCAAAAGCAAATAAAAGGAACCTCTGTACATGATCACCCCGAGAAAAGGCATGTGTGCCTCTTCTCCGGGCCTAGGTCACTCACAGTTGGCTTGGAAATAAACCACATTAATTATTAATTATTAATTTTACAGTTGGTTATATTTTTCCGTCGACAGAAACCAGGGTTCTTCTAGTAGCCCAGGGTTTTAATTCATCTGTTTTCCCAAGCAAAGTAGTCAACATCTCCATTTAAAAATAAGAGAGTTGAACTTTTTTTTTTTTTTTGAGAGGTTTTCACTATAGGGCACGTGGGCTTGCCAGACAGACAGAGAGAGACATAGAGGCAGAAAGCGAGAAGTCACCCCCAAGGGGGATGGCCACGCTGCAATCCCTTCTCCTCCATTCTCCTCTCAGGATCTTGGGCGCACATGCACCCGGCGTGAGTTTTAAGCCACCGGGTCTGGGACGCAAACCGCGGTCGACTACATGGGAATCCAGCGACATAGCCATTACGCTAACTGCTGGTTCCCGAGGGTTGAACTTCTGAGAGCCTAATGAGATGCTGGAGTCCCAGCAACACCTCCTGGTGGACACTATTCTGTCAGCCCTGCCATTCAGAGCCTCCTACCTTCCTGGGTGGCTCAGCATCCCTCATCTCAGGCCTTGTGCCTAGGATGGGGCTAACCAGACTCGAGGAATGTGGCTGAAGAGACAAAGCATAAATATATAGAAACATAAATATGGACAGTCATATTTGGCTAGATGCAAACGTGTGCTGTTTGCTAAATGATGTGGTAAGTGTTGCAAGGGTATTTAGCAACCCCTGGGATTGAAACAGCGAGGGAGAGCCTCATGGAAGAGGTGAAGTGGTTTTTTTTGTAGAGGTTTTTGCTATAGGGCGCATGTGCTCGCCAGACAGACAGAGACAGAAAGCAAGAAATCACCCCCAGGGGGGGATGGCCACGCTACAGTCCCTTCTCCTCCATTCTCCTCTCTGGATCTTGGGCACACATGCACACGCACCCAGCGTGATTTTAAGCCACCGGGTCCGGGATGTGAAACGTGGTCAACTACATGGGAGTCCAGTGACATAGCCATTACACTAACTGCTGGTCCCGGAAGAGGTGAAGTTTGAACTGAGGGCTGATGAGAGGCCCTCAAGGTCAGAAGAGTGGAAAGAACAAGCCTTTCCCAGCTGTTGGTGAACAAAGCAACCTGGTGGTGGCTGGCATGACCCTGACCGCACTAACTTTATGAGCCAGACAAAAATGCCCATAAACGATCCCAGACGAACCGTACAACACACATGTCTGTTCTGATTAAGCAACCGCACGTCTGACTAGAGGCGCTTTAAATGCTAGATGCAGAACAAGGGCCGAAGGCTGGAACCAGGTGAGCGTGGACTGCAGCCAGCTGCTGAGAACTGTGCAGTTTAAAAGGGAAGGAGGGGAACTCGGATGAAAGGCTCAGGACAGTCAAGCTTGAGGAACGGTGTAGCCTTGTGTTGAGGCATGAGATCCGTAGAGAAAGTCTTCACCGCAGTGAAATCTGAGTAGAGACCAGAAGGATGGGGTGGGAGGGTGTGAGGAGGTGAGTACAGTTCCGACACCCCGTTTGTCAGGCGGGCCTTTTCAGACGAAGCCGAGTAGATTTGCAGGCATTCAGTGCACCGAGCGAGCACAGAGGCCCGACGTCCAGGTTGCCTGTGTTCAGGTGGGGCCCAGGCCAACTGGAGGGGATGCCTACGATTTGCTTCCTTTGGTTCATCCCCATAAAGGTTTGTCTCAGATAAGCACCCAGAGGGTAGGAGCTCTAGGGAGCCTTCGAGAAGAACAGAACAAAACAGACCTGCACCTGACCCGCACAGCCTCTCCATCACAGCCCTGTGACTCTCGCCAGTGTGGGCTGCATGAGCCAAGGCACCCTAGAGCTTTGGGTTTCAGGACCTGTTTCCTCAGCTGGACAATCTCCATTTTTTAATTTTTCTTTTTTTGGAGAGGTTTTTGCTATAGGGCATGTGCACTCACCAAAAAGACAAAGACAGAAAGCGAGAAATCACCCCCCAGGGAGGATGACCACGCCGCAGTCTCTTCTCCTCCATTCTCCTCTTGGGATCTTGGGAACACATGCACACGTGCCCGGCGTGAATTTAAGCCACCGGGTCCGGGACTCAAACCTCAGTCCACTACATGGGAGTCCAGCGACTACTGGTCCCACAATCTCCGTTTTTAGGCTTAGCCAGTAACTGACTTGTTTGCTTCCATTTTGGGGACTTTTCTTAAGTAAAATATTTAGGACCTTCAAGAAAAACTTGTCTCCGAGGGCAAATGGATATTTTTGTTTATTTTTTTGGTTCTTATTCCTTTCCTTCGTACTATTCATCTTTATTAAACTAATTTTTCTCATTTTGGGAGAGGAAAAACTTCCTCTTAGATTCAGTTTTGGGGGACTTGAGAATTAAAGTGGCAAAGACGGGTTAGCAAGAGAAGACTCACTTTTATTCATAGAAGGTAGAGTTCACAGAAAAATATGACGCAGAGAGGTATTTAGAATTTGGGGTTTATATACTATCCTAATTAGGGGAAAGAGGAGGGGGAAAGGCGCTTATGGGAAATAACATTTTTGTTCACTTTTGCTATAGGGCATGTACATTCGCTGAGAGAGAGAGAGAGAAAAAGAAATCAACCCCCAGGTAGATGGCCACACTGCAATCTTTGTGAGTTTTTGGGCACACACACATACACACCCTGTGTAATTTTCAAGGCACTTGGTCTGGGACTGAACTGTGTAGCTGGCCATGTGAGAGTCTGGTGCCCCACGCCATCTGCTGGCCCAGGAAGTAACTTTTAGGAAAGATAAATGGGCCCTAAGGAGAAAAGAGGGGAGATATGCTACAAGTAGACATTATAGTTACACAACTCAAGTTTGCAAGTAGTGCTCCACAGATAGCTAAACGAGGCCCAATGATCCAGTAGTAGTACAGGATTAAAGACAATTCAACAGTGATTTCTTCCAGTTATGACATTCTTTAAAAGAGGTTAAGAAGGGACCAAAAGTTGGTGTAATGGCTATGTCACTGGACTCCCATGTAGTTGAGAGTGGTTTGAGTCCCGGACCCGGTGGCTTAAACTCACGCCAGGTGTGGTGTGTTCATGGCCAAGGTCCTGAGAGGAGAATGGAGGAGAGGGGATTGCGGTGTGGCCATCCTCTCTGGGGGTGATTTCTCGCTTTCTGTCTCTCTGTCTCTCTCTTTCTGGCGAGCACATGCACCCTATAGCAAAAACTTCTCAAAAAAAAAAAAAAGGGTGAGAAAATTGGAGAGAGGAAATAGTGATTTGGTTTATATGCTGAGCATATTTTAAAAAATAATTATTAATTTTTTATCTATTCATTCATGTATTTAAAATTGACCAGAGAGAAACAGAGAGAGAGATAGAGAAAGTGAGAAAGCAAGCCGTCAGGTCCGGGACTTGAGCTCTGGGTGACCATGTGGGAGAGTCCAGCACCTTAACCACCACGCCACCTGCTGGTCCCCTGCTGAGCATATTTTCTAGTTCAGCTGTGGAAGCTTCACAAATTTAGCACTGCACAGCGTTTTCTTCTATTTTTCCCCTATGTTATTAGTTTCCTGTGATCATTTTCATATACAGAAAACACCAACAATTTATGACACTGAAAAATATAGTCAATCCACATCAATCATCAAATCCTCTCACTGGGAGATACCTTTTTTGTTTCTTTTCTTTTACATTGTTCACCATTACTTCTAAAATAGAAAAGACTGGATAAAAAGGGTCAATATCACAGACCGATGTGCTTGACATCGGTAGGGTAACACATTTTAAGCCATCCAGGGGGTGGCTTAAAATTTGATTTTTCCTCCTGTATTGTTTCTGCTTAAATAACATATTAAAAGATATACAGACGAGGGTCTTGTTTTCTTAGCTAAGAAGACCCTCAAAAATGGGAACCAGCAGTTAGCGTAATGGCTATGTCGCTGGACTCCCACGTAGTCGACCGCGGTTCGCGTCCCGGACCCGGTGGCTTAAAACCCACGCCGGGCGCGTGTGCGTGCGTGCCCAAGATCCCAAGAGGAGAATGGAGGAGAAGGGATTGCGGCGTGGCCATCCCCCCCGGGGGGTGATTTCTCGCTTTCTGTCTCTCTGTCTCTCTCTGTCTGTCTGGCGAGCGCACGCGCCCTATAGTGAAAAACCTCTCAAAAAAAAAAAAAATGGAGGTGATTCATTATCTCACAACTCTCTTCCACAATTCGTTTGGTTCCATAAACTTGTTAAATTTGTACTAGAATGGGTGAGGGTTTTTTTAAAGATTTATTTATTAACCCCATAAGTGGGAGAGACAGGCAGAGATACAGCACCCCTGCCAAGGTGTTGACAGGGCGGTGAACATCCGATTTCAGTCAGTACCACAGCCAAATGCATACCCGGTGAGCTCAGGGAGGTGTCTGGATACCAACTGAAAACCTCACATGGGTCAGCCTTGCAGAGTGTCCTGTTTTTGTTTTGTTTATTTAATTTTATTTATTATTTAAAATTTTGCTATAGGGCACATGTGCCCACCAGAGAGAGCGAGAGAGGGAAAGAAAGCAAGCAAGCTGCCAGGTCCAGGACTTGAACTGCAGTCAGCCATGTGGGAGTCCACCACCTTCACCACAATGCTACCTGCTGGCCTGCAGAGTGTCCTGTTTTATACTGAGCCACTGTTTGGCCCCTGAATGAGTTTTTTTGTTTGTTTGTTTGTTTTATTTCAAAACAAAGGGGTCTGAAGTCTTTTTCTTTTCTGTTTTTCTCGTGTAGCCGTCGTAAGTGAAACACCTGAGCCACTCAGTTCTCACATGGAGAAGAGCTTCTCATACTTTGGAGCATGCACTACAAACTAGGCACTGTCCTAGAACGCCTGGCATGTGTCATCTCATCCAGAGTTACCAGGTGAAATATCTATGTCCTAAGTAAGGAGAAACTGAGGCCCAGTGAGGAAAGGACTTGCTCAACATCACACGCCAGGAACGCAGCACGGGGCACTCGGGTCCATCTTGCCCAGCTCATCTCATGATGGCATCTAAAACTCACCCAGTCCAGTTGTCACCCATGCATCCATCAACCACACCTCTTCCACCTCCACAGAGCTGTCTGGCATTTTCATGGTGCCGCAGAGTGATCAGAAGTTTCCTTGGGGCCAATGGGTGGTGTTGAGGTCAAGACGCTGGGACTCCTGTATGGTTGACCAAGGTTTGAGTCTCAGACCCACTGGCTTGAAAGTCATGGCATGCGTGGGGGCCCAAAATCCCAAGAGGAGAATGGAGAAGAGATTGCAGAGAAGCCATCCCCCAGGGGGGTGATCTCTCACTTTCCTTCTCACTGTCTCTGTCTCTCTCTGGTAAGTGCACGTACCCTATAGCAAAACTTAAAAAAAGTTTCCGCATTTAGGGAACTCCTCCTTTTTAGATGTTGTCTGTTAGGAAGTGGTTATGACTTCCAGACGTTCCTATTGTTTCCAACTATAGGTACATTTGGGAAAGAGGACTCTTCCTTTCTTAGGTAGAGCACTTCTTTTAAATGAGAACTTTCACATGAGCCAGAGAAGCCCCACAGGAGAACTGCATCCTTTTCACCAATGTGAAATCCACATTTTAGAAAATGACAAGTAGGAAGGATTAACACCACGTTGAACTTTCATAGAACGGTCTTATCAAATTTTACAACTTGAAAGGAGCGTGGTTACAGTGAAAACATTAGTACAGAACAAGTGCATTCTTCTTAGGCAAGTCCTCTTGGCCATGGAACTTGACGGCCCCCATATGGGAATATGGCATCCACGTTCAGTTTTTAGCCTGTGAAGTAATGAACAGGGCATTTTAAAAAGAAAACTAAGGAAGTTTGACTTCACATAATGGAAACAAGCATACATACATCACTGCATTCTACCAGGTAGCACAGCTTCATAAACACTTTGGGTGATTCACCTTTTCAGATCCATAACAGACTAGCAGCCACTAGGATGTGGGTGGTAGCAGGAGTTGAAGGTGGGACGCAGGTCTGTGCTAATCTTTGTGGGAGCTATGTTTTTTTTAAAAAACAATTATTTATTTAATCTTATTTGTTATCATCATATTTTAAAATTTGACCGGGGGTAGGGTGGTGGTGGTGGGAGTGAGAAAGCAGGCCACCAGGTCCAGGACTCCAACTCCGGTTGACCATGTGGGAGTCCAGCACCTAAACCACCATGCCACGTCTGGCCCTGAGGGAGCTATGTTTTTGCCTTACTATTTGTCTGTTAGCGCAGAGATCATCCACCAGAACGGTATGGTGGTTAGAGAAGTTGGCTAAGTGCTCCCCACACCATCTAGTGCCAAACCCGCGCCTGCTGGCGCCATCTATACCGGAGGAGCGCCCAGGCTCCATCCAGCGCCCCCTGCTGGCCGCTGCTCACCAACACAGACATTCAATCGCGTACCTTTTTCTTTTTACCGACAGTGCTAGATTTCTTGCTATTTTTCCAAATAGATCTGAAGATGTCTGAAGAGATCTGAGGAGTGACTGTGATTTTTAAAGCTGGTAGTTTACCTGAGTGGGGCAAGGAAACAATCGTAAGTGGATAGGGTATCTTCCAGCTCCCAGGGAGGCCTGCATCTTAGGCTGCTGAAAAGTGCACTCTCCCACACTCCTGCTAACCGGGCCATGCCCCTCCTACCTGATACTCTTCCTCTGTATTCTGCTCATGTGAGTGATCATAACGTCTAACTTCTCTCTTACACTTGGCCTTTCTTTCCCCCTCCCACCATCATGTCTCTTACCTGGATGGCGTAGAAGCCCCCTAACTGATCTTCCTAACCCCAGACTTCTCTGCTAACTCCAAGGCCCTCCTGGACCCTACTCCAGGTTAACATCTGAAAGCAAATCTCTGGTCTTTTTGTTCACCAGCTCTAAGGACATTATTGGCTTTCTATCTTTAGCAAGAGATGCTTGTTTTGCCTACCCGACTTCCAGTTAACTTCTTTTTAGAAAAGCATCTTGAGTTTTCCTTTAGGGTGTCATTCCCCGACTTTCCAGGGGGTGAACACACAACCAGGGGCTGCCCAAGGAGTGTATTTCATCTCTCTCGCACAGTGATGGGTTGACAGGTGTGCACGAGACCCATGGAAGGCCAATGACAGGCAGGATGGAGACTGGTTAGTGCCGCCAACTTAGCACTGGGTGGGGAGAAACTGCCTGAGAACAGAGTCAGCACCGATGCAGAACTTCCAGGAAATGGGGGTAGGTGGCATTATTTGGACCCCCACGTCCAGCGGGACCTTTAGCTAGATCTACCCCTGCTTTAAGTTGGATGAGTCAATATATTTCCTGTGTGCATGTCAGTTTGAGCTGCCTTTCCAGTTAACAGACTAAGTCCTCAGAATGGTCTAGAAAGCCTGTTGCCCTCCACACTTGCATTTTGGATTTTGTGTTCTGTTAACCCTCCCATCTCATCCATCCCAGCCCTGCTGGCTACCTCCTTGGAGCTGGAATGCGGGTACCAGAGGGACTCTTGCCTTCAGGCCTTTGCACTTGCTGCCCCTTCCACTCAGACCGCTCTGCCCCAGAAGTCTACGTGGCTTCCTCCTTTCCTCTTTCAGGTCTTCACTTGAATGTCTCTTCTCAGAGGGAACCCTCTTGCCCCTGATGCACAATCTCTGTCCCCTCTTCTTGCTCTGTTTTTCTCCTAAGTATGATCCCCAGCTGTTCTAGCACAGTGCGTGTTTTCCTTCGTTTGTTGTTGTTGTTGATTATTGTCTGTCATCTCCTGCTGGCAAGAAAGCCCCAGGATGGCAGGAATTCAATATTCCTCTCCCCCGTGTCTAGAACAGAGCTGGGCACTTAATAGTCTTCAATAACTGTGTTTCGAAAGAAATGAGAATTGTGAGCACTGTACAAAAAATAAATTTCTATGTTTGTCTCTAAAAAAAGAGAACGAGCTACAGAATAAATAAGTAAAATGGCCCCGAAGTATTCTGTTTCCTTATTAGTGAAGAAGCAAAATTGTAAAACGTGGAGGGCTCCTCTCTTTTGTTAACTGTAAGAAGTGAGCTTGCTGACGATTCTGCTGAAGCTCCGTCGTGTGTCTTCCATTGTTAAAGGGCACTCCTTAAGAGCTCCTTGGTAGCCAAAGAAGAGATCTCAGGCTTTTAACTCAGTTCGTAAAGGAATGGGAGTTCAAATGAAAAATAAGCTTGTTACCTTGCCAATGGTAAGAACACGGACTCGATCCCTAGGAGATTAGTTCTGTAAGCGGTGATGTTGTGGCTGCATTTAGTGTCTAAGCCTGATGCCATTAAGGCTAAATAGAACCCAACCAGTTAACCCATTTGGAGAGCTTCTTGGTGTTCAAACTCTGATGGAGGCGCTCTACCAGAAACACCTCACAGTCGTTTCTGTTCAGACGACGGAGGCTTCAAGCTACTTATGAGATACACTACTCTATTTGGAAAAAAGCCCACTTCTTGAACTGTTCATTACTTTTTCATGTTTTGTAAGTGAGTATTTGTGCTTTCGGGGAGGTCTTTCATAATGAGCTTCTCAACGATGCAAATGAAACCACCTACTAAGCAAGCACAACACTTCCCAGTTCCAGACATGTACTCAGAGATAATCAGTTCCCAGCAAGTCACCTGAGACGACCCACCATGAGCATGGCTGCAGCATTGGCCAGAGGACCCTTGTGGTCTTGCAGCGTCTCCTGCCACGGTGTGTAGTGAAAATATTGCCACGTGCCAGGAGAAATCAAATGAAGGCGTTAACCTGCCTTAACACGCTTAAATGAAAGTTAAGTTGGCATTAAATTTAACGACAATTCTGTTGAATTTGAATTCGACTCAAATGGAATAGGAAGAAGATATTCTGTTTCTCTAATATAGAGACAATTTAAAATCTTGGAATCATGGGGCCAGCAGGTGGCGCAGCAGGTGACTGTGCTGCTGGACTCCCACGTGGTCTACCGCGATTCTAGTACTGGACCCAGGGGCTGGGTACATATCCAGCGCATGGACGCAAGTACCCAAAATCCCAAGAGAAAAATGGAGCGGAAGGGAATGTGGTGTGGTCATTCCCCTGGGGGGGGTGATTTCTCGTTTTCTGTCTCTCTGTCTTTCTCTGTGTCTCTGGCGTGCACACACATCCTATAGCAAAAATCTCTCTTAAAAAAAAAATTGGAATCATTTGATGGGCTGTTTAAAAAATGTAGTTTTCGTTTTAAAATGACAATATATTAGACAGTAATATCATAATTCTTCTTCCTAAAATGCTTCCAGTGTTAAAAATATAATTTATAAGTACGTCTGGTCTCTAAGATCATGTTACTGAGGAAATGGTGAAGGCCAGATGCCTAACGCCTGTGCTACGATTGTCTCCACGTGACCTCCAGGTAATGCGCCAAGTGCTCTCCCCCATCTGCTTTTTCTTCCTTTCTTTCTCTCTCACTTTCTCCCTCCCTCCCTTCCCTCCCTCCCTCTCTCCCTTCCCTCCCTCCTTCCTTCCCTCCCTTCTTTTCTTTTCTTTTCTTTCTCTTTTGTTTTTTTGTTTTTGTTTTTGTTTTGGCGTTTAGTTAAGAGAGGGAAAGTGAGAAATCACCCTCAGAGGGGGGGAAGGCCACGCTGTAATCCCTTCTCCTCCATTCTGCTCTTGGGATTTTAGGCCTGCATGTACTTGTGTTTTGCTTCATTTAAAATAATGTTTCTCAGGACCAGCAGTTAACGTAATGACTATGTCGCTGGACTCCCATGTAGTCAACGGCAGTTTGAGTCCCAGATCCAGTGGCTTAAACTCATGCCATGTGCGTGTGCGTGCATGCCCAAGATCCCGAGAGTAGAATGGAGGAAAAGGGATTGCGGCGTGGCCATCCCCCCTGAGGAGTGATTTCTCGCTTCCTGTCTCTATGTCTCTCTCTGTCTGGCGAGCGCACGTGCCCTATAGCCAAAAATCCTCTAAAAAAAAAAAAATGATGTTTCTCTGCCTTCTCTCCATCACGGATTCTGACCCTGCATAACGGTAAAGGGAAGGGCGGAGGTGACCCAACGTTGGGCTGAGGATAGAGAATGGGAGAACAGTTTCTTAGACTAGATGAGGATGACAGCAAGAGAGAAAAGAAAAGGCAAGAGAGAAAAGAAAAGGCAAGAGAGAAAATTTCACCTTAAAAATGAATTAGATTTGGAGACCAGCAGGTGGCATGGTTAAGGTACTGGACACTCCCACATGGCCGACCATGGTTGGAGTCCTGGACCTAGCAGCTTGCTTTCTCACTCTTTCTCTCTCTCTCTCTGGTCAAATTAAAATGAATAAATAAAATTAAATAAACACTTGCTAAAAAATTAATTAGATTGAAGGTTGCATATATAAACGTTCTCGAACTCTGCAAATCACCGGGCAAGTTGACACAGTGGTGGCTGGTCTGTGACAATGCCCCAATCATTGCAGGGTTCAAGCCAGTTATTTAAGCAAAAAAGTACAGTGAGCTGCGAGTAGAGCCCTCACCGAGGAGTGAGGCCTGGAAACACTCTACCTGTTTTTCGGGCTTTCAGAGCTTCAAGGATGTCAGCAGCAGTTGCTTCTCCCACGGCGTTGTTTCCAAGGTCAAGTTCCCTTAAGTGGGCAGAGCGTTTGATCAAGCTGCCCAGAGAAAATGACAAAGCAAAATGGTATTGTGCTGAGCGTGGTCACTCAAAGAAGCTCCATCCAGTTATTTTGGAGTGTGATCTTTCGTCTTTTTATTTTTTTTGAGAGGTTTTTGCTATAGGGCGCATGCGCTCGCCAGAAAGACAGAGAGAGACAGAGAGACAGAAAGCAAGAAATCACCCCCCAGGAGGGATGGCCATGCCACTATCCCTTCTCCTCCATTCTCCTCTTGGGATTTTCAGCATGCACGCACACATACCCAGTGTGCGTTTAAGCCACCGGGTCCGGGATTCAGACCGCAGTCGACTATATGGGAGTCCAGCAACATAGCCTTTACACCGACTGCTGGTGCCTCTTCTTCTTTTTTTTTTTTTTATTATTTTTTTTTAGAGTTTTTTTTTGCTATAGGGCATGTGCGCTTGCCAGACAGAGAGAGACATAGAGATAGAAAGCGAGAAATCACCCCCCGGGGGGATGGGCACGCCGCAATCCCTTCTCCTCCATTCTCCTCTCGGGATCTTGGGCACGCACGCACACGTGCCTGGCGTGAGTTTAAGACACCGGGTCTGGGACATGAACCACGGTTGACTACATGGGAGTCTAGCAACATAGCCATTATGCTAACTGCTGGTCCCTTTTATTTTTTTAAGAGAGATTTTTGCTAGAGGGTGTATGGTGCTCACAAGAGAGACAGAGAGAGACAGAGAGACAGAAAGTGAGAAATCACTCCCCAGGAAGGATGGTCATACTGCAATCCCTTCTCCTTTGGTCTCTTTTGGGATTTGGGGCACATACTCATACGTGCTCGGCGTGAGTTTTAAGTTGCTGGGTCTGGGACTCGAACTGTGGTCAACTACATGGGAGTCCAACAAGATAACCATTAGGCCATATACTGTGATCTTTCCTGTGATCTTTCTTTTGAGGTCCTCTTCATCACCCCAACCCTACCTCCACCCCAAGATAATGCACTGACTCGATTTGAGACTGGAGACATCCTAAAATAATTTTTTCCCCCTCAATTTAATTGCGCTAGCTTGGATGCTTCAGCTAGGTAAGTTGGTATAACAGAACAACAACAATAAAAAAAAAATTGGGGAGGCCAGGAGGTGGCGTGGTGGTTAAGGTGCTGGACTCCCACATGGTCGACTGCAGTTTGAATCCTGGACTTGGTTTAAGAAGTCACACTGGGCGTGCATGTGTTCATGCCCCAAATCCCAAGAGCAGACTGGAGGAGAAGGGACTGCAGCATGGCCATCCCCTCTGGGGGGGTGATTTCTCACTTTTCTTTCTCTCTCTCTCTCCCTCCCTGTCTCTGTATCTCTCTAGCAAGCACACACTCCCTATGGCAAAAAATAAAATCTTAAAACTTTTTTTTAAGTTTACTCATTTCTTTCATGAAGAAGAAAGTCAGAGAGTAAACATACTCCCAACAGGGTCTTGATGCTGCAACCCACCCCCAGCTCCAGCCAGCCCTAGGCTAGGTGCGTGTAGTGCACTCAGGAAGGTCTCCAGACACGAACCAGGATCTTCCAATGTGTGTCAGCCTGGTGGAGTGTCACGTTTTATTGCTGTGCCACAGTACGGACTTCATATGGATTTTTAGTTTCTTTAAATTCTGCATTCATTCATTTATTCAAACAACATAGCATAATATTGTGCACAACTTCCCATTTCGAATTTTTTTTTTTTTAAACTTGTCAGAGAGCACTTGTGCTCACTGGAGAAACAGAGAGAGGAGGAAATTAAGAAAGCCCTCCTCATGGGGCATGGTCATGCCACAACCTCGCCTCCATTTTTCCTTCCTTCAGGATTTCGGGTGTGTGTACGTGTGCATGCGCACATGCACCCCCGCCATATTTTTCAAGTTTCTGAGGTCTGGGACTCAGTGCAGTCGGCCATGTAGGATCCAGCCACTGCAAACATCAGGCCACGGGCTGGCCCAACCCAGTCGTTTAGACTTTCCACACCAGCAAAATGGCAGAAACATTTGGAGAGACTGTCAACAGTTTGGCAACTTTTAGCATGTCAAGTAAATAACTCTCACCTAGCAACATTATAAAAAAAAAAAATTACCTAAAATATTTGGAAAGCCATCATCTCAAAATAAAGGATAGCTTTTTAAATTGAGTAAGTTCAACTTCATGAAAAATAAAACACACTGTGCTTATTTTTCTAATTTCTTTGAAGACTGGTGGCAATTCTTCCATGGTCCGGCACTGCTGTCAGCAGGTCTTTGGGAAGCTTTGTCCTGATGTTCATGTGAAGCAGAAACACCTCTATCTTTGAATTTTACATTCGTTTTTTCTTTTTTTCTAGAGTAGATAGAGTGATTAATAGTCTTATTGTTTTTGTTAAGTAGTTCGAAACCTTTCTGTTTAGATAATTTTAACAATCACCAGATACACACACACACATACACACACACACACACGCACGCATACACCCGTCTGGAGTCATGGGGACCCTTAAACAAAGTCTAGAGAGTGTCCTTAAAAATGATTAACCTGCTTGATTGGGCTTTTGTCAAGGAACCCAATTCCCCCCACTTTTTTTTTACCCCCTCCTCATTTTCCATTGTAATCACCATGTGAACTCAAAAACGATTGTGGTTTTGTCTTTACAAGCACCCCTCTCCTTTCACTGGGGGCTGCGGGGTCTTTGAGAGACTCGAGTCCTCCCAGAAGCTGCTGGTGACAAAGCCCCACTCATTTGGCTGTGTCCAGACGTCCTCCTTTCCTGCTGATCTGACTACAATACAGGGAGTCTGAGTGGGAGGCTGGCCTTCCAAGCCATGTGGGCCCCTTGTCAGGCATGTGGTCACGGGCAGGCCGGGTGCCCTGCTGGGACTCGTCCTCCTCTCCCGTCACATTTGCCTTCTGCCTAGTTTGTAAGGGTGTGGTGAAGAGAATGAAGCGGTTTATATGAAGACATCTTGCAGATGGAACACCGTGACGCCATTACGGCGAGCGCATACTTCAATGTGCAGTACGAGCCCCGCACGTTGCTACTGTGAATTCAGCACGGCTGTCTCTCATGTCAGGTACCAAGTCTAGGACGAGTCCCCGCTCCCTCTCAGCGCTGAAAAATCTCACGGGAACCGCTACA
Organism: Tupaia belangeri chinensis; assembly: GCF_000334495.1. NCBI lineage: Eukaryota > Metazoa > Chordata > Mammalia > Scandentia > Tupaiidae > Tupaia > Tupaia belangeri. The sequence continues at coordinate 4,195,957 of NW_006199712.1, forward strand.
AAGCTGCAAACCAATCACTGCCCTCATGATTTAATTCGAAACCCAAGTCTGAGAAGGTGAACAGATAAAACCTCTTAATGAGCTACTCACCATGTTAACATGTGAGTAAATTCCAACAAGCCCCGTTCTCCTTCGTTTCCTCTTCCATCTATGCCGTTATCTGCCAGATGCAGCTTCACTAACCAAGGGCCAGCTTCAGCCAAACCTTCCATGTTTTTCTTGAGTCCTACGAGAAAAATCAGAGTATTTTATTGTTTTTAGACATTAGATCCCCTGTTTATCACTAGTTACACCGATTTTATCTTTTAAGATTATATGTATTGGATTTGTGTAAGTAGAAGCGTTTAATAATAGTTGAGAAAAATTGAAAGTTGTTTTGGGGACCAGCAGGTGGCATGGTGGGTAAGGTGCTGGACTCCCATGTGGTTGACTACAGTTCAAGTCCTGGACCTGGCAGCTTGCTTTCTCATTTTCACTCTCTGTTTCTCTCTGGTGAGTGCACCTATAGCAAATTAAAAGAAAAACACTAATAAAGTAATAAAATCAATAATTCTTTAAAAAAAAAGTTATTTTAGGGACAGCGAGTGGTGTGGTGGGTAAGGTGATAGATTCTCACATGGTCAACCATGGTTCAAGTCCTGGACCAGGTGGCTTGAAAATCACAACAAATAGGGGCCGGCAGGTAGCATGGTGGTTGGGGGCACTGGATTTCCACTTGGCCAACCATGGTTCAAGTCTCAGACCTGGTGGCTTGCTTTCTCACTTTCCTTCTCTCCTTCTCTCACTCTGTCCCTCTCTGGTCAAATAAAAAAATTAATAAAATAAAAAAAATCACAACAAATAAATAGATTTAAAAAACCTTGTTTTATATTTAGTATGGCCTTTATTTTTTACACTAAGAAGTCCACGATTGCTCTGCATGAAAGGAAATTGCATCTAAGATTTGGCTGAATTAATTTTAACTGGAGAGAAAAATTAATGTCTTCAGAAAGTTCTTGGCAGAAGATGAATGAGTCCTCGGCTGATCCTGGGGAATTGATAACCTTTACAAAGGGATTCGACCCTTTAAAGGAATCTGAAAGCTGTCACATTTTCTGAGATCTAGAAGAAAAAGTTTGAAATAGAAAGGACTATTTGATCTCTAAAGTCAGGTGTCCTGGGATTTGGTCCCCACTCATTGGTCTATTCAGTTTTGTTTTTTTTTTTAATTTAAAAAAAATTTTTAAACTTACTTGACAGAGAGTATATGTGCTCACTGTGGGGGGGGGGGGGGGGAGAGAGAAAGCACCCCCAGTGAGGCATGGTCATGGCAGAAACCTTTCTCCTCCAGGTTTCCACCCTGCCAGGGTTTGGGCATGCACATGTATGCATGTTTTCCAAGCTGGCAGGGCCAGGGTTCAACGGAGTGGTCAGCTATGTGGGATCTGGCTGTGCTGCAGGGCCAGTCCTCCGCTGTTTGTTTTCCAGTTTTTAACTTATTTTATTCATGGGGATGTGTGTATGTGAGCTGTCTATGAACTCAGCCCTGTCAACTCTCTCCCCTAAATTTATCTAGACTGTCTTCCCATTGCTACAGTCGTACTTCTCTGCTTCATCTTCTCTTGACGTCATCTTCTCTTGAGGCAGCATAACAACCTCCTAACTAGACTTCCGTCTTCCAGATGTTCTCTGTCTAAAGCATATTCTGCAAAATTTCCCGAGACAGTTTTCACTCTGTCACTATCCTGCCATCATGCCCCCCCAGGAGGGAAAGTCTAACTCCTGAACCTAGCATTCGCAGCTGTGGGCCTTCTGCATCCACTGGCCTCATGGTTCACCCTCCAACGATGACTCTGCAGAGAACATCCCGTTTCCCAGATGCTGAACATTGCAGGACCTGAATCTTCTGAGCCTTTTCCTATGTGGTCTGCTCTGCCTAGAATGTCCACTGCTACCCAGCTGGTCAACCTCTTCTCATTCCTTCCAGAAAGAGCTCTATTTTCTGCTTGGGCCAGTACCCAAAGGCGGAGTCTACATTTTCTTGGGACCAGCTTTCCCCAGAGAGGTTCCTCAGCTCCCTAAATCTCTGTGTTTTCTGGGATCACCAGAATAGGAGGGCATCCTCCATTCTGATTCACAACTACTCCAGTATTCACCCATGGATGCCAGGCCCTGGTAGGACAGTTGTTTAAAAACACTTTTCATTGATGAAGAACAAGTAAAATTTCCATGTAATCTCTAGTTTTATAAACTAGAACATAAACTCTGTTTGATTACAGGAGTTAAGGAAGCAAAATGTAGTTAGTGTTGGACGAGTCACGCCCTGGACCTTGGAGCCTGTCAATAAAAGTTGTCATTGTTTAGTTCTCACCCTAGGATAAAACATCAAAGAGAATCATTTCAGTCTTATAACCGGCAACTTCCTGTTTTGGAACTCACAAAGCCATTCTGAAGATTATATCTTGACTTTTGAACTTGGCCCATGCATCCTTCACAGCTGCTGGCATGTCCATGGACCATGGCTATGGTTTAACCAACCGCGCCTTATTCGGAAAGTGATTCTTGCCACTTGGGCAGCATGACGTTGTAATAAAGTTCTGATCGATCCCGAGCTCGTGGACAGACTATCGTATGGTTGGATTTTGCTCCTGTACATGCCTAAGCCACGTCCTGGCCCTCCCTGTCCTACATCCTCCAGAATTAAAAGTAGCCCTGGAGTCTATGGTACAGGTCACCTGGGCTGGGAGTGGAACAGGCCCAGGGAAGTGGATAACCCGAGTCCTCCTTGGGTCTTTCAGGAGCGTTTGGAGCCTTGAAGCAACAAAGCAAGACTGGCTGAATGAGGCTCAAGGAAGCCATCTTACTTGCAAATGGCTATCCCTGATGACCTTTCCCGGTGACTTCCAGCCTGCAGCCACCTTTCGGCTTTTTGTGGACTTCATAGGTTTGTGACAGGCCTAGGCTAAGCCAGACATCACCCACTGGGGGATTGACCCCCTTCTAGGCCCAGGGTTCCCCAGTATCTCCATGACACAGAGAGCCCTGGGGCTCAGAGCTGGGCCCAGCCAAGTATGAAAGAGACCAAGGAGCTAGGACAGAACACGTTTGGGCTCTGTTTGTTCCACGGTGTTCACAGCAGAGAGGAAGCATCTCAGAGCCTTCTCTTGTTTTCTGCCTTTTTTTTTTTTTTTTCACTGAGAAAAATAAATCAAGAGTAGGCAATTTGGGACCAGCAGTTAGCGTAATGGCTATGTCACTAAACTCCCATGTAGTCGACCGCAGTTCGAGTCCCGGACCTGGTGGCTTAAAACTCACGCCGGGCGCATGTGCGTGCGTGCCCAAGATCCCAAGAGGAGAATGGAGGAGAAGGGATTGCAGCTTGGCCATCCCCCCTGGGGGGTGATTTCTTGCTTTCTGTCTCTCTGGCGAGTGCACATGCCCTAATAGCAAAAACCTCTCAAAAAAAAAAAAGAGTAGATAATTTAATTTTTTCAAATCTAAAATGGTGGTTCTCTAAGTAAGTTCCCTGGACCAACAGCATCAGCCTCTCCTGAGAAGCTGATGGAAATGCACTGTCTCCAGACTTACTTCACACCCACTATTCAGAATCCCGGTTGGTGGTGCCCAGCAATTTTAGCAAGCTGTCTGGTGTCTCTGAAGCCAGAATTTGAGAGCGTCTGGTCCAATGATTCTTCATGTGTGCTGGTGCTCTAGGCAGGACTGGCTAGGACAAATATGTCTGACCTCTGCAAGTGCTGAAACAGTATTTTGCTACTGCTTTTAACTTACAAATAGCTGCTCAATGCAAAGCTGTCAAGTTCTTGTAATTATTACTCCAAATGCTCTTACGACTCCAAATGAGGAGAGTAATAAGGAGTATCAGGCTTCAGAACTTAAACAAATTTTTTTTGAATTACTGTATTTATTTTTATCATTAAATTTGATCAGAGAGAGAGAACGAGACAGTGAGAAAGCAAGTTACCGAGTCTGGGACTCGAATTGTGGTCGGCCATGTGGGAGTCCAGCGCCTTAACCTCCACCCCACTTGCCAGCCCCCAGAATGGGGGTTTTGACTCACAGTTTTGTGCAGAAAACTTTCCAAGCAGCAGGCCAAAAGCCTCCTATCCACAAAGGGGCATGTGTAAAAATAGTTCGGCTGTTTCCAATTAGGCCAGAATGGAAACCATCTGGACTCCTCGCCCAGGAGGCCGATGCAAATCAGCTCAACCTGACCCCTCATTTTGAAACAGGCAGAACTCTTCCACCAAAGGCCAAACTCACCCCGAACACCTTCTGACTACAAAAGCAATGGTCTAATGTGGGAAGCTGTTTTTTCGCTTGCTTTGTGAACTCTGGAAAACATGACAATGATCTGCCCTGACGAGAAATGATAGCATAAGGATGTATTAGATTAAGGTTGTGTCTGTTGACTTGAAGCAAAAGGTTCCTTAGGAGACAAAGATGAATGGTTCACATGTCTCCCAGGTGAAGTCCGAATGTTGGCCTGCCATGACACTCATCGCTTGCGTGGTTAAGAACCTTCTTTCTCACCTAGGTTATTCGTTACCGAAATCCCTTCTTCCACACCAGTCCTCTCATTGACAAAACCTTCTCCCTACCTGCATCCCCGGGGGAGAACACCTTTCCCCACACCCAGTGTCCATGTTTGGCCCTTGGCAGGCTCAACCATGTGTGGCTGTTTTGTGGGTGTGTGTCCTAAGTACTGAGGGCATTTATGGGTTGAGCTGCCCCCTCCAATTCATAGGCTGAAGTTCTGACCCCTGGTACCTCAGACATAGCTGAAGGATAAGTAGTCACCTTGTTTTCTTTTTGACTTTTCCTTCAGCCTCTCCACCTTCTAAGGGGGTTTAACACTTCTGGGTCCTATATAGGAGTAGGGAGGGGTGCTGGATGGGGGTGGCAGGCGGGAAGAGTTACATTCATGAAGGGCCTCACAGACTGTGGTGTCCTCACCTAATGATGTGATGCTACATTTGCTGTGTTTTTGTGTGTTTGAGGACTGACTTTGTCTAATATAGACTTCAAATATTATATATGTATTTTCAGTTTCTGCTATAGGGCATGTGCACATGTCAGAGAGAGAGACAGAGACAGAGAGAGGGAAAGTGAAAAATCGCCCCCAGGGATGGCCACACCACAATTCCTTCTCATCCATTCTCCTCTCAGGATTTTGGGTACACACGCACCCATGTGTCTGGTGTGATTTTCAAGTCACTGGGTCTAGGACTTGGACCACAGAGTTGACCATATGAGATCCAGTGCCTTAACCTTCAGTTCACCTGCTAGCCCCAAATATTATATAATCTTTAAAACTCACTTTGCTACTTATTTTTTTCTTTTTAGAGAGATTTTTGTTATAGGGCCCATGTACTCACTGGAGAGATGAGAGAGACAGAGAGAGAGAAAGCGAAAAATTGGGACCATAGTTAGCGTAATGGCTATGTTGCTGAACTCTCATGTAGCCAACCGTGGTTTGAGTCCTGGAGTCAGTGGGTTTAAACTCACACCAGGTGTGTGTGCGTGCGTGCCCAAGATTCCAAGAGGAGAACGGAGGAGAAGGGATTATGGCATGGCCATCCCCCCTGGGGAGTGATTTCTCACTTTCTGTCTCTCTGTCTCTCTCTCACTTTCCGGCAAGTGCATGCGCCCTATAGCAAACAAACTAACAAACAAAACAAAACAAAAATCAACTCTCAAAAAAAAAAAAAAGGAAACAATGACTAAAACAAATGATAAACTGGCATGGTTCTTTTTTATTTCTTTTCCTTTCAGTAGAATTTCTAAAGCTTAATATACAGTGGAAAGACTATTTAAAGACAACAAAAACAGGGTCTGATAAATTTTCTCACTTTGCAATTTCATCTTTGTCTTTGTTTTATTTTAATTTGATATAGGGTATGTGTGCTCACCAGGGAGAAAAAAAGAGAGAGAGGGAAAGTGAAACGGCGACCCTCCTAGGGGTCCGCCGCACCACACTTTCTTCTCCAGTCTCCTATCAAGATTCGGGGCATGCGACCAGCAGTTAGCGTAATGGCTATGTCGCTGGACTCCCACGTAGTAGACTGCGGTTCACGTCCCGGACCCGGTGGCTTAAACTCATGCCGGGCACGTGTGCGTGCGTGCCCAAGATCCCGAGAGGAGAATGAAGGAGAAGGGATTGCGGCGTGGCCATCCCCCCGGGGGGTGATTTCTCGCTTTCTGTCTCTCTGTCTCTCTCTGTCTGTCTGGTGAGCGCACACGCCCTATAGCAAAAACCTCTCAAAAAAAAAAAAAAAATCTTCGGGGTGTGTACACACACTTGCCTGGCATGTTTCTCAAGCCACTGGGTCCAGGACTCAAACCACACAGTCAGCCATGTGGGATTCAGCCACTTTAACTACCACACCACTGGCTGGCCCTCATTTGGTTTTTTAGATCATAAGAATTTATAATTTCCTAACTCAGATTTCACAGAGGAAATATGAGGGTAATTCAAGGAACAGAAAGGAGACCACACACGAATAAATTAAAATTGAAGAAAAACTTGGGCCAGCAAGTGGTGTGGTGGTTAAGGTTGTTGGACTCCCACATGGTCAACTGTGGTTTGAGTCCTGGGCCTGGCAGCTTGCTTTCTCACTTTCCCTCTCTCTCTCTCACTCTGTTCCTCTCTGGTCACATTAAAATAAATAAATAAAGTTAAGTAAAAAAAAAAAAAAAAATTCTTAAAAAGAATTTGAAGAAAAACTCAAAGGATAACAAACTTCATTATCAGGGCCAGTTGCCTTCTCCTTCTTAAAAAAATTTGAAGAAAAACTCAAAGGATAATAAACTTCATTATCAGGGCCAGTTGCCTTCTCCTAAACTAATGGTAGGAAAAACAAAACAGGAAATGGACTGAAACATCAAAGCACAGATTCAAGTTAGCCTCCAAGAGGAGTTTTCCAAACACCATGTCGGTGATACACTCGGAGATGATCTTGTACAATTTCTTTAGCATTTCACAAAGTTAACGCTGGAGTGGGGGCCAGTTTTATAGCCTCGTGGTTAATGGAACTAGATTCCCATGGCTGACCATGGTTCAGATACTGGTCCTCAAGGTAGGAACATTGCAGGCACGTGTGTGTGTGTGTCCAAAACCCTAAGAGAGCGAAGAAATGGAGGAGAAGGGGTTGCGATGTGACGATGCGCCATTGTGGGGATGAGGGGTGCTTCCTCTCTTTCTCTCTTTCTCACTGTCTCTCTTTCTTTCTAGCAAGTGCCCTCTGGCAGTTAAAAAAAAAAAAAAAGGAAAGCTGGAGTGGAACTCAGGAATCTGTAAGCATGAAGTCTTCATCTGCAGAACAGGGAGCCATGCATCAGTGGAACTCAGGAATAGACTTCTGCTTGGTCCTGAGGGGGAGCTAGCAAATGGAAGTGAGGAAGGGGCTGGAGCATCTGCCATGTGACTCCATAGAAAAACCCCATCAGGGCAAAAATTCCCTGCCTAAGGTCATATACCAGGAGATTAGTAGGGGCTGTCTAGCTGATGAAGCCACATTTGACAGCCAAGGAGATAAATCAGAGGGCCAACCACATTTGATAGAGCCAATGATATGATAAATCAGTGGGCCCAGCCAATGAGCAGCCGACACAACCTAGATTAAAAAAATGATAAACCTCGCAGAATGCAACTGCCAGGGCCTTTGAGCCACTGTCTGTCTGCTCAGGCCCGCTCCTCCTCTCAGGCCTGTACTTTCACTTTCACTTAATAAACTACCTTTTCCTTTCACTGTTGAGGCGTCTCATTCAAGTCTTTGTCCGCCACACCAAGAACGTGGGTGTCATGGCAGCAGCCATCCCACCACGGTCCCTCACACTTGGCTGGGAACATCAATACTTGACAGTTTCTCAGGTAGTGTAACCTGCCCAGAGGTTACGAGGTGGGCGATTTCGCAACACTCAGTTTCTGATTCTAGTAACCACCCCAGGAGAGAAATTTCCAGGTCCTGCTGGTGGTTGCAGGATGGCTCAGCCCCCGTAACCCTCGCGTGGTGCGTTCAAGGTGCCAGACTAATTCCTCTGGGGGACACGGTGAAGCTGTCCTGTGCTTGGTTCAAGGTACTGAGTTTTCTTCCCCTTGAGTTCTGTGTGTTTGGGTGGTAACTTCGTAGTGAGGATACACAGCCCATGAAAGGAGGAAGTGATTAGAAGATGAAGGAAGTAGAAGGATTAAATAACAACGGAAGTACCTTTTCTTCTCTTTTTCTTCCCTGAAGTGGTTTTCACTGTTATAGCTTCAGATGATTTTGTAATGTGGTCCAAAGTTGAACTTCTTCCCTGTCTAGCTGCTTAAAAAAAAGGAAAAAGAAAAAGAAGATTAAAAACAAAAAGAAAAAAAAAAACACAGCCACTTCAAAGTCCAATGAATAGGTTTTTGGCACATTTTCGTGTTGGTTATTGCCTTTGTTTATGTACACTTTGGGCAGAGTTATTTCTCACGGGAGAAAATTCTCCGACCTCCTGCCAACAACAAATTCACTTCAGTTAGTTCCGTAGTTTCGAGTCTCTCAATCTTCATGTAAACCCATCAGGCCCCAAGAACCATCCTGCCAGGCCTTTGCCAATCCTCGCAGTCCATACTTGCTTTCTATAGACGTGGCCCAGAATCCCTGGGATTAGCAAGAATGCTAAAGAGGAACTTTCTGGGCATGGTTTTAAAAAACAGGATTGACTGTACTCACTCAGAGCCATCCTGAACTCTTCTCTTGCACCCTAGTCTCGCCCATCAGGAAATGGCACGGGCAGAACCCGATGACTTCTCGGCACCTCCCCTGCCACTGCCCGCATCTCACCCAGTAGACACTTCTTGGCTTGTATGACAACAGCTGCCCCACAGATGTCCTCGCTCTCCCCCCTCTGCCTGCCCAGTGTGTTGACCACACGGGTTGGGGGTCGTTCCTCTGCTCCTGAGAGTCTAACCAGGCCTTAATCCAATGGCCCATTTACCTGCATAGGGGCTGTTGCCCCAAGTGCAAAGCCTTAGGGCCTGGGTATAGGCTGTTCCCTCTGCTTGGAAAGCTCTTCCCTATTTCTCTGCAGGGCTCACTCCCTCACCTCCTGTGACTCTACTCTGCCACTTTTCAAGGGGGCCTCTGCTTACCTGTTCATTTCACGTCATTTCCCCTCCACCACCATCCCAATACAGGACATCCAGCTCAATTTGCACGTCAGATAACATTAAACCAAACTATTGTTCTTGTAGGAAGAAACCAATGTTCACCCGCGTCCCTCACGGGCTGCCCACCTCTGGCATAGTCTGCTCTGTACACTTTCCTCAATAAATTTGCTTTCATGGAATCAGCAGGTGGCATAGTGGTCACGTCACTGGACTTGCACATCGTCGACTATTGGTTCAAGGCCTGGAACCGGCAGCTTAAAACTCACACAGGTGGGGTGTGTATTGGGGGGAAGGAATGGAAAGTAACTGCAGATACCAGAGATAGTGTGTGGGAGGAGGGTGGGAAATGGCAGAGGGTGAGAAAGAGAGAGGGAAATTATATATATATAGATGAAACAAGAAAACGAAAATTACTTATGGATGATAGCATGTATGACTAAACCGTTATACAGTGTATTCTGGATGGGAAATTGCATTTTGTATGTTGTGATGATGTTCAGTGAATGAATGGAAAATAAATAAATTAATAAAAACGAAAACAAAACAAAAACCTCAGGCTGGGCACATGTGCATGCATATCCAAAGTCCTGAGAGGAGGCTGGAGGAGAAGGAGTTGTGGCATAGCCATCCCCCCAAGGGGTGATTTCTTATTTTCTGTCTCTCTGGCAAGTGTACATACCCTATAGCAAAAATATAAAATATAAAATAAAATAAATTTGCTTTTGTTCTCCTTCAATGGCTTACTCTTGAATTCTTTTCTGTGTAAAACCAAGGACCCTCACACTTGGCAACACTATCAAAAAGTCATTGGGGGACCAGCAGTTAGCGTAATGGCTATGTCGCTGGACTCCTATGTAGTCAACTGTGGTTTGCGTCCCGGACCTGGTGGCTTAAACTCACGCCGGGCGCGTGTGCATGCATGCCCAAGATCCCGAGAAGAGAATGGAGGAGAAGGGATTGCGGCATGACCATCCCCCTGGGGGGTGATTTCTCGCTTTCTATCTCTCTCTCTGTCTGTCTGGCGAGTGTATGCACCCTATAGCAAAAACCTCTCCAAGAAAAAAAATGTCATTGGGCTTTTTCTTTTCTGATCATCCTTACATCAAACTACCTTACTTTCCACCAGTGACGACCACGTGCCAGGCTCAGTGTTTCCACACTTCGCTTGAGGTGAGCAGAGTGAGTCTGGGCAACCACGAAGGCGTACTGCTCATAGAGTTTAGCCAGTCACGACTAGGTGAGACGCTTCTCCTAGTCACAGCCTTTACCTTTAACACTCTTTATTTTATTGTATTTTATTTTATTTATAGGGTACATGCACTCACCAGAGAGAGACAGAGAGAGAAAGTGAGAAATCACCCCTAGAGGGGATAGCCATGCCACAATCCTTTCTCCTCCATTCTCCTGTCCAGTCTTGGGTAGCCACACATACGTTCCTGTCACAATGTTCTTTTTTAGCTTCTGCTATAGGGTGGATGTGCTTGCCAGAGAGAGAAAGAGAGAGAGAGAGAGAGAGAGAGAGAGAGAGAGAGGCAGAAACAGAGGGAAACTGAGAAATCCCCCCTGGGAGAAAGGCCATGTCACAGTCCCTTCTCTTCCATTCTCCTTTAGGGATTTTGGCAATGCATGCAAATGTGCCCAGTGTGATTTTCAAGCTGCTGGGTCCAGGTGTCTTCACCACCACCACCAGCGGCCCACATTTTTAAACATTTTTTTCCTAGAAAAACAAATCCAGAACTCTTAACATGACACTTTGATGTCCCCTCTAGCAGAAACCTCTAAGGACAAGAAGAATGGAAGCTGTCCACACTTCTCCCTCACACCTTTGTCACCTCTCTTACCTTTCCAATCCCATATCTCTTGCACCTGTCCTGTCTGTCACACGCCAAATCCTCCAAACTGCTTTTTACATTTCCAATTTTTTTTTTAAATTATGGGTCTTAGGGAACCAGCAGTTAGCGTAATGGCTATGTCGCTGGACTCCCACGTAGTCGACCGCGGTTCGGGTCCCGGACCCGGTGGCTTAAAACTCACGCCGGGCGCGGGTGCGTGCGTGCCCAAGATCCCGAGAGGAGAATGGAGAAGAAGGGATTGCGGCGTGACCATCCCCCCTGGGGGGTGATTTCTCGCTTTCTGTCTCTCTGTCTCTCTCTGTCTGTCGGGCGAGCGCACGCGCCCTATAGCAAAAACCTCTCCAAAAAAAAAAAAATTATGGGTCTTCTTTTTTCATATCTCTAAGCCCCAGTACAGAAATTCATAAATAGACCGTGACTTTTTAAAAAAATACTGTCTAAAATAGCACAAGGAAAGGATAATTGAGAGCAAACTATGTCTTCCAGTGTCCTCTTTATACATACTGGGTCTCCTGGATTTTAAATTCAACAAATAACCTATACAGTTCTCACACAATGGAAGTCCCTAAAAGGTGACAGTCATTGGATGACATGTACCAATCTCTGTTAGTTACAAGTTCTTTGCATTCATTTTCACAAGGAATTTTTTTACTTTAGCTCTTTCTCTTCGTTTTCTTTTCGGCAGGTAGAGCGAGTGTGTTCATCAACCTGCTTCAAGAGTCTCCTCTCCCAGAAAAGGTCACTGTGGTTGTAAGGATAATGAAGATGGTGAGAATGCCTGTCTCTCAGTGCTGCCCATGTCCCAGGCATCAGGCTTTGCGGCGTGTCCCTTCATGCTCACTAAATGCTCCAGGGCAGTTATCATCACGTTTTTATTTTTTTTTCTTTTTTTTGGAGAGGTTTTTGCTATAGGGCACGTGTGCTTGCCAGACAGACAGAGAGAGACAGAGAGACAGAAAGCGAGAAATCACCCCCCAGGAGGGATGGCCACGCCGCAATCCCCTCTCCTCCATTCTCCACTCGGGATCCTGGCCACGCACGCACACGCGCCCGGCGTGAGTTTAAGCCACCGGGTCCGGGACTCGAACCGCGGTCGACTACATGGGAGTCCAGCAACATAGCTATTATGCTAACTGCTGGTCCCATCACGTTTTACTTTGCAGCGAAAGAAGCAGAAGTTGGATTGATTCCGTAACTTGCCCAAAGTCACACAGGCCTGGAGTAGGATTTGAACCCAGGTCCATCTCTAAGTCTGTGTTATTAACCACTTGCTATAGTTTACCAGTACCAGTTATTTGAAGCAGTCGGCTTTAAAATGTGTCGTGAATGCTGTGCCCTCGGGATCTATTCAAACAAATGGAAAGCCACTGGTAGGGGACCAGCAGCTGTTACTCTTACCTGGCCCGGCTGTCTTCCCCACCTGTCTGTGCTCTGGGGTACTGCTGCAGCGCTCCGTCCTCCCCACAGGACAGGTGTGTGACCGGTTCTGGCCAGTCACGGCTCACCATGACTGACCACAGACACTGGTCCAACAGTAGCCACGTGACCCAAGGAGGGCCACTTAGCCCCTTACTGTGGGACTCGGTACACAGTCACTGGATAAAGGAGCTTCACGCTTTCTGTTATTGTTTATTTTTTATTTTAAAGAATTATTTAACATTATTTATTTGTTTATTTTAATTTGACCAGAGAGGGACAGAATGAGAGAGAGAAAGGGGAAGTGAAAAACCAAGCTGCCAGGTCGGGACTCAAACCGTGGTTGGCCGTGTGGGAGCCCAGCACCCTTAACCACCACGCCATCTGCTGGCCTCTGTTTATTATTTTTATTTTTAAGAGAAAAAGAAAGAGATAGAGGGGAAGCAAGCCATCAGGTCTGGGAGCTGAATCATGGTCAGCCATGTGGGAGTCCAGTGCCTTCACCACTAAGCCACCCACTGGCCCCTTGTTTGTTTTAAGGTCTGTACCACAGGGTGCATGCGTTCACTGGAGAGAGACAGAGAGAAAGGGAGAGTGAGAAAACAAGCCACCAGGTCTGGGACTTGAACCATAGTTGGCCATGTGGGAGTCCAGTGCCTTCACCACTAAGCCACCCACTGGCCCCTTGTTTGTTTTAAGGTCTGTACCACAGGGTGCATGCGTTCACTGGAGAGAGACAGAGAGAAAGTGAGAACTCACTCCTCAGGGGGATGGCCACCCTACAATCCCTTCTCCTCCCTTCTTCTCACTGGACTTTGGGCATGCACACACATGCACCCGGCGTGACTTTCAAGTCGCTAGGTCCAAGACCGCAACTGCAGTCAGACATGTGGGAGTCCAACGCCTTCACCACGCCGCCGGCCGGCAGCACCTGGTTGATCACAAGTCAGGATGATACTGCTGGCAGGCATGTCAACTGCCTTTTTCTGCTCGGAGAGAGCCTGGCGGACTGGGAAGGAAGAAGGCCAAGTGTTGAAGGGAAGTAGAGTTGAGGGCGGCAAACGCGACGTCTCCTGGGGACGCGATTTGAGCCCTGAAGCTGGCCGTCTCTGAAGCCTGCTCTACCTGTGAATGTCCCAGTTACATGAGCCAGCAAACCCACGCTGATCTTTCATCCAGCTCGGGTCGCCTTCACTTTTAACCTGGAACCTGATGAACGTGTTGTACTCCACCCTACTGAAGGGGCCTAATCAATAACTCCAGGATGCCCAAAGCTTCTTAACGGGAGAGGCACGTCCAAAGCTCCCCGGGTGCCTCAGGCACTTTCTCTCCCTTTTAGGGATCAGCCCTCCTGGACCTGTCTCTTACCTCGGCCCCTCCTGGAGGGGAGGGGAGGTCTTAGGTGGCTCTGAGTGCCCTTGGCAGGCAGCGGGGAAGGTCTAAAGAGTCACACCCAATCTGACAGTCTGGTGGGAAGGGTCATGCTCCAGCAGGGAATCCCTGGGAATCAGAGGACCACTTCCACTTGAAAAAAGGGAAGTGGGGCCAGCGGGTGGCGTGGTGGTTAAGGGCACCGAACTCCCACATGGCCAACCACGGTTTGGGTCCTGGACCTGGCGGCTTGCTTTCTCTCTTTCCTTTTCTCTCTCTCACTCTGTCCCTCTCTGGTCAAATTAAGATAAGCAAACAAATAAATAAAGTTAAATATTTTAAAAAAATAAAAGAGAAAAAGGGAAGAATAGGGCCTGAAGGATCTTACTGCACATGGCTGACTCACCCAGAAATGACAACGGAACAACCTAGACGTTGGGAAGACCCCCTGGTGTATTGTCTCAGGAATACCTTAATCACCCCACCCTAATTCCTTTCTTTAAGAGTCCCTTGTCCCCACTCTTTAGGGCCAGTGTAGCTTTCCACACCTGCTCCTTTCCTCCCTTCTGGGAAGTGGATCAACCTTTTCTTATCCCTTTACTTCCTCTGGATTCCTTCATAGCCTGTATCACAGGTCACCCTAGACCTACTGCTGCTCTGGGGAAACTAGCTTCCTCACCTGTTTGGCCACCTATGCTCTTTGGTCCTGGCCCCTTCCTCGTGTCCCTCCAGCCTCTGCTCACTGTCCCATCTCCGTCTCCCTGACCCTGTTCTCCTGCCTTCCTCTTTTGAAGTTCCCTGTGATTATATTGGATCTACCTGGAGAATCAAACATACTCTCCGCACCTCAAATCCTCAACTTCATCACAACTGTAAAGCCTCTTTTGCTGTGTAAGGTAGTATATTCACAGGTTCTTGAGGTTAGGACAAAGGAGACCAGCAGATGGCATCGTGGCTGTGTCACTGGACTCCCTCATAGTTGACTGTGGTTTGAGTCCTGAGGCCAGTGGCTTGAAACTCACACCGGGCACATGTGTGTGTGTGCCCAAGATCCTGAGAGGAGAATGGAGGAGAAGGGGGATAGTGGTGTGGCCATCCCCCCTGGGAGGGGTGATTTATCGCTTTCTTTCTCTTTGACAAGTGCATGTACCCTATAGCAAAAATCTCTCTTAAAAAAAAAAAAAAAAAGATTAGGACAAAGGCATCTTGGGGAAGTCTTTATTCTGTCTCCTGAGATAAGAGCTAGACCCACTTACAGGTAGATAGGGTAAGGGCCCCGAAAGAGTCACTCCTTTCCTAACGAAGTCTCTGTTTTTCCCTCTGTGGCCTGGTTAATGTACAATATGCACCCTTTTTACATGTCTCTAAAGAACTCATGATTCCTCGCTAATGACGCAAGAGATAGGGATATCGAGCACACAGACAAGGTAAGGCCCCAAGATGGAGTCACAGTGGCTAAGTTTTCATAGCCAAAAGCTGGCTACGTTGGGGCTTAAAGCAACTGTAGCTAAGGGCAACAGTTTTCAGGAAGTACAGAACTGTTATGGTCTCCTGACCCCACAAAGAATAGGGTAATACATTTCTAAAGCCTACTTTATCAGAAAGCAACCCATTGCTTAGACTACTAGAAAAAAACAAACAAACAAACAAAAAACAACCCTCGCCTCCAGCTCCTCTTTGGCAACCCACTGGGGCCCCCTTCCATTGCACTGGAAGCTTTTCTCCTTCCGTAATAAACTCCACTTTACTCTCCTCTCTGTGTCTGCATCTCTAATTCTTCATGAGCGTAGGACAGGAACCAGAATAGGTGTTGGGTCTGATCACTCAGCACTCCTGAGTCACCCCCACACTTACTCAGAGGAAGGAGTCTCTACTGACCACTGGGGAAGTCCTTTTAATGACAAAGCAAAGTTACTTCCTGTTAGTTTGCCCCAGCAGGAGTTTAGTGCCAAATTCCCCCAGTGCTCACCTGGGGGCAGCTGAAGGGAACTTCTGGTGTCTAGTGAGGCTGTGGCTGACTGGCCTTTTCCCTCCATCTCTGCATGCTCGGCTATGGGTCTGAGCAGAGCCAGTGCCCCGGAACATTGCAAGTAATTGCCATCGAGGTGCAGCTCGCTAGGGAAGAGAGCAAAATTCACGTTCATCTGAGGCGAGCTCCACATCCTCAAATTCAGATTTGAGGTCTTCATCTGATTAAATAATACATCTAGTTGTAGAATAATAAATTAATGATCATATACATGATTAATAAACACATAACAGGCCATGCTATTTGGAATAGACCCAGTGACCATGTCAGCTGACCAAAACCATGCGTTCAACGTGACCCTCCTGATTCTCAAACCTAACTCGAAGGTCTTGCTCTTACAATTAAAGAGAAATAACCAGAGAGGAGAAAGTGATGATCAAGTGATGATACCACACTGGGCTGGTAACTCGGGACAGAGCAGTTCGGAGACCAGAGGGGAGTGAGCCAGGCCCACACTCACCAGATGGCGCTCTGGCTGACAACTGCAGCCAAGCTCAGCCCACTCCCCGGCCCCAGGCCGCAGTAACGCAGACTGAGGCCTTGAAGCCTTTGGTTGTTCTCCAGGCCTGACAAAATACTCTCCATTTCTTCATTTCCAAATCTAAAAAGAAATTACAAGAACAAACGAGTGACTCGGAGACCAGCAGTTAGTGTAATGGCTACATCGGGACCATGTAGGAGTCCAGTGCCCTTAACCACCACACCACTTGCCGTCTCCCTTATACGAACTTTAAAGTTCATGTAAATCAGAAAGTTTCCATGACTCACTCTAGATCATATGGTTTAAAATGATTCATGGACGGTAAATGGGCTCTGATCAATCTGGGCCCACATCAAAACTCCCTCTTTAAGATTTGAATGGGGGCCGTCAGTGGCAAAGTGGTTAAGGTGCTGGACTCCCACACGGCAGATTGTGGTTCGAGTCCTGGACCTGATGGCTTGAAACTCACACCAGGTATGTGTACCTCAAAAATCTCAAGAGAACCATGGAGGAGAAAGGATTATAGCATGGCCATCCATCCCCTCAAGGAGGTGATGTCTCACTTTCTGTCTGTCTCTCTCTCATGAGTGCATGTGCCCTATAGGAAGAATCTCTCTAAAAATAAAGATTTGAAGGGAACCAGTAGTTAGCATAATGGCTATGTCGCTGGACTCCCACGTAGTTGACCGTGGTTCGCATCCTGGACCCGGTGGCTTAAAACTCACGCCAGGCACATGTGCGTGCATGCCCAAGATCCCAAGAGGAGAATGGAGGAGCAGGGATTGCGACGGGACCATCCCATCTTGGGGATGATTTCTCACTTTCTAGCTCTATGTCTCTGTCTATCTGGCAAGCACACGCGCCCTATAGCGAAAACCTCTCCAAAAAATAAAAAATAAAAAAATAAAGATTTGAATGTCCTTGAATAAACTTTTCCTCACCTGTAGTCTAGGGCTAAATGATCCCTAATTCATAAGGTGGCTGGGATAATAGAGGAAATAACCCACGCAGTGTGCTCGGCACACAGTAAACGCTCAAGAGCTACTAGGTGCTTTATAATCGTCATTACAATTCTTACCTCTGGACCCTCCCCAACACACTTGGTACCCCACCCTTCTGAAGGACATGCACTTCTTCCCCCAGCACCCCATCTTTCCCCTCACTTCCTCTCCTTTGTAATATTGACTCAACATCTAGGGAACTGTGGTTGCCTTTATCTGAAGCACCATACACAAAAATATGGAAATCTTGTGATCTTCAGACTTTCTGTTCTGCATTACATATAATCAATAGCGTGTCTCTTGTCTTCTGCCCTGAAGACTACTTTGGACAGGGGTATTGTCTAACCTATATCTGTATCTTCCTTAGCAATGAGCAGTGACTTACATGACCTGGCCTTCAATAAATATTTATTGAAAGAACAAATGAACAAATAGAAACTCTCTCTCTCTTTTTTGTTTTTTGTTTGTTTGTTTGTTTGTTTGTTTTTGAGAGATTTTTGCTATAGGGTGTGTGCATTCACCAGAAAGACAAAGAGAGACACAGAGACAGAAAGTGAGAAATCTCCCCCTGGGGGGATGGCCACGCAACCATCCCTTCTCCTCCATTCTCCTCTCAAGATCTTGGGCACGCATGCACATGTGCCCAGTGTGAGTTTAAGCCACTGGGTCCAGGGCTCAAACTGTGGTTGACTACATGGGAGTCCAGCAACCTAGCCATTATGCCAATTGCTGGTCCCAATAGAAACTCTTTTTAAGAACTCTAAGGTCTACTCAGAAACATTAAGTGAGTTTAGAGGGTTCTTTTTCAGCCATGCCTTCATGAGGTGCAAGGATGCTGGACACCCATTGCTCTCCACCACCACCACCCCCTGCCACCCATCTCCCCCAGCCGACAGCAGTAAGAGCCTGTAGGAGGTCGGTCTTCCAGCCTTACCTGCAGTAATCGA
>NW_006199712.1:4214854-4224380 GCF_000334495.1 Tupaia belangeri chinensis
CAGAGCCTTGCCAAGTCTCCCCAGAGACCACAGATCCATCTCGCAGTCAATGATTTCCAAGGTAGTGAATGGGCAGGTGGTGCGCCCCTTCAACTCCAGAAGCAAAGCCTACGAGTGCAAGGTTAAAGAAAGACACGGTTATGCAAATATACTCTGCAGAGCTGTGCTGCCTACAAGTCAGTCATGCTAAGTATCTTGACATTTTTGCCTCTCAGATAACTTTCTAGTTATTCAAAGAGAGACTGGCATGAGAACAAAATAATTTCCTTTTAAAACAAAGACTTATTGAATCATATAAGAAACATCAAGTTTTATAATGAGATAAAATACATTGCAGGATACCATTACAGACTGAATTGTGCCTCCCATACCCCTTCATGTGTTGAAGTCCTAACCCCTATTACCTCAGAATGTGACTGAATTTGGAGACAGGATATTTAAAGAGGTAATTAAGTAAAAATGAAATCATTATGGTAAGCCCTAGCCCAATAGGCCTGGTATTCATATATGAAGAGGAATCGGACACAGATGTTCCAGAGAAAAGACCATGTGAAGGCAGAGGAAGAATATGACCATTGATAAGCCAAGAAGAAGGCCTCAGAAGAAACCTGAGGCCAACGCCTTGCTCTTGGACTTCCAGCCTCCAGAACAGCATGAAAATAAATTTCTGAAGCCACCTGGTCTGTGGTACTTTGCTATGACAGCATGAGTAAACTGGGATATGTTTATGTTCTAATCAACAAATTTGTCCTCTTATAGTTGTGTAGGTGTGTATTTTAGTAGAAAGGTATGATTATGCCAATGTTTTATGGATTTAATAAAAAGATGATACTTGTATTTCATTCGTAATTATAAATATCGTTAGGATTCAGAGGTCTTCTCAGAACCGGACTGTGCAAATTCAGGAGCAAGGTACTTCTCCTATTGGAACATCTGGACTGGTGACAACACGTGAGCATTTGACTCTGTCCCCAGTCCCTCACTCCTGAATGGAGGGGCCTCCAGCAAGGTCACTTCTGATGACAAAGGATACCACAGTTAGCTCTGCCTCATTGAAAGGAGAGGGTATTTACAACTACAAATCCTTGAGACCAGCAGGTGGTAGTGGTTACTTTGTCAGACTCCTCCGTGGCCGACCATGGTTGGAGTTCCAGATCTGGTGGCTTGACAATCACGCCAGGCACATGTTCATGCGTGCTCAAGATCCCAAGAGGAGAACAGAGGAGAAAGGACTGCAGCATGGCCATCCCCTCTTGGGGTGATTTCTCACCTCCCTCTCACTCTCTCCCTCTCTCTCTGGTGAGCGCACCCACCCTATGGGGGTAGGTACAAATCCTGAGGTCATGAAGGCCCTTGGAGCAATCAGAACCTCCACGACCTGAGGAGTCCTTCCGTACAGAATGGAAGCCTAGAAGAGGCTTTGCTGCGGTTCGGAGGACCCCGGGGTTTCTGAGGTAATGACAGGCTGCTCAGAGAGGAAAAAGCACACGCACAGCCTTAACTACAGAGCGGTGCCCAGCTCTGTAATGAGCAGCTGAGTTTGAGTGCCGGGTTGGATTTCTGAAGCGGTTTGTCCAGCAGAGGCATGCGGCCCACCAGGGCCTGTGTGAACACAGGGCTGTGCCAAGCAGCCACTGACCAGGTCCCACAGCTCCAACCAGATGTTTGCGGTCACCCTCTGGGCACCGGGACCATGGCCATTCAAGAGAGAGAGGCTTGTCCGCGGCCTCCAGAAGGCTGCATTTTAAGGAATTGTTGAGGATCCCTTTTCACATGCATGGACAGCATTTCTATTTCCGGCACGGGTGTCCTGACTGACCCTCTGAATAAAAGCAACTAAATAAACTCTTTGCATATTTAAAATATCTTTTGTAAGTTTATTTTATTATTTTATTACATTTTTAGAGGTATATGCCAGAGGGCATGTGCACTCACTGAGGAGAGAAAGAGACAGAGACAGAGAGAAAGAAAGTGAGAAATCACCCCCTGGGGGGATGGCCACTGGCAGAATGGTGACAAATTGTCCTGGTTTCTGTTGATCTGACAATGTTTTTATTTTACATTCATATTTTTGTTGAGACAGAATTCTTAGTTCCCCACACCAAGCATTTTCAAAATATTCTATTGGTGATTGGCTTTCATTGTTTCTGTTGAAGAGGCAGATACCCATTTTTCCTTTTCTCTTTTTTGAAGGTAATTTGTACTTTCATCGATGATTTTTTTTTTTTTTTTGAGAGAGAGGTTTTTGCTATAGGGCACATGTGCTCGCCAAAGAGAGAGACAGAGAGAGAAAAGTTAGAAATCACCCCTTGGGGAATGGCCACACTGCAATCCCCTTTCCTTCATTTTCCTCTCAGGATTTTGAGCACATGTAGAGACACACCTGGAATGATTTTCAAGCTGCCAGATCCAGGATTTGAACTGTGGCTGACCGTGTGGTAGTCCAGTGCCTTTACTACACCACTTTCTGGCCTCTCATTGATGGCATCTAAGTGTTCTTTGTTCCCACCTGTTTGAGTCCACTAGCTCTACCTGCATCTGTGGGTTGTCTTTCACCATTTGAGAAAGTTTTTAGCTATTATCTTTTAAGTCTTGCAGGGTCAGCAGGTAGACCACAGTTTGAGTCCCAGACCTGGCAGCTTGCTTTCTCATTCTCTTCCTCTCTCTTTCTGTCTCTTTTTGGTGAGTGTCTGGGCCCTGCAGAAAATTTTAAATCAAAACAAAACAAAACAAAGATACCTCAATAAAGTTATATAAATAATTCTTAAAAAAAAATGCATGTTGCATGTTGATTACTTCACTTACTCACTATGCATCTTACTTTCTAACTTTTCTTTCTTTTACTTTATGCTGTATTCTTGATATTTTCTTCTGCCCTGCCACTATTTTACTCATTATCTCTCTAAATCTGTCCAAAATGCTACTTAACTCATCTATCAAGACTGTAATATCATCACATATATGTATATTTTTCCATGCTACAATGCCCATTTAGTTTAAATTTCTAATTTTTTTGTCAAGAATTTTTATTTCCATCTTTATGTGTGTGTATACACACACACATATATATATATTGGTTGTTGTTTTGTTTTTTGTTTTTGCTTTTAAGTTTCTTGGGGCCAGCAGGTGGCATGGTGTTTTTTGCTATAGGGCGCATGCGCTCTCCAGACAGACAGAGAGAGACATAGAGACAGAAAGCGAGAAATCACCCCCCAGGGGGGATGGTCACGCCGCAATCCCTTCTCCTCCATTCTCCTCTCGGGATCTTGGGCATGCACGCACACGCGCCCGGCGTGAGTTTTTTAAGCCACTGGGTCCAGGACGCGAACCACGATCGACTACGTGGGAGTCCAGTGACATAGCCATTACGCTAACTGCTGGTTCCCATGGACTCTTACATGGTTTGAGTCCCGGATTTGGTGGGTTGAGTCCTGGATTTGGCGACTTGCTTTCTCACTTTCCCTCTCTCTCTCTCTAGTCAAATTTAAAATAATAATAATAAATACATTTTTAAAACGTTTATTATCTCTCCCCTGAATGTGTATGAGAGAGATAGCACCCCTAACAGGAAGTTGATGCCCCGATCCACCACGGAGCTTTAGCCAGCCTGAGACCACAGGCATGTGTGTGCCTGGTTATTCAGGGAAGTCTCTGGATGGGGCCCAGAACCTTCCTGCGTGGGTTAGCCTTACAGAGCATCACGGCTTACCACTGCATCACTGTCCAGCCCTTTATGTTTTTATGAACACTGTGAGCATAGATTTATAAAAGTATGTGTCTGATAACTTAAATATCTAAGTCTTTGTGGGGCTCTTTATAGAGCCTGTTGTTTCTATAATCTTTCCTCCTCACATAGCTTTTTTTAAAAAACTTAATTTAATTTTTTGGGGAGAGGTTTTTGCTATAGGGCGCGTGCGCTCGCCAGACAGAGACAGAAAGTGAGAAATCACCCCCCAGGCAGGATGGCCACGCCGCAATCCCCTCTCCTCCATTCTCCTCTCGGGATCTTGGACACGCACGCACACACGCCCGGCGTGAGTTTTAAGCCACCGGGTCTGGGACGCAAACCGCGGTCAACTACATGGGAGTCCAGCGACATAGCCATTACGCTAACTGCTGGTCTCCTCCTCACATGGCTTTTAAAATGTTTTGTTATGTTAGATTTTATAATATGTCTATAGACATAGACGTCTAAGGTGTTGCAATCATCCTCTAGGGAGTATTTTCATTGGCTTCTGAATCCATAAGGTATACCGGAAATCCAGGACCCCTCAACACAATGACAGGATTTGAGATAATCAGAAGTTTATCTATGAGTCTACTTGCTTGGCTTTGTTCCTAAGCTATGGCCCTCCATGATCTCAATCCAAAGCAAGATGTGTATGGGCAGTGGGGGGCGTAAAGGTGTCTCCAGAAAGCCAGTGTCTCCCAGTAGTGGCACGATTGTCAACAGCGCTGCTCAGCCTCTCGGCTCCTCACTGCCCTCCTTTGTAGAAGTAAAGTCTTACATGTGACTTCTCACCAGCCACAATTGAAATTCAGTGAAGATAAAAATGGTACTCCATAATTGTACATCCAGCAGAATTATTATTATTATTATTTTTTTGGAGAGGTTTTTTCGCTATAGGGCGCATGCGCTCGCCAGAAAGACAGAGAGACATAGAGACAGAAAGCTAGAAATCACTCCCCAGGGGGGATGGTCATGCCGCAATCCCTTCTCCTCCATTCTCTTCTTGGGATCTTGGGCACGCACGCACACACACCCGACGTGAGTTTTAAGCCACCGGGTCCGGGATTCGAACCGCGGTCGACTACATGGGAGGCCAGCGACATAGCCATTATGCTAACTGCTGGTTCCCTCCAGCAGAATTATTTTTCAAAAATGAAGGCGACATGTGATACGGCAGCAGCCAAATTAATGAACATAGAGAAATCTTGACGACATCATGTGAGTAAAAACGAAAATTGTGGGGCCAGCAGGTGGCATGGTGGTTATGGCGCTGGACTCCCACATGGCCGATCGTGGTTCGAGTTCTGGACCTGGAGGCTTGAGACTCCTGCCAGGCATATGTGCATGTGTGTCCAAAATGCTGAGAGGAGAAAGGAGAAGAGATCATGGTGTGACCATCCCTCTGGGGTATAATTTCTCTTAGTCTCTCTCTGTCTCTCCAGTGAGCGCATATGCCCTATGGCAAAAATTTATCTAAAAAAAATAAAACAGATTTTTTTTTTTAAAAGAAGAAAACCTTGTTGCCTATATCAGCAACCAAATGAACTACAGCTGACACACATGGTGTACTACACTATATTCAATGATAAGTTTCGAGGAAATATTTTAAAACCGTGACTCACGAGTCTGGCGACCTCTGGGTTGCTCAGTTGAAGGCCCCAGACACAGAGCTGTGTCCCCAGCATGTAACATTCATCTTGAATTGTCATCAGCAGAGGTTCCAAGGAAACTGGTAGGGCGCTTGTCAGGGAGTCCTTAGGTCTTACTAGAACGAACTGGAGTGCAAGGAAAAGACGCAGGTGAACGCCACGCCTCCAAACACATGGAAAAGCAATGTTGTCCTTAAACAATTTTCTTTTTTTTGGAGAGGGTTTTTTGTTGTTGTTGTTTTGTTTTTTTTTCTTATTGGGCACGTGTGCTTGCCAGAAAGACAGAGAGATAGAAAGCGAGAAATCACCCCCCAGGGGGATGGCTACGCTGCAATCCCTTCTCCTCCATTCTCTTCTCGGGATCTTGGGCACGCACGCACGCACGCACGCACGCACATGCGCCCGGCGTGAGTTTAAGCCACCGGGTCCGGGACGCGAACCGCGGTCGACTATATGGGAGTCCAGCGACATAGCCATTATGCTAACTGCTGGTCCCATGTCCTTAAACAATTTTCAAAGCACATTTACAACAGCAGTTAACATGGGGTCAGGTGTGCGTCGGTGATAATGGAACACGAACTTGTGACGTTCCTGTCCCACGCAAAACTCCATGGCTGAGGAGTGAGGCTAACTGTAAGAACTTAAGAACTAAGTAGAAAAACGAAATTAGCAATTATTTTACCAGAAGAAGGTGGCTGTGGCAAGCTCCTCCACTGGGATAGTGGGGAGATGGCTGGGCGTCCCTGGAGAAGGAACGTGGAGAGAAGGGAGTAGCACGACCAGGGAGGGCAGCCCGGGAGGGCGGAGTAGAGCGGGGTGGAGAGAGAGTTGCAGGGAAGGAGGCGAGACTCCCCAGTCTGGTGCATTTCCCAAGCAGCTGGGGTCAGGATTCAAACCACAGTCAACCAGCTCCTTAACCACGAGACTAGGACGAAGCCAGTCTCTTTCCTTTGTAAAGCACCCATCTCCGGTGATTCTGTTCAGCTGATGTCTTGGTTAGCGCTTAGTATCACGCCCCTCAGTGGGTATCGGACTATTAAAATACAGATTGCCTTTTGGGGCTGGTGACAGAAAAGTTATGAGGGCGATCTGCCCATCTTCGGGGTGCTGGGCTCCCCCTTCTGGCCTATCAGGGGCCTCCTTCCCAAGAGTCATTTCAGCGCTTGCCTCTCCTCCGTTCGTTTTCCCTCACACCCAAGCCCTAGACTGACTTTCGGCAAAGATACGGCATCAGAATTTGGTCTGAAGCCCAGGGTCTTCGGAGTCAGAATTCTGTGATCGCTGACCTCGCCCTAAGTGAGATGGGCCTTGCAAGGGGAGGCTTGGGTGAGTGCAGGTCTGGCCCGATGAGGTCGACTATATGGGAGTCCAGCGACATAGCCATTATGCTAACTGCTGGTCCCATGTCCTTAAACAATTTTCAAAGCACATTTACAACAGCAGTTAACATGGGGTCAGGTGTGCGTCGGTGATAATGGAACACGAACTTGTGACGTTCCTGTCCCACGCAAAACTCCATGGCTGAGGAGTGAGGCTAACTGTAAGAACTTAAGAACTAAGTAGAAAAACGAAATTAGCAATTATTTTACCAGAAGAAGGTGGCTGTGGCAAGCTCCTCCACTGGGATAGTGGGGAGATGGCTGGGCGTCCCTGGAGAAGGAACGTGGAGAGAAGGGAGTAGCACGACCAGGGAGGGCAGCCCGGGAGGGCGGAGTAGAGCGGGGTGGAGAGAGAGTTGCAGGGAAGGAGGCGAGACTCCCCAGTCTGGTGCATTTCCCAAGCAGCTGGGGTCAGGATTCAAACCACAGTCAACCAGCTCCTTAACCACGAGACTAGGACGAAGCCAGTCTCTTTCCTTTGTAAAGCACCCATCTCCGGTGATTCTGTTCAGCTGATGTCTTGGTTAGCGCTTAGTATCACGCCCCTCAGTGGGTATCGGACTATTAAAATACAGATTGCCTTTTGGGGCTGGTGACAGAAAAGTTATGAGGGCGATCTGCCCATCTTCGGGGTGCTGGGCTCCCCCTTCTGGCCTATCAGGGGCCTCCTTCCCAAGAGTCATTTCAGCGCTTGCCTCTCCTCCGTTCGTTTTCCCTCACACCCAAGCCCTAGACTGACTTTCGGCAAAGATACGGCATCAGAATTTGGTCTGAAGCCCAGGGTCTTCGGAGTCAGAATTCTGTGATCGCTGACCTCGCCCTAAGTGAGATGGGCCTTGCAAGGGGAGGCTTGGGTGAGTGCAGGTCTGGCCCGATGACAGGGACACATGGGGAGTCAAGGGGGGGATTGATTCATTCCCTGGAGAGGTCGGGTCAGGTGGGGTGGGTGGCTGGAGTGCTGAGGGGGGCTGCGGTGATGACCACAGCGGTCACCCTGGAGCTGGGCCTTCCAGACGTGGAGCAGAGGGGGTGAGGGTGCTCATGTGGCGGACGCCGGGTGCTTTGTGTCCCATTCATCAGGAGCGCAGCCAGGGACACGGCCAGCTTTGCTTTGGCTGGAGGGGACGAAGGCCTGAGCTCCTGCATGTGAGACCTGCCTGGGGAGAAGGAAGGCGCATGCTCACCTCCCTGAGAGCCTGCTCCCTGTCCACGCTGCTCTTCAGATCCTTCCTGACCGCCGGACACACGGCCGTCCGCGCCTGCGCGCAGCGCCGCTCGTAGGTCTGCAGGAACTTCTGGAGAGTTGAAACGATGGGCAGAGGTGCCTCTTCAGATTTATGTTTTCCTTCCTTTGTTCTCGGCATTGTTTGATAGGGTTAGATTCCACCTGGATTCTGAAAACGGTAATCTGCCCTAAATCCCAACACAGAAATATCTCTTTAAGGAGCAGGCCGCACCTCCCCCACTGAAAATGGAGAAATATTGCTGCATGCCCTTCTCTGAAAATCTGAAGATTGTTTATCTTAAGACAGGACTAGGAGGGGACCAGCAGATGGCGAAGTGGTTACATCACTGGACTCCCACGTAGTCGGCCACAGTTCAAGTCCTAGACCCGGCAGCTTGAAACATGCCAGGCACATATGTGTGCGTGCCCAAAAGTCTGAGAGGAGAATGGAGGAGAAGGGATTTGTGGCGTGGCCATCCCTCCTTGGGGGTGATTTCTCACTTTCTCTCTTTCTCTCTAGTAAGTAAACACACCCTACACCAAAAATCTCTTAAAAAAAAAAAAAAAAAAAAAAAGAGGGGGGCGGAAGGGAGTTAAAATAGAAACTGTTGAATTTCCACATTTATGAATCCAAATTTTTGTTTTCTGTCTTTCAAGAGGGGGCAGTATCCATGGAGCTCAATTATAAAGGAATGGGATGAACTGGTGCTAAATATTATCGAGGACATACTAATTTTGAGTGGCATGATTCCCTCGATAGACACAGTTTCTCACAGGCAGTATAACGCAGTGGCTAAGAATATGGATTTTGGAAGTGAGTGGGTCTGGATTTTAGTCTTAGCTCCATCACTTGACTCACTGGTTGGCTTAGATAAATTATGAAGCCTCTTCATGCTTCCATTTCCCTGTATGTAATTTGTATTGTGGCTGTTGTAAGAATGAAGTGAGACATATTTATAAAGCACTTAGCGCAATACCTGGCACTCAATAAACTTTATTATTATTGATACTATTATTATTTTCCGGCTATAGGAAGTTGTCTAATCAACACTGATCTGGTCCCTTAAATGATCTAACCCTGAAAGGTCCTTCCTTGTAATGACTTAGGTAATGGCTGGGTCTCTGAACAGGGCTCACAGAGACAAAAGTTTATGGGAATTATTTGAGTTTTCTCATATAGGAAAGTTTCCAGTTAGAGACTATCCAAAAATGTGTTTTTGGTCTTACAGCAAAAGGGACTCTTCTGGGGCCAGCAGATGGTGTAGCAGTTAAATGGCTGGACTCCTATGTGGCTGACCAGTTCGAGCCCCAGACCCGGTGGCTTGAAACTCACGCCAAACACATGTGAGTTTGTGCTCAAGATCCTTAGAAGAGAATGGCAGAGAAGGGATTACAGGGTGGCCATCCCCCCAAGGGGTGATTTCTCGCTTTCTGTCTCTCTGTTTCTCTCTTTCTGGCGAGTGCATGTGCCCTATAGCAAAAACCTCTCAAAAAAAAAAAATTAAAAAAAAGAAAACGTATTTGCTATCTTGGGCCCACCAAA
>NW_006199712.1:4224418-4230864 GCF_000334495.1 Tupaia belangeri chinensis
GGATCTGCTCCAGCCAAGAACAGAATAGGTCTCCTGACTCCCAATGCTGGCTCTGGTCAGCACCTCAGGTGACTCTTATCATCTGGCAATTGTCAAATACAGACATCGCATGGTGGGAGGCTGGGTGTGAGGAGGAGCCCAGGATTTGGGGCCAATGGACCAGTTTGAATCCTGGCCTGCCAGTCACTAGTAGGATGGCCATGGGCCATCAGCTTTGTTCCCTGAATCCTACCCTTCTGTAAAATGGGAATAATACCTCCTTGGTATTCGCGAAGCTTAAATAAGATGACATGTGTAAAGTGTTTTCATCAGCACCAAGGGGAGGAGGAGGAGGACGGTAATGAAGTCCCACTGTTACTACAAAGAACAATGAGCTGGAATGTGATTAAGGCTGAGAAAGAGCCGGGCATGATGTGCGTGCTCACGTGGGGAACCGAGGCACAGGGAGGTTAAGGGACTTGCCTAAGGTCAGACATTGATTGCTAAGTGGTGCTGCTGGGATTCGAACACGGGCCCCCATCTTAACCCTCCAAGGTACCACCTGTAAGTTACTGTTTTGGACCGAATGTTTCCGTGTTTCCAAAGCTCTAATCCCCAATGCGATGGTATCTGGGAAGTGATTAGGTTAGATAAGCTATGATGGTGGGGCCCCATGATAGGATTAGTGCCCTGGTAAGGACAGACACTGGAGAGCCTGACCTTTCTCTCTTTATGTCCCACACAAGAGGAGTCTACGAGAACATGCAGTGGGCCAGCAGTTAAGGGATGAAGGTGGCTGGCTCCCCATGGCTGACTGTGACGTCTGACCCAGCAGCTTGAAAAACACACAGGTGCCTGTGCGCATGCCCAAAATCCGAAGAGGAGAATGGAGAAGGGATTTCCATATGGCCATCCCCTGGGGAGAGTGTGGGGGTGATTTCTCACTTTCTCTTTCTCTGTCTCTGTCTCTCTCCCCTGAGTGTACTCACCCTATAGCGAAAATAAAACAAAAATAATAACAAAAAGCATACACAAGATGGTGGCCTTAGAAACCATGAGAAGAGGCCTTGAAATGAACCCTCCAGCTCTGGCACTTTGACCTTGGACCTGCCGGTCTCTAGGACCATAAGAAGCGTGGTCCGTCTTGTCCAGTCGCCCAGTCTGGGGCTCTTGGTTCTGGCAGCCCGAGCGAAGCCAGGTAGCAGGCAGTATTACTCCCGTTCACACACGGAGAGCGTCTCACCAGCCTTTTCTAGTATTTCCAGATTCACAATCGACACCCACACAAGTGTGGCCAGTACACTATTTGAAGACTCTTGAGTTGTTCACTTAATATTTCGTCTCACGAAATGATGTCATTTCTATACACCGAGTGTGTCATTTCTATATGAACACACATATGTATGTCACTTCTATACACGTCTATACACAATCGTCACTTCTACTTCACCGCGTATAGAACTTGAAGTGGCCGGTGCTTCAAAGCCAGCACGACTGGCTGAGGCATCAGTGACATGAATTCTCAGGCGACGTGTTAGGGCCCACCTGTGCCGGCTTCTACTTATCTCATCGGAAGGCGCCTCTCCTGCTCCGGGGTCCTGGAGATCCTGCCGTGGGTACCGGAGCTGTGGGGCTGACAGTGGGGCCTGGGAGATGAGCCAGCCCGGAGGCCTCTGCTCGCCCGGCTTAGACCGCAACGGCCCCACCTGGGCCCGGGCGCTGGGAGGAACGCCCCCTCTCCAAGGCTCCCAGTGCGTGGAGCAAATTTAGTACATTCCTTAGAGTCCAGCGACCCAGACCAGCTGGAAAAGCCCGGCTGCAGTGCACTGAGCCCCTGCCCTGGGGACGCTGGGGGAGAGGGACAGAAGGTACCCGGGGGCGCACACTCCCTGGGGCTGTGGATCCAGTCCTGCACCGAGCGTGTAAGCCCTCCGCACAGCTGGGGTGCGCGGCAACCTGTCCCCTCCGCACCGTCCCGCCCGGGCGGCGCCCGCACTCACTCCTGCGCGTGGTCCCCGCGTCCCTGGCCCGGCCGGCTTCCGGCGTCGGTCCCGCGCCATGGAGACGGCGGCACCGGGCGGCACCAGCGCGGAGGCTGGAGGATCTGTGGCCGCTCCCAGCCGGGCCCTGGGGAGGAGGGCCTGCCCTGGTGGCCGGGCTCGTCGGAAACCCGGGCGCTTCACTGCGGCCCAAGCGTGCCACGGCCTGGCAGGGCACACAGCTGAGAAAGGACTCGTGTCCCTGATCATCGGGGGCACGGGAGGGGCAGAGGTCTCCAAAGTGCGGACTTCCCCGCGCGCCCGAGCCCCGCATGGACCAGCCCAGAGCTCCTACCACGGTCTATTATAGACACCAAGTTAGGACGGTGGTTCCGTCCCAGGTCCGCGGGCAGAGGGACGTGCGAGGGGCTCATTCTGCGACCGCCTGGCGCTCTCCCGCCCACCAGATAGGTCTCATTTTTACAGCGGGGTTTCCCCTGCCTGATCCCAGGAGATAGGGGGTTTCCAGAGCAAAGGAGACTCTGGGGGCTGGACTAGTGAAGAAGTTTTTCTGGGGACTACAAGGGATCTTTTAAAAGTTCATGGAAAATGGGCACCGGCAGTTAGCGTAATGGCTATGTCGCTGGACTCCCACGTAGTCGACCGCGGTTCAAGTCCCGGACCCAGTGACTTAAACTCACGCGGGGTGCATGTGCGTGTGTGCCCAAGATCCCGATGGGAGCAAGATCCCGAGGGGAGAAGGGATTGAGGCGTGGCCACCCCCTCTTAGGGGTGATTTCTCGCTTTCTCTCTGTCTCTCTCTGTCTGTCTGGTGAGCACATGTGCCCTATAGCAAAAACCTCTCCAAAAAAAAAAGTTCATGGAAAATGAATGATTCAAAAACTAAGTATGGATTAAAAAAATTATTTTATTTAATTTATTATTATTATTTTAATTTTTGCTACAGGCACATGCATTCACCAGAGACAGAGTAGGAAACAGAAAACAAGCTGCCAGGTCTGGGACTCGAACTGTGGTCCGCCATGTGGAAGTCCAGTGCCTTAACCACCATGCCACCTGCTGGTCCCACCATGCATGGATTTTAATTTTTTTGCACCGAAATAAACTTTCATTTCATTTTTTTCCCCACAGACATTTAAAAAATCCCTAAAATGGAGGAGAAAGGTGTAGAAGAGTTGAGGGTTTGGGAGGAAGTGTGTGGAGGAGGAAGAAGGACTAAAAACCCCGTAGGTCTGGCAGCTCAGCCATAACTAGGCGGACCCTCATGGAAAGGGTCCTGAGGTCAGTCTGGTGACCTCCTTGGGTGACCTGGATGCCTGTGATCTGTGGAGGGTGGCTGAAGGCACTGCTAGGGTGCTGTCTCTGTTTCTTTCTCTCTCCCTATCTCTCTCATAGAATAAATACATAAACTTGTCTAAGATTTAGATAAATCCATAAAAAAACAAAACAAAACAAAACAAAAAAACCCAAAATCCTGCCATGGGCAGTGGTCTTGTGCACCTAAATTAAAAATTTTGAAGCTGCGGTAGGCAGAATGAAGTGAAGACGTTAACGCATCCTCATAAAGCCAAAACAACTTTATAGGTGATTAAAGTTACGAACCTTTAGATGGGGCAATTTTCTTTCATTAGTTATCGAGAACAACAAAAAAGATTTAACAGGCTCCAAAGTAAAAAGTTGCTTGTTGATGATAATGTATACGGTATACCTAAATCGGGGCAGAACCCCGCTGTACACTGTAAAGATGTTAAATGTAAACTTCAAATATAAGAAAAAAATGTCGCACGAGTTTGAGAAACTGAAGCTAAAAACCTTTCAGGCTGTGGGGGAGCTGCAGTTGCGGTGAGGGCGTGGGCTCCCTACACAGAGCTTCCCCGCTGTTCTCAGGGGTGGCCCTTACGTTTTGTACAGCATGACTGGGTCCAGCCTTTCTAGAACAGAGGCAGAGCAGGGCAGTGAGGGAGGAGAGTTCAGAGCGCGCTGAGGCCAGAACTCAGAGCAGATGCTTACAGGGCAGAAAGCCATGGTTGGACGGGACAGAGCCCGAGAGGACGGGGCAGAGGGTCAGAAACTAGGACAGCTCTCTCGCGGCCTCGCTTCCAAGATGATGAAGAAAAGTAGGAACAATCATACAGAAAAGGGCTGTGGCCACGGGCAGCCTGGTCGCTGCATGAACTGCACCCAGTGTGCCCAAGGACAAGGCTATTAAGAAGTTTGACCAGCAGTTGGCATAATGGCTATGTCGCTGGACTCCCATGTAGTCAACCATAGTTCGAGTCCCGGACCTGGTGGCTTAAACTCACACCAGGCACCTGTGCGTGCGTGCCCAAGATCCCGAGAGGAGAATGGAGGAGAAGGGATTGTGGCATGGCCATCCCCCTTGGGGGGATGATTTCTCGCTTTCTGTCTCTCTCTCTCTTTCTGGCAAGTGCACGCGCCCTATAGCCCTATAGCAAAAAGCTCTCCAAAAAAAAAAAAGAAGTTCGTCATCCAAAACACAGCAGAGGCTGCCACCGTCAGGGACATCTCCGAAGCAAGTGTCTTCAATGCCCGTGTGCTCCCCAAGCTGCATGTGAAGCTGCATCACTGTGTGAGTTGTGCCATTCATACAAGGGAATCAGGAAACGATCTCGTGAAGCTGGGAAGGACTGAACACCCCCCACTCTGATTTAGACCTGCAAGGGCTGCCCCTCACTCTCCACCAAAGCCCATGGAAGGAGCTGAGTCTTTAAGGATTGAAGAACTGTCCTCTGGGGAAAAAAAAAATGCAAATTATACATTAAAAAAAGGAGAAGAAGAAACTAGAAGGACGGTCGGAGATGAGATGAGAAGTCCTTCTGATGTACCCTGGGCAGGGTCTCTAGTGGTTTCACTAGGATCGGGGTCAGCCGGGACAGAGACCGTTCACTCCGGCTGACACGCGTAGACGTCCGTTTCCCTGTCAGGGAGTGACGCTCTGGAGCCAGCCACCTACAGCTGCTACGGAAGCCCCAGGGTTAGGGTTAGGGTTAATGACTTCCCCGGCCTCAGCGAATACCTTCCGCCTCATGGTCCCAGTTGCCGGCTGAAGTCCAGCTATTTTGTCCCCAGTACAGATAAGGAGACCCGAACAAAGAAGGCACATCTGACCCTTTAAGGACATTTCCCAGAAAATGCACCTGACACTTCTGTGTAGATCCCATGGGCCAGACTTGGGGATATGAGCATGCCTAGCTGCAAGGGAGGCTGGGAAATGTAGTCTTTCTTCTAGGCAGTCATGACACCTGCTACACGTTGAGTTTCTGTAAGTTACAGAAGGGAGAGAGGTGCTGGGCGATAAGTAGCAGGCTGAGCCCCAGAGGCCGACAGTCCCAGCATGGCCAGGGCAGTGGGTAGGACAGTGGCCAGTCTGCAGTCCAGTGTGGACGGCTACCTGGGTCATAGAATCAATTTTGACATGTGAGCTCATGGGCTAGGCTAGAAAACGCCAACCTCCAGCCTCCCTTGGATGCGGGGTGACCCTGGGACATAGCCCGGGCCACTGAGACGAAGCAGAACTGGATGGATACGGCTTCCCAGAAAGCACTTTAAAAGAAGGCAGACAGAAGTGGCTTGAGGTTTTTGTCTTTTCTGCAGCTTCTTGCTCGGAAGAGTCCCGGTGCAGAGGTGAAGCTGCGGGTGACTGAGTGGGCGATGGCGGGGCCTGGGCTGCCTCCCCTGGGTTCTCATTGTAAGGTCTGGGAGAAAAGAAAAGAAACAGGGTGGAAACACTCCTGCCGCGGAACTGTCCTGTTGTCCACACCTGGCCCGCCACCACCAACAGACTTCCCTGCCTTTCAGCGTTTGGCACGCCTGCCATAGTTGGACAGAAACAGCCACCTTCATTGGCCAGACAAGGCCCTGTGGTGAC
This sequence comes from Tupaia belangeri chinensis, assembly GCF_000334495.1. Taxonomy (NCBI): domain Eukaryota; kingdom Metazoa; phylum Chordata; class Mammalia; order Scandentia; family Tupaiidae; genus Tupaia; species Tupaia belangeri. The sequence goes on from NW_006199712.1 coordinate 4,230,287, forward strand.
CACCTGTTGGACAACAGCCCTTTAAGAACGAGCAGCACCCACCCTGGGCCTGACTCCCTCGGTCTCTGACCAGACCGAGGGACCTCACCCGAGAGCCGTTTTTGCAGAATAAACTATGTTGGTTTTATTAAACCCCAAAGCCTGACTCTGTGTTTTCGTCTTTGCCGCCCTGACTTCGCTGCCGCTCCCAAATCAAACCTAACACTCATTCCGTAAGGCACAATGGGGGCGACAGAAATGTGGGCCGCTTGGCTGATGCCTCGTGAGAAGTGTGTGCTCCACTCGAAAGATACAGAGCGTGGTGCGTGGTCTCGCGTTTTCGAGTGATGGCCTTCCTTGGGATGGGTGTTGCTGACTCATCTCTGAAAACCCCAGGAATTTTCTGAAGAACGAGGAGATCATAGAGACAAAAGCGAAGACACGATCTCTTACGGTCCCCAAGAAGAACAGTCAGGTCTCGAACTGAAAAAGTGAAAAGCAGCCTGCTGGCAGGGAGACCACGGTTTCTAAACGGCACCTAAGCCATGCCGACGAGCCTCCCTGCCTCCCTCAACATGGCTACAAGACCGAACACGGCC
>NW_006199712.1:4231432-4232140 GCF_000334495.1 Tupaia belangeri chinensis
GGAACTGTCCTGTTGTCCACACCTGGCCCGCCACCACCAACAGACTTCCCTGCCTTTCAGCGTTTGGCACGCCTGCCATAGTTGGACAGAAACAGCCACCTTCATTGGCCAGACAAGGCCCTGTGGTGACCACCTGTTGGACAACAGCCCTTTAAGAACGAGCAGCACCCACCCTGGGCCTGACTCCCTCGGTCTCTGACCAGACCGAGGGACCTCACCCGAGAGCCGTTTTTGCAGAATAAACTATGTTGGTTTTATTAAACCCCAAAGCCTGACTCTGTGTTTTCGTCTTTGCCGCCCTGACTTCGCTGCCGCTCCCAAATCAAACCTAACACTCATTCCGTAAGGCACAATGGGGGCGACAGAAATGTGGGCCGCTTGGCTGATGCCTCGTGAGAAGTGTGTGCTCCACTCGAAAGATACAGAGCGTGGTGCGTGGTCTCGCGTTTTCGAGTGATGGCCTTCCTTGGGATGGGTGTTGCTGACTCATCTCTGAAAACCCCAGGAATTTTCTGAAGAACGAGGAGATCATAGAGACAAAAGCGAAGACACGATCTCTTACGGTCCCCAAGAAGAACAGTCAGGTCTCGAACTGAAAAAGTGAAAAGCAGCCTGCTGGCAGGGAGACCACGGTTTCTAAACGGCACCTAAGCCATGCCGACGAGCCTCCCTGCCTCCCTCAACATGGCTACAAGACCGAACACGGCC
>NW_006199712.1:4232382-4239207 GCF_000334495.1 Tupaia belangeri chinensis
TTCCCTCCTACAGGACGCCCAGCAATCTGACATCGTTTTCTCGGACGACAGGTCAAGTAAATCCTAGTGCTCTGAGGTGAGCGGACTTTATCAGAGCATCCCAAAGACGGAGCTTGAAGCCCCTCCTAACGGCAGCAGCTCCCACACAGCTGGGATGCCCCCTTCTCCTTTTTGTTCTCAGTAGTCCTCACTCAGTCCCGGCCAGGTCTCTGTGGAAAAAAGAAGCCAAAATTGCTGTTGAGGTCAAAGCGAGACCCCTCCTGCATCAGACAGCTAAGCCGGGGATTTCTTCCGGAGTGTGCTTGGAAGGGCAGGGAGATCTTCCCGGGCTTGGGCACGTCTGAAATTCATAGGGACTCAATGTGTGGGCTTAGGGAGGACTGGCCTTGCAGATCATTTGCAGGTGTTTCTGAAATATGTTCTGGCCAGAAAAAAAGGCCCAATGAACATCCTAATCAAAAAAGGCCAAGAAGGGAGTATTTTCTCACAGGAGACTACACGGAGAGGACACATGAAAACAAGTTTCAGGTCATTTTTCTACGACGTGGATGAGATGAGAACACACAGGTCAAGTCTTTGACCCAGCCAGGTGGTGCGGTCAGTAACAAACTGAACTGCAGTGCTGGGAGCCGCATGGCCATCGTGGGTTTGGATCCCCAGGTTGGCCTGCAAACACCAGGAGTGTGCTTGCATGCCTAGGACCCTGGAAAGCTGGAGGGCTGGGGACAGGAATCCGGCATGAGGAACCTGCAGGTCGCTTCTCTCTCTGTCTTCCATTCAGATGCATGTGTGCTCGATCATGGATAAAATAAATCAACTGGGGGAAAAAAGAGTCGGTTCTAAATGTGGGCTATGTTAGTGCTTCTCAACTCCAGCTGCACATTAGAACAGCGAGGTGCACGAACATAAGGCCATGCACAGGCCCCTGTCCCCAGCCGATGACTCCGGAGTCTCTGGGGTGAGGTCTGGCAGTAGGGTTTGCTCCCCATGTGATTCTAATGTGTAGCTGGAGTGGAACAGCCTTGGTGTGTGGAAGAATACTGAGATCAGGATCAAGAATCAGACCTCCTCTTCCTTGGGCGAGGCTGTCAACCACTCGAATTTTCCTCATTGACAAAATGAGACAGGTTGACAATCAGTATTTCTGAAATTTTAAAGTGCGAACGAATCACATGAGGATCATGGCAATGTGAGATCCTGGCGTAGCCGTTCCTGGGGCCCAAGCCCCTGCGTTTCTCACGAGCTCCCCGATGATGCCGATGCTCAGGCCCATGGGCTATACTTCGAACACCAAGGCCTTAGTCAGTGGTTCTTTTATTTTTTAGGTGTTTGCCATAGGCCCATGCACTCACTGGAGAGAGAAACAGAGAGACACAGAGAGAAGGAAAATGAGAAGTCAGTCCCAGGGGGAATGGCCACGCTGCAATCCCTCCTCCTCTTAGGATTTTACATACGCATGCACACGTATCTGGCATAATTTTGAAGCTGCCAGGTCCAGGACTCGAACTTCAGTCAACCATGTGGGAATGCAGCACCTTAACCACCACACCATCTGCTGGCCCCAGGTTAGTGGTTCTTAAAATGTGACTCCCAGGCCAGCAGCCCCAGCATTACCCGGGAAGTTGTTAGAAATGCAACATCCTGGACTGCGACTCTCAGACTCTCTTAACAAGAGCTGATTCCCATGCATGCTCAAGTCTTAGGGCCACTGCCCCATGGACTCTGAAATCTCTTCCGGCCTTGAGACTCTCAGGTGCCTGGCCTTTCTGACAGCTGCAGAAACCACGGGCTCCTCCTTGAAACCCTGGACTGAAAACCCACCCACACCAGAGGTGACCGGGAGGACCCTGCTGCACACTCCCTCCCAGCATGCCCACGAGTTTTCTCCCCGAGGGGCCATTCCTTCTGGAAGCTTGCAGCTCTCCCTGCTTTCCTAGTGATGGTTCATTTTAGGTGTAACCTGGCTGGACCGCAGTGTCCGCGTGTTCGGTCCGGATGTTTCTGGGAGGGTATGCTTTGGATGAGATGAACATTTAAATAGGTAACTTCAAGTACAGCAGATCACCCTTTGTAATGTGAGGGTCAAAGTCCTTTCCAGAGCAAAGACTAAGCCTCCCCCAAGAAAGATGGCCTTCTGACAGCAGACCGCCTTTGGGGTGAGACCACCGCTCTGCTCTTCTCCGCGTCTCCAGCCTGCGGGTCCTCCCTGTCAGACTTCCGGACTAGGCTGAGCCGCCACAGTCGTGTGAGCCAATTCCTTAAAGTAAATCTCTCTATACACACACACCCTGAGGATGCTGCTTCTCCAGAGGACCCCGGCTCATACGTCTGGCAATGGGTGGTCCTTTCTACACCTCCCAAATTCAATGTCCTGCTTTTTAAATGAAAAGAAATACATTTGTAAAATTTATTTATTTCTTAAAATTTGCTATGGGAGATGTGAGGCCACTGGAGAGGCACAGAGAGAGAGACAGAGAGAGGGCAAGCAAGAATTCACCCTGGGGTGATGGCCGCGCTGCAATCTCTTCTCCACGCTCCTCTCAGAATCCTAGGCACAGGGACACTTGTTTTGTTTTTAAATTATTTATTTAACTTTATTTATTCATTCATTCATTTTTAAAATTAGGCTAGAGAGAGACACACACAGAGAGAGATAGAAGGTGAGAGAGCAAGCCACCAGGTCTAGGACTCGAACCGTGGTTAGTCTCATGGGAGCACCCAGTGCCTTAACCACCACGCCACCTGCTGGTCCCTACACCTGGTGTGTTTTGTAAGCTGCTGGTCTGGGACTCAGATCACACAGTTGACTGTGTGGGATCCAGCCACCTTAATCACCACACCACCTGCTGGCCCCATGCCCTGCTTTTAAAAAATCATTCCCCAGGGGGGCCAGCTGGTGGCATAGTGGTTGAGGCGCTGGACTTCCACATGGCAAAAATCCCTGGGGAGAGGGATTGGAAACAACAGTGGGGGTGATGGAGAGGAAACATCCCCCGGGGGGGATGGCCACACCCCAGTCTTTTCTCCTCCATTCTCTTGGGAATCTGGGTGCACATACATGCCCAGTAAGTTTTTCAAGCCACTGGGTCTGGGACTCAAACTGCAGCTAGCCTTATGGGATCCCGCTTCCTCAACCACCACACCACGGGCTGGCCCTCATAATAACACTTTTAAGCTTAATAAACACAGTAAACTGCTAAGAGGAGGTCATTTTCGACCCTGTGCAGGCCTGCTATTTCCTCATAGATGCCGCCTCTCCAGAGTGAGGCCCCCTTCCATCCCCCAGAGAGGGAAACTGACTGTCCACATGACAGGAAGCTGCCAGAGGCCCCTGGGGAGGAGTGAAGGGACCAAGGCACCAGAGGCTCTGAGGTTTGCAGTCAGAGGGCCTTGATTTCAGGACTACGTCCCTGAGAATCTGGGCCCAGGAGTCCAAGAGAGAAGGGAGCCACTCCCAATCGACTGTGGACTCTGGGCTGGCAGAACTGACATGACCATGAAGGAAGGAGTGCTCTGTACCACCTCCGGGACTTGCAGCGCGTTCGTGATAAAGCTCTAGGCGATAATTTCTCAAGGAAGCATCAGCTGCAAGTGAGCTCACGTCTTATCTCCCCCGCCTCGTGAGGGGAGAGCAGACCGTGGACCGTGGACCATGGACCAGGGAGACAACTTGCGGCTTAGGGTTCATCGAGGTTAGACGTCCAGTTTCACGGCCCAAGGTGGTCCCCACACCAGAGCTCCCTGGGGCCGTCTTTCCTGGGTGGAGAAGAGTTAGGAAGACTTCTTTTCACACATTCGAGAGCAGGATTTTATTGCAGGCCTGTAACCATCCGCCGTATGCTGAGGCTGTCAGGGTGCAGTGGCCACACGGCCCTGCAGCTGAGAACGTCCACTCCTTCTGATTCCAAAACGAAATGCAGGGAACCAGCAGTTAGCGTAATGGCTATGTCACTGGACTCCCACATAGTTCACCATGGTTTGCATCCCAGACCCGGTGACTTAGAACTCACGCCGGGCGCATGTGCGTGCGTGCCCAAGATCCCGAGAGGAGAATGGAGGAGAAGGGATTGTGGTGTGGCCATCCCCCCCGGGGGGTGATTTCTCGCTTTCTGACTCTATGTCTCTCTCTGTCTGTCTGGCGAGTGCATGTGCCCTATAGCGAAAAACCTCTCAAAACAAAACAAAACAAAACAAAACAACCGAAAACGAAATGCACAAGAACATTCGCCAAGCCTGAGGAGAAGAGCCTGTACCATGGCGTTGGGTGTGGGATGGCAGAGACAAATAGCCCTTGCATGATTTGCTGAGTCAAAAACCAGCTTCCGACCCAGGAAAAAATGACTGAACATGAAAGTTAGTTTTAGAAATTCCATTAAACTCCTACAGCTTTCTTTTTCATAAGCCTAGGACTCCACGAGGGGAAGATGACACTTCTGGAAGTCTCTGTTTCATCCAGTCCTTACTAGTTATGTGATTGTCGTGCTACGTTAGTCTGTGAAATCGTTTTCTGTCATACTTCTCTCTTGGACTCCTGGGCCCGGGTTCTCAAGGACACAGTCCTGAAATCAAGGCCCTCTGACTGCAGGCCAAAGAGCCTCCAGAGCTTTAGTCTCTTCACTTTCCCCTGGGGCCTCTCCCAGCTTTCTGCCTGTGTGGACAGTCATCCAGGCTCCCTCGTACAGCGGGTGGGAAGGGTCTGGTCCTGGAGATGCAGCACGTGGGAGAAGACAATAGGCCTTCACAGGGTCAGAAATGGCCTCCTCTGGGACCAGCAGTTAGCATAATGGCTATGTCGCTGGACTCCCATGTAGTCCACTGCAGTTCTCATCCCGGACCCAGTGGCTTAAAACACGCCAGGCACGTGTGCGTGCACAAGATCCCGAGGGGAGAATGGAGGAGAAGGGATTGCGGTGTGGCCATCCCCCCTGGGCGGTGATTTCTCGCTTTCTGTCTCTCTGTCTCTGTCTGGCGAGTGCACGTGTACTATAGCAAAAACCTCTCAAAAAATAAAAAAAATCCCCCAATTAAATTCCTTCTATTTGAAACACTAGGAGTGTTTTCTCTGACTGAGCCCTCTGCAAAAAGCACAAGTGTTGGGCCAGTGGTTAAGGAAGCCGGATCTTAGGACCAGAGATGGCGTAATGATTATGTCTCTGGACTCCTGCATAGGAGACCCTGATTTGAATCTCGGACCAGGGGGCTTAAAACTCCCACTGCATGTGTGCCCGGAATCCTGAGAGGAGAATGGGGAAGGGATTGTGGTGTGGCCATCCCCCCTGGGGGGTGATCTCTCACTTTCTGTCTCTCTGACGCATGTACATGCCCTATAGAAAAAAAAAAATCTAATCTCTCCAAAAGAAAACAAAGAAGAAAATAAAAGGAAGCTAGATCTCACATGGCTAGCTATGGCTCAAATCCTGGCCCTGGTGGTTCGAGAAATTTGCCCGACGTGTGTGTGAGTGCCTAAAATCGTGACAGGACAAAGGAAGAGGAGAAGGGACTGTGGTGTAACCATGTCCCACGGAAGGGTGCTTCATCTCTCTTGTCTCTGGACAATATGGCATTAAAAAAAAAAGTATTATTTCTGAGTTTCAATGTAAGAAACGTTAATTCCCATATTTAATTTTGGTTCTGCTTAAAATTTGATCAGTTTGTATAGCAGATGTTAGACCGTTTTGTCTTATCCATTTTCCTGTGTTTTAGATTTTATTCAACAGTAACAGCAACAGCAAACCTCTCAGGGCCTCAGTAGCTTCTTGCTGACTTCTACAGCGAAGCTCCTATGGGCATAATGTCTGGCCGAGAGGGCACGAGGTTTGGGTGTACGTCCTGAGACTGGTCCAGTCTGGTCCCTTCCCCAGGCTCGGGCATACTTTACACTCTGCCCTTCGCGCTTCTGGCCTCACCTGGAAAAGGTCTCGATCCCTCCCAGAGGTCCCTGCTGACCCTTACACTGCGCAGTGACTGTTTCTCAAAGCCTGGCACCAACCATGCCCTCGCCCCCAGCTCCTGGGCAGGATGCCAGGAACCTCGCTTGGGCCAAGCCCAGTCACGCTGCCCTTCACCAGATGAGATGGACACACGCTGACTCCGGGGTAGGAAGTGTTGCCTTCCAAAGTGCCAGTGACTTCTAAAGAACGGTAACTGGTCTCTCAACGTGGAAGAGGCTACGGGGAGAGGACGGTCTCGTACGTGCAGACAAAGTGCCTTCCAAAGTGTTGCCTTCCAAAGTACCGTTCTAAAGAACGGTAACTGGTCTCTCAACGTGGAAGAGGCTACGGGGAGAGGACGGTCTCGTACGTGCAGATAGGTACATTGTCTGGGGTCGTGTTTGTCTGTATAGCAATAATCTAGATCTAGAAATTTCCCGGCTGTCTCTAACTCTAGGAGATCACTTCCATTCAGATGAGTTAGAAGTTTCCAGGCGCCCGTGACAGAAAACTCAGCTAAGGAGACTGCCGTGATCAGACATCTCCTGCCCGTATAGGAAGAAGCTTGTAGTGACGATCCTGGAACAGGTTCGGCGTCCCCACGGTGTAAGGAAGGACCTGGGACGACCTTTCTCTTGTCACTCGGACATCCAGTTAGGGGGGGAGTGTTGGGGGTAGGGTCTCCCCACTTGGTGGCCCTGTCATCTATTGTAGCTCATAGCAGCCTGTCCTTGAATTGCAGTGGCCAAGCAGAAGGCAGTCGGGATAATCTGAACCTTCTCCATAAATGCCTTTCCCAGAAGTTTCTAGAACACTTTCCTCTCATTTCGTTGTTTAAGATGGGATTACACACACACTCCCAGAAACATGGTTACCCTGGGGGAAGGAGATGGCC
>NW_006199712.1:4239637-4302598 GCF_000334495.1 Tupaia belangeri chinensis
TAAAACAGCCAATGCCCCACAGAGTCCCATTTTCCAATAGAAAGTCTCCCCAAACTTAGGCTATTTAATAATAATAATAATAATAATAATAATAATAATAATAAAACAGCCAATGCCTCACAGAGTCCCATTTTCCGAGAACTGGGGTTAACGAAGGGATTTCTGACGTCCTTATCCCAATGGCCATTAGGGGAGAGAGCAGTGGACTCTTCAGAAATTCTTTGCCTGATTCCTACCGAGAGACCAAAACATCGAAAGTTAAGACGTCAGTTTAAACTGTCATGGACTCCGCCTGCTTTCGTGGGTCAGTTATAATCATCGAAACACCTAAACCCTTCGACGGCCCTAAGGTATATGAAAGAGACTAATCGAAGAACAGCACTCGTTGGCGAGGTCAGGTAACAGAAATACGGTTTTCTAACAATAATGCAAGATAAAAGATGAAAGGGGTTGGGGTGCAGGTCCTTGGGTCAGACCCTCCACCCTGAGCACACTGAATCCAGCTCCATGCAGACTGGCCGGCAGGTCAAACCATCCCGGCCAGTTACTCGCTCAGGTCACCTAACTTGTACCCTCTCCGCACTCCCTCGGAGTTTTCTCTCAGACCATAGGAGAGGGTGTGGAGGAAGAACTGGATCCCAGATTAGTCATTTTGCTAATTAACAGGGCTGGCTAAAGGTTGGTGGAAAAGAAAAATTGCTGCTCTTTTTGGTAATTGTAGTGTGGTTAGATGTCAAGTATCTGACATTTAGGCAGACCTCAAAATGCAAAATTTGTTTTTCCCTCAAAGCCATGCTTATGTTTACTCAGAATAACCACAACATTTTTCTTGGGCTTTGCAAATGCCTTCCCAAGCGAACTCTGTTTGCTTTGTAAGAAGGGTGCACAGTGACACGACCGGCAGTCCGACTGGCGGGGTCCCCTTGCCACTCTCAGAATGGACCTGTACTCTCTGGTCATGGCTACTCAACCGTTTCATACTAATCCCATAATCTCATTTACTCCAGAGGGTTACTTTTCAGTTTATATGTGCCCATGCTAGGGAGGTGGCTTGAACACACACACACACACACACACACTTTTTGCCTTCAGCCTAATAGGGAAAATTAAAATATGGGTTGGCTTCATCTGTGACAGTGGAGGGTTAAAGTTCCTGCCAGGGTTCTCTTAGGCTTCCCAACTCCGTGAATCTAATCCTGCTGATGTGGGATGTCTCTACCTGAAAAACTCCTATTCGTTCTTCAAGACTCAAGGTGCATCTCCTCCAGGGTGCCACATAACCATCTCAGACAGAACTGGTTACCTCTCTCCCCTCTTGGGTCTCATGGCACATCAACACCCACCCATATTATACTGGGGATGATTTGGTTTTCTGTTTGGACTATACTTCAAACCCTTCCAGAGACAAGATGGCATCTTGATGTCATTTTTAGTAGCCTTCTTTTTTTTTAGTTTTGCTACAGGGTGTGGGATGTGTATGCTTGTTGGAGAGAGAAAGAGAAAGTGAGAAGTCCCCCCCCCCACACACACACACATACACTGGGGGAAGATGCCCCTGCCACAATCCCTTCTCCATTCTCCTCTTGAGATTTTGGGCATGCATGGACATAGGCCTGGTGAGACTTTCAAGCTACCGAATCCAGGACTCGAGACACACAGTTGGCCATGTGGGATCCAGCCGCCTTAACCTCCATACCACTTGCTGACCCAGTAGCCCAATTTCTAAATGATCAAATATTTCACATGTATAATAGAGCACAGGTACGTGTATACAATAGAACACATATGTAAAACACGTAAGGGATGCAAAATAACAATAATATAAACTTACATGTGACCAGCATTGCATTGTGCGCAGAGACCAAGACACTCTCCCATGCTCCTATCTGTCTTCATCTCACCCCTTCTGAGATCACAGCTGTCCTGAGTTTGGCGCTTGGAATTCCCTTGTTTTTCCATGGAAAAGAATTCCTTTTGCTCTCTGTTGTACTTTTACAATTTTGCCAATCTAGTGAGTGGAAAACACTGCTTCATTATAATTTTAATTTACACTGCAATGCATATTATATCAATAATTTGCATTTCAACTAGTAATGAGTTGGAACATTGCTAAATGTGCTATTGGTCATTTGGATTTCTTTTATTAGTATAAATGTCTTCCTGTCCTCATTCTATTTCGCTATGGGGCAGTTTTCTTTTCCTTACTGATTTGTAGCAGTTCTTTATGTATTTTGGTTACTAATCCTTTGTCAGCTATATGGGTTATAGATATTTATTCCTAGCCTGTAGTTTGTCTTTTCATTTTCCTTATGCTTTCTTTAGATGAATTCAACTTCTTAATCTTAGTGTGATTCAATTTGTCAATCATTTCCTTCTTTACATGGCATTTGCTGTCTCGTTTAAGAAATCTTTTTTGTCGTGATCTTTGGTCGTCCACCAAATCCACTTTCCTTTTTTACAGCTCTTAGCTGGGTCACGTTTCCAAGCTTCCCTGGAAGGGAGAGGTGGCCAGCGTGAGTTCTAGACCTTGGACTGAGGGCAAAGCCGATGCTGTTACCCTTCTAGGCCTGGCCCTCCTCTGTGACCCTGCTAGCTCTGTCTCTTTCCCAAATGTAGATGGATACAGAGGATTCTGAGGTCCTAAACAATTATGAAGCCACACGATGGAAGGACCTGGGTCCCTCAATCATTGAATCAAAGCCTTCCTTCTGAACACCCAAACTGGACTGTCGGGAGGACAAGAAAAATCTGGGCCAGCAGTGGCCTAGTGGTTAAGGCAACTGGGTCCCAACTGTGGCCAACTGCACAGTCTGAGTCCTGGCCCCAGGGGCTTGAAGAATATGCTGGGCGTGTGAGTGCATGACCAAAGTCCCAAGAGGAGAATGGAGGAGAAGAATGCAGTGTGGTCATCCCCTCATGAGGGGTGCTTTCTCACATTCCCCCTCTCTGTGCCTCTCTCCAGCGAGTGCACCCATCCCATAACAAAACCAAACAAAACCAGACGATCAAACAAGAACCCAGACACTTCCATTGTGCTATACTACCCAGATTTTGGCCTTTGTTAGACTAGTTCATTTTCACTAATAAATGCCAACTCTTGCCATTGCTTTTCACAATGTTTCCCATGAATGTGTTCCATGCCTTTTGTTAGATTTCTTCCTGGACACATTACCTGTTTTATTGCTATTGTATTGTATATGGCATTTTGTAACAGAAAAAAAAATAGATTTTTTTCATTATTGCTAGTACATAGAAATACAGTTAATTACGTCCAGCAATCTGGATCACATCTCCTATTTAAGTCTTTTAATTTGGCTGTGGATTCTTTGGGATTTTCCATACAGACGACAAACTGGTTTTTTCATTTTCAATCTTCCCATCTTTTATTTCTTATTCTTTTTTTTTCTCTCTCTCTTTTAAAGTTTCTTTCTTTCTTCTATGAGTGAGTGAGACAGAGAGAGAGAGAGAGAGAGAGAGACAGGGCACTCTCCCATCCACTCCCAGCCTCCGACCATGGGCCCGCATGCACACAATGTACTCAGGGAGGTTTCTGGTCGTGAACCTGGAGCCCTCCCATGTGCCTTGGCATCACAGAGCATTGAGTCTTACTGCTGTGCCACCTCCTGGCCTTCTTATCCTTATTCGTGCCAGTCAGCATCCTTATACAAGCCTGAGTTATGGCAGCAGACACTCTTAACATGGTTCAATTTTTCTAAGCTTTAAATGGCCATTAAGAATAACATTTGTAATAGTATTTTAGGGATATACATTGACTGGTTTCTTGTTTTATTGATTAGTTTTGTTTGGTAATTATTTAATACTTTTTTGGGGGCCCACAGGTGGTGTGATGGTTAAGGGCACTGGATTCCCACATGGGTGACTATGGTTCAAGTCCTGGACTGGTGGCTTGCTTTCTCACTTTCCCTCTCTCTCTTTCTCTCTTTCTGTCCCTCTCTGGTCAACTTAAAACAAATAAAGTTAAATAAAATAATTCTTTAAACATAATTATTTAATACTTTTTTGTTTCTATTGAGATATAATTTTTGATCTTTAATCCTGTCTATGGGATCAATTGCATTAAGTGTTTTTTGGTTTTTTTTTTTTAGATTTTTGCCATAGGGCATATACACTTGCCAGAGATATAGACAGACAGAGAGGGAAAGTGAGAAATCATCCCCTTGAGAGGATGCCCCCACTGCAATCCCTAATCACCCATTCTTCTTCTGGGATTTTGGGCATGCACACACAGGTGCCTGGTGTGATTTTCAAGCCACCAGGTCTGGGACTCGAATCGTGGTCAGCTATGTGGAAGTCCAGCTCCTTAACTACTATGCCACCTACTAGCCCTGCATTAATGGAATTTCTAATTTTTAAAAAATAATTATTTATTGAATTTTTATTCACTCATTTATTTTAATTTGACCAGAGAGAGACACAGAGAGAGAGAGAGGGAAAATGAGAAAGCAAGCCACCAGGTCCAGGACTCAAACTGTGGTTGGCCATGTGGGAGTCTCCAGCGCCTTAACCGCCACTCCACCTGCTGGCCCCAGATTTTCTAATGTTAAAACAACTTTGTCTAAGATGAACTCAACTTGGTCATGTCATATTTTATATGTGTATATATATATTTATGTGCGTGTGTGTATATATATATATTTTTTTTTTTTTTATTTAACTTTATTTATTTACATATTTTTAGTTTGACCAGAGAGGAACAGAGCAAGAGAGAGAGGGAAAGCGAGAAAGCAAGCTGCCAGGTCCAGGACTCGAAATGTGGTCGGCCACGTGGGAGTCCAGTGTCCTTAGCCACCATGCCACCTGCTGGCCCCAATACATTTTGTATTTAAACTACACCTGGTGTGCTGATATTCTATGTAGGATTTTGTATGATTGTTCATAAGCAAGACTCGTCTTTTGACTGTTGCCTTTTGTCAATTCTGGGTATCAAGGTCATATTAATTTTATAAAATGAGTGGAAGATTTAAAGCTCAGAGGAACTTTTCTGTCTTTTCTACCACACTCAGGCCATGCTTGGCACATTTTCTTGCTACTTCCCTTTGTGGAGATATTTGTACACCTACCTTCATAGCAACATAGAGTAGCCGAAAGGTGTGAACCAGTGGGTGAATACGTAAATGCTGTGGACTAGACATCCGGCAGAATAGTATTCTCTCCAAATGCTAGGCAAGTCGAGCCTCTTCCTCAAGAACATCCAACCAGGGGACACAATCTGGTTTGGGGCCAAGCTCTTGCTAAGTAGGGCTTTTTTGTTTGTTTGCTTGGTTAGTTTTTTTAAGATTACTTATTTCTTCCATGAGAGAGAGAGAAACAGAGACACAGAGAGAGAGAGAGAGCACCCCCTGCTCAGTGTCAGCTGGGCTGGAATGCAGGCATGGTGTGAGCACGTGCCTCGCATGCTTGGGGAGGTCCTGGCCCTCGAAGCTAGATCCTCTCCCACGTGGGTCCATCTGCACAGCCCCGCACCCTCCCCTGGCACTCTCATTGCAGAATACGGAGCAGTCCCTTGGCCCATGCATTCAGCGTGCGTCACGCAAGTCCATATGGTTTTCAGGCAAGAGGTTACGATAGCCGATAGACGTTGTGGGGGTCTGCACTTCTGAACTCTTCCTGAGGGGCTGGCTCCCAACGAGATAGGCGACCTGAGTCCCCAGCTGCACCTGGTCTCTCAGCTCCTCCGTGAGGCAGAGAGAGAAGGGGACACCGAGGCACGGAAAAGACAGTCTATTTCAAGATTGTTCGCCCGGCAACTCACCAGGACTGCCTTCCTTTCTCACTAGTCTGACCTTGCATTTGATTAAGAAGCAAAACTCCCAGAGCAATGTCCCTTAAGACAAGAATTTATGGGCGAGAACCAGCAGTTAGCGTAATGGCTATGTCGCTGGACTCCCACGTAGTCGACCGCGGTTCGCATCCCGGACCCGGTGGCTTAAAACTCACGCCGGGCGCGTGTGCATGCGTGCCCAAGATCCCAAGAGGAGAATGGAGGAGAAGATATTGTGGTGTGACCATCCCCCCTGGGGGGTGATTTCTCGCTTTCTGTCTCTCTGTCTCTGTCTGTCTGCCTGGCGAGCGCACGCACCCTAGAGCAAAAACCTCTCCAAAAAAAAAAGAAAGAAAAAAAAGAAAAAAGAATTTATGGGCCAGCAGGTGACAGGGAGGTTAAGGTGCTGGATTCTACATGGCTGGCTGTGCAGTTCGAATCTCGAAAAATCCCAGGAGGAGAGTGGAGGACAAAGGACTGCAGCGGGGCCATCCCCCTGAGGGGTGATTCCTCGCTTTCCCTCTCTCTTCTCCCCACCCCTCTGTCCCTGCTGAGTACGTCGTCCATCCTATGGCAAAAACCGAAAACACAAAAACAAAACACGAGAATTTACACATTGAGGTCGTCATCAGAAGGGAACATTTGCAGTATTTACCAATTAACTCCTTGCGCCTCCTCACGGGCAGGGCTTTCGCTCCAGGGTTCTATAATCACATAGGAAATATTTCCACTATTACGATGCTCGTTCAAAAATAAATAAATGTCAGCACCCCCACAGATGTTTCCTTATTTGCTGAAGGAAAAAGAAGACAAACACAGTTATTGTGATTCACAATATTTGTGTAAAAGGCACCACACTCGAGCCTTCCTAAGTACTCCCAAAAATAATATTTGGGAACTTTAATTTTTATCTCGGATGGCTTCGGGCCACTTGGACTGTGCTTGGCCTCCCCTCCCCACCCTGTGGTAACACCTACAATAAGAGTCAAGGAGGTTGATCTGTGCTTCCAGGAATCACGGCCCCCCACCCCTCATGTAGGGCTGGCGCCCCCTTTGGCAGAAGTGAGGTAGAACCCCAGTAGGGTCTGCAGCCCCCGCGGGCCTTTCCAGACCATCTCAGAGCAGCTATAGGAGTTCTCCGACGAGTGGCATAAATGGCATCAGAACCTTCTGGAGGGTGTGCTCAGCTGGTGGCTTACCCATGCCAGAGTGGGTCACTGCTGGGGCCCGAGAATCTGCATTTCTATCAAATTCCCTGGCAATGCTGACACTGCCGGTCCTGGGACCTTCTTGAGAACTACTAGTCTAGTGTTTACCTTTTTTTTTTGGAGAGGTTTTTGCTATAGGGTGTGTGCACTCACCAGACAGACAGAGACAGACAGAGAGACAGAAAGCGAGAAATCACCCCCCCCCCAGGGGGATGGCCATGCCGCAATCCCTTCTCCTCCATTCTCCTCTTGGGATCTTGGGCACGCACCCACACGTGACCGGCGTGAGTTCAAGTCACTGGGTCTGGGACTTGAACCGTGGTTGACTACATGGAAGTCCAGCAACAAAGCCATTACGCCAACTGCTGGTTGCTTTTCTAGACTCCTTCATTGTTATTGTGGACTTCTTGCTTCCACTATTCCTTTACAAATAGACAAAGTACAATGATTTTAAATAGGAAGAAATACCTACATTGGAAAGAAAGGTCTCACAAGGAATAGACAGGCCTGTTGTAATTTATTTGAGTTATTTCCAAGCGATGGTTACAAAAGTTTTTAATTTTTATAATACTCTTGATAAGAAAATAAAATTTAAATAAAAATACATTCTCAACAATACAACACGGTTACACAAATTCACTACATTAAGTTTTGATAACTTACATTTTTCCAAATGGACACTGTAAAAACCAATATTTACTAGCAACACATTAATTTCCTAGTTCATAAAAATGGAAGCAGATAGTATCAATCAAGACTGGTAATTTAACTCTAGAATGAGTCTTGTATTCTTCACATACTGTAAGGACACCTAAAAGGCTAGGCGGAATTTTGTCTGTGTAGGCTGTACCGTTAGAGCAAATTAAAGGTGCTTTCGCTGAAAAAAAAAAAAAAGGTTTTTCAATACCTAGCACAAATGAGCCATTCTGATAAACGAATGCAGCCTCAGAAACAAACAAAAGCCACATCATCCATCACCTTCTCCTGTGTGATAATAAAAACGTTACCCGTGATGATTAAAAACATATTTCTTTGGCAAATAAAATAGTTCAATTTGATAAATTATATTCCTGGGAGTAAAAAGATCTTTTCTGTTGCCCATCATCTTATTAAATGAATAGTAAAAACAGCTTAAAAAAAACACACAAAAAAACCCAACAAAAAAACAAGCACTAGATCGCCACAGTTCAACGGGCCGAAACGGCTAAGGAAGGTTCCAGCGAGTCCCCTGCATCATCCTTCCCTCTTCCCTAGGGTCTTCTGGTGTTTAGGATGGAATGAGCTGCCATGTATCTCTTCAAATGTGGAAAAGGCAGAGAAAGCAGAACAGACAGGAGAAACCCACGTGCTCGAGTCCTGGCAGAGAAGTGAGGCCCCTGGGAGCGAGGCCCTTGGTCACGGGCGCCCTATGGACACAGTCTCCTCTTCCAAAAGACTTGGGGAGAAAATGAATCACATTTCACATTACTTCTTTTTTCTGGCTGTGCCATGCCTGCTACTTCCAGTCAAGCCGGCTGTCTGAAAACTCATGTGAAGAAAATAACGAGGTGACAAATATTCTCCCCTTTAAATCCAGAGTCGTGTGTGCCCACAGCCTTAGACCTCTTGATCATCATCTTTAAGAACGATCAGTTTGTTTGGGGGATCTGACACTAGCAATGTTAGAAGAGTGCTACTTCTGCCTTGAAATATAAAAAGCAGAGCACTGAAAGCCACTGGAGAACGAGTGGTACCCGGCCACACTCACGGCAGAGACCCTTACAAGGAACTGTAATCTAGATGAAACTGAAGAATGAGAAATTTATTGAAGGGCTAAGTTCTTTCACATTTACAATCGGTGGACTTGAATCTACAAGCTCAAAAATGGAAAAGATTCTTTTAACCTGGTCTTTAACATGAGCCAGGATGTTAGACATCTCCCACGATGCGGACAAGTCCTGATTCTCAGGCCACAGCTGATCCATTTCCACAGGCCGCTCTCAGAAATTCACCGCTCATTTCCAATCACTGTGGGACAACTCTGTACCAGTGACCTTTAAAATCAACACCTAGTAATACTATAATTTAAAGACAATTGCCCATCAACAACATAATCGGCAAAGTGTATCTTGAAACATAGCTTATGCTCAGGAACACACACACAGAAAGCACTGCTAGCTAGACTTACATGAATAAGTCACAGTTTGAAACAAAAACATATGTAAATACTCCAGGGTTCATAGTAGTACATTTAGAAAATGCTCTGAATTAAAAAAGATAAAACAAAGAGTACCATGTTCTTTAATACTGATGAAGCAAAGTGTATCCCTCTTCACTTCAAGGTGGCAACTTGCTTCGACTGCTTATTTACAGTTAGGGTTTCAGGACAGAAGTGAATTATTAGGGAAAAGTATGATTCAAAGAGTTGCTTGCCCAAAATTAATTTGGCTAGCAGGCAATAGGGAAACGGCAAGGAGATATAAACATTTTCAGAAAAGCATTATTTCCAGACTTAAACACTGATCATTCAACTGATCATCAAGATTAGATACCATGGAGTATCCAAAGTATAATCTGGGGCAGTCCAGATTATTAAAGTGCGCCAAGTGACTGTTCTTGAGTTAGATCTCCACCTAACACCGCGAGGAGGAGGGGGGCGTCCTCGGGGCGGTCCTGTTACAACATGAAAGAGCAGGTGAGGCCGAGGGAGTCCCCACCACCTTTTCACTGTTTACTTTCTCTTCTTTTTCAGAAGAGCTGTCCTTCGAAGTCAGGTTAATCTGAACTCTCAAATCAAGAACATGAGTACCTGATATTTAAAACAATTAAAAAAATTTTTTTAGTGGTCTCACTTTATTTCATTGGCCATCACTCATCCCAAATGTAAACCAGACGCACGCAACAGCACGGATTCCCTGACTCCTCCTGTCCGAGTTCTGTTTACAGCTTTAACTAGGCAAAGGACACACCGACTCCCCAGGGCGCGCTGGCAGTTCTCTCGTTTCTGCTGCTGCCTCTAACGTCATCTGTACTGGCGAATGGACCAAAGGGGAAGAAGAATTCTTTTCTGTTTAAAGGGGGAGGGTCGAGATGAACTAAATGGGAAGCTCTGAATTGTCATGGAGTGAGAGAGATTTTTCTAGAAAAACGTCATGTTGGCAGTATAGAGCAGGCACTAATGGTAGTGAAGACAAGTCCACAGAACAGAGTGTGGTTACAAGAGGTGGTTTCTCGCTACGCAGGACTTCTCCTTTTGTTCAACAGCTTCTTCAGGAATCTTCTTTAGGAAGACTGTTTCTATTAAAAAGAAGTTGCGGAAACATGAATTTGGACACACAAGATACGAAGAGAACCTTGGGTTTCAAATTCTCTAGTTATGTGTCAATACCAGGATTCCCACAGTTAATTTCAATTATTAAATATTAAATATGTGAATGCAGGTGACCCTGAAGCCAATGTTCATTCTTAAATACTATGGACAAAATATATGATGAATTGAAAAACTCCAAGAAAAATATTTTCCAGTTCTTCTGAATCAATTGCTCAAATCCTACGATGTTTTCCCAACAATTGGATTTTCCCTAAAAAATAAGAGAAAATTATTTTTGAAAAGTTACAAAGTATAACATTAAAAAATAACAAATATATAACCCCTTAAGTATTTATAGTTTTCCTTTGATAGTCTCTTATATCAAGTCTTGTTGCATTAATCCAACAAGTATTTACTAACCACCTGTTAAATTTCAGGGACTATTCTAGAAACTAGGGGTACAGTAGTGAACAAAATAGTCAAAATCCTTGCTGTCACGAGTTTACGTTCTGGTAGAGGTAAAACAGAAGGAGCATATATTGGGCTCGCTCAACAGCCTGGCAGTTAAGGCAGCTGGACCCCACAGGGTGACCTTGCAATTCGAGCTGGGTATTCAAGGAATGAGTTACAATGGAACAGAAGGTGGAATCGGCGATGACAGCACCCACACAATGAATGACAGCAGAACTGAAGAAGACAGGCCAGGGAAACTCAGTAAGAGAGAGGCTCTACGCTGTCCTGACAGATCAGGGTGAGCAGGAGGCCTGTGGGTTTGATGGGAGATTGGGGCAGAAGAGGCTGCCTTAAACGCTGTTTGAAAATATGCTCACAGGCTCTGCCACTGCTCAGACTCTGCGACTAGGAGGGTGAGGCCGGAGAGGAAGCCTCAGGTTTGGTTCCCAGCCCAATCTACACAAACCCGGCGTGGTGGCACACGGAGGCAGTCCTGGGTAACAGGCAGGATGGCACAGGAAGACAGCGATGTGAAAATACCCTGTCAAAAATCTCTCTCTTTAGGGGCTAGCAGGTGACATAGTCGTTAAGGGTGCTGGACTCCCACATGGCCAGCCACGGTTTGAGTCCCGGACCTGGCGGTTTGCTTTCTCACTTTCCCTCCCTCTCCCTCTCTCTCTGTCTCTGGTCAAAATTAAAAATAAATAAGTAAATAAAAAAAGTTAAGTAAAATAATTAAAAAAAAAACCCTATGCTAACCCCCCCCCAAAATCTCTTATTAAAGTTCATGGAAAATGCATATTATGAAAAAATTCTACGGATTTAAAACTTTTTGCAACAAAATAAACTTGTACTTTAATTCCGTTTTCCATGGAAGTTTGAAGTTACCTTGTGCATGTGTGCGTGCGTGTGCGTGCATGCACGCACGTGTGCACATTCATGGCAGCTTCAACAATACTTACTTGCTCCCATATTTTGCACTACTTGATCTTTTCTTCCTGTACTTTTCATGAGGTTCATCCAGCTTCTCTATGATGCTTTTTATTTGCTGAATTGTCTTAAAGGTTGTCACAGAGTCCTCGATCACAAAGTTAGAATAATCATCGGGCTCTTTCTGTGGCCCCTGATACATTGCTATCGTCCCACAAGCCTCTGTAAGAAGCAGTATAATCCGGTCAGACAACCGAGTCCCATAAATGCAATTTATAATATAAATAAGAAATTTTTGAATGTTTCAAGATTTCCCTGGGCAATGCATAATTAAAATACATAAATTTTACTAATTAGGATCATCACATTTATGCAAAAATAATGTTTTCACTTCATAAATATCTTTCCAAAGTGCCCCTTTTGGGGGTTTGTCAATTTTCATGTAAGTAATATCTTTGTAAGTCTGTATTTTAAACGTTTTTTTTTTTTTATAATGGCAAAGCAATACTTCAACAGTGGGTAATGAAAATAGATTGCGTATTTACCTTCCATCTTCTGCAGCTTAAGTAAACTGTAGGTAAAAAGGGAATAAATTCTTTCTGTTTCTCTGTCTTCATCAATATCTATAGAAAAAAAATCTCTCTTAAAAAAAAGAAAGGCAGTGTGGTAATGCCTCTATGGTAAAGATAAAATGAGTGACGTTGGATAAATTTTGCTTTGATAATAAGTCAAAGGCTTTTGGTTGTTCTTTAAAATTATTTTAATGTATTTATTTGCTAGACGGCGTGTGTGCTTGTTGGAGAGAGCGAGCTAGAGAGGGAAAGTGAAAAATTACCCCAGCGGGGCAACGGCTGCCCAGCAATCCTTTCTGCTCCATTCTCCTCTCAGGATTTGGGCGCACACATGCCTGAGGTGTCTTTTTCAACCCAATGGGTCTAGGATTCGAACTGCACATCTGGCCATGTGGAATTCAGCCACCTTAACCTCCACACCATCTGCTGGCCCAACTTTTTGATGGTTTGAAACTAAAAACAGTACCATGGCATTTTGCAGAAGGAACTCCAGAAATTTAATTTTATTTGACAGTTGAATAAAATGGAGCCAAGAGAGGTTTGGTTGTTAGGTGACTCACATCATATGAAAGGGAATTTTATTTTATTATTATTTTTTTTTGGAGAGGTTTTTGGTATAGGGTGTGTGCACTTGCCAGAGAGACAGAAAGCAAGAAATCACTTCCTGGGGGGATGACCATGTTACAATCTCTTCTACATTCTCTTCTGGGGATTTTGGGCACAAATTCATACATGCCTGGAGTGAGTTTTAAGCTGCTAGGTCTGGGACTTGAACTGTGGTCAACTATGTGGGAGTCCAGCACCACAGCCATTACAGCAATTGCTGGTCCCTATTTTATTTATTTCTTTAGAAATTTTTGCTATGGGGTGCATACACTTGCCAGAGAGACAGAAAGCAAGAAATCACTTCCTGGGGGGATGACCATGTTACAATCTCTTCTACATTCTCTTCTGGGGATTTTGGGCACAAATTCATACATGCCTGGAGTGAGTTTTAAGCTGCTAGGTCTGGGACTTGAACTGTGGTCAACTATGTGGGAGTCCAGCGACGTAACCATTATGCCATCTGCTGGTCCCATGAAAGGGAATTTTAAAGTGAAATCACGTTCATAACCTGAGCTTCATCATAAAGGCAACACATAGTACTTAAGTCTACAGGCTCCAATGGGTGTTCCACACACTCAGGAAGGGAATGCTAAAGCAAAGCACTCTTCTTCTTTAGCATCTTGCTCAGGCTTGTGCCTCTACTTAAACACTGCTATAAGGGAAGTGTACTTGCTGGAGAGAGAGAGGGAGAAAGTGAGAAAGCACCCCCCGATGGGGGCTGGCCACACTCCAATCCCTTCTGCTTTCCTCGCCTCAAGATTCTGGATAGGGACCAGCAGTTAGCGTAATGGCTATGTCGCTGGACTCCCATGTACTTGACCATGGCTCTAGTCCTGAACCTGGTGGCTTAAACTCATGCCGGGCGTGTGTGCGTGCATGCCCAAGATCCCGGGAAGAGAATGGAGAAGGGATTGCGGCATGGCCATCTCCACCAGGGGTGATTTCTTGCTTTCTGTCTGTCTGTCTTATCTCTGTCTTTCCGGCAAGCGCACACACCCTATAGCAAAAATCTCCCCCCGCCAAAAAAAAAAAGATTTTGGACATGCATATATATGCACCTGGTGTGTTTCTCAAGCTGCCAAGTGTGGGACTTGAACCGTGCTGTGGGTCATGTGGGTCCAGTCACCTTAACCATCACACCACTAGCTGGCCCCAAAACCATCATGAAAAGTAACCCTATATCCATTAGCACTACCCATTCCTCTCTCTCTATATCCTGACAACCATTCATCTTTCTGTTGCTATGAACTGAGCTCTTCTGGACACTTTATGTGGCCTTTACGTCGGGCTTCTGACACTCAGCATGTTTCCAAAGTGCATTCGTGTTGTAGTATGTCTCGGTACTTCATTCCTTTTTATGACCAAACATCCCACTGTATGAATAAGTTGCATTTTGAAACACTGCTTTTTTTAACCACAAAGGACTTACGCAGTACACGGCGTGCACCCGAGGGTGTTCTCACTGGTCTCCTGGCAGCAGAGCCAGGCTCCGTTCACATACGCCGAGGGGTGGTACACGCTCAGCCTGTTCTGGTTGCAGCGGCTCACCCTGCAGAGCGCGTCTATCCACTCATTGGCTTCCACGCAGTTATTTGCCTGGACATAGAGTGGCTTCTCTGTATGTATGACCTGGAACATCTGCGTAGGCGGCGAGAAGTTAGGAACAGTCAGCTCACAGTGCAGAGCAGGGAAGCGTGGGACAGGGAGCTCTGCCTGGCTGGGTGACACTGCTCGGGCAGCTCATGCATTGTTACTGGTCAGGGACAGTAGTCTCACGGGCAGTCTCAGTTATGTAGGACTAAGTGGTACAACAGAGTATCATTGTTAGAAGTCACCTATGTCCAAAGGAATAGACACATAATGTAAATAAAGGGAGAGATCTGCGGGTGGAGAGAAAGGATGGGGAGGGCAGAGCCGTGGGAGACGACTGAGAAACAGGAAGTCGCCTTGGTCGGCTCCAGCGCGTGGTACAGAGACAGAGCTGGATACACAGGCTGGGGCTGTATTATTTAGAGATTTGAATGTCATATAAGGAAGTCTGGTAACGGAGAAGTGCTGAGAAAAAGGTCTCTCACGCAACAAGGAAGACTACATGAAACATCAACATTAATGGACAATTTTAAGGTTTAGCTAGCAATTTAAAAAACTATGAATAATTGTAAGCACTAAAATAAACAACTGCTTGAAAACTGTCACCTAATACATACTGTTTAAAAGGCCTTACATGAATTTATTTATATAACTTACGTTTTTCTTGTTGAAAGAGCTCTCTTCTAGTTTTTCCACAGCAAGAATGTTTTTTACTGGAATTGTATAAATCGCATCTTTGCCTAAATAATAAAAGAAGTAGGACAAATTTAAATAATTTCTATCCTCTATGTTCTCAATATAAAATTGAAACATGTTCAAGGAAAAATGTCAGATTAAATTTGATCTCTAGGTAGAACAGAAGAATGCTACAAAATTTTCTAACAATGATACGGGTACCAAAACCCCAAACCAAAACACCAAAAAACTTAGCAATATAGAGGCCTATTCAAAACTTGCAATGACATGGAATTTTCTTTCATGCAGTTATTCCATAAGCAGTGATGATAACTATGTAGATTTAAAATGTGTTTTTCCCCCCCAATCTAATGTCTAATTAAAGAATCCTCAAAACAGTATTTTTAAACTGAAAAGCTAAATATAACTAACACATATTGGCTAATTAGCTAACTAAAGATATAAAATTTATTCTAAGAAACGCAGGAACAAAAAGTAAGTATTTTACTTGTACAGCAAATCTTTAACCTCATTAGAGTCTGGAAATTTGGTTACGGAGATCTGAATTGGCTGAAGGAGCTCCATAATAACATGGCATGAGAATATAACACGTTTCAAACTTCAGGCTACCAGAGAACAGACTGTACCTCAGATTGCCCGAGAAACTATGAGCAAACATAATTCTGGCCTCTTCTGGTCACTTCGTAATGTTGTTTTTAGAAAATCAAAACTTTGCTTTTATCTTTTCCCCCAGCTTTACTTTAATGACATGTGGATTAAAGTGCTAGAGCTTACGGACTTTATGTTTTATATTGTATTATTCAGGGGATTAATGTATAGCTTTTTTGGAAAAGAAAATTACTTGGTTAATAAAGGTTTTGTAGCTTTATATTTTTTTAAAGAGATTTTTGCTATAGGGCACATGTGCTCACCAGACAGAGTGAGAGTGATTTCTCACTCTTCCTCTCTCTCCAATGATTGCGTTTACACTATAGCAAAACTTTTTAAGAAGTCACTTTACTCAATGATGACATACTGACTGTCTCCTGCACTGTTCTAACCAGTTATGATACCAGACAAAAGAACATATAAAGCCCCTAATGGAGTTTGCATTTAGGTCTGGAAAGACTGACAAAAGATAAATATTAAATAGAGATGAATGTTCTAAGGAAAGTAAGACAGGGTGATGTGATAAGACATAATTGGGAAGTTACTATTTTTTAATAAGAATTATTTATTTGGGACCAGCTGGTGGAGTGGTGGTTATGGTGCTGGACTCCCACATGGCTCACCACGGTTCGAGTCTCAGACCGGGTAGCTTGTTTTCTCACTTTCTCTTTCTCTTCTGTCATCAAATTAAAAAAATAATAATTGGGGGGAGACCAGCAGATGGCATAACAGTTACGTTGTCACTGGACTCCCACATAGTTGACTGGGTTTGAATCTGGACCCAGTGGCTTGAAACTCATGCCAGGCGGGTGCCCAATGTCCTGAGAGAAAAATGGAGAAGAAAGGATTGTGGTGTGGCCATTGCCCCTGGGGAGTGATTTCTCCCTTTCTCTGTCACTCCAGCAAGCGCACGTACTCTAAAGCAAAAATGTCTCTAAAAAAAAAAGAAGTAATGATAATTGGGGTCAGCAGGTGGTGTGGTGGTTAAGGCGCTGGACTCCCACATTGCTGACCACAGTTTGAGTCCTGGACCTGATGGCTTATTTTCTTACTTTCCTGCTCTCCCTTTCTCTGGTCAAATTAAAAAGTAATAATAATAATAAATGTATTTGAATAAATAATTTTTTAAAACAAAACAAAACTAAACTAATCGTCAGGCCCAGCAGGTGGCATGGTGGTTAAGGTATTAACTTCCATGGTTAGTCCTGGACCTGGAGGCTTGGAAAATCAAGCTGGGCACATGTCCATGCATACCCAAAATCCCAAGAGGAGAATGGAGGAGAAAGGACTGAGGCATGGCCATCCCCCTAGGGGGTGATTTCTTACCATCCCTTTCAGTCTCTTAAACTTTTATTTATTTATTTATTTATTTATTTTTAAATTTGCAATAGGGCACGTGCACTCGTCAGAGTGAAGAAATGACATTTATATTCAACAAACATAAAGTCAAGTGTAAGAAAATGAGAAAGGACTATAAGTAGTCTCCTAGAAACAGAGAAGATTCCACATATGGGTGGAGGGTGGCGCCTGAAAGGAGTAAGGAAGCCACTGCTCGGGCCACGTGTAGGATAAGACCTCCACGAAAGTCTCCATGGTTAGGGGAGAGTGTCATGCCAGCGCTGGTGGACACAGACGGCTGGAGGCTGGGAGGCCGAGACATACGCCGATGACTAACCGGTGAGCTGCATCTGGAGGCTGGGCCCACCTGGCTCCCGCTGCCCCCTCTGTGCTAAGCGGCAGCCAGGTGTGAGTCTGCAGGCTGAAGCAGCAAGGATGCACACGGGCTGCGGGTGGTGCCATGTCACTGGCGCTGGCCCGCAGGAGGGGAAGGGCGTGCATGCCAGAGTCCCAGCACCAGCGCCCCTACCCTCAGCTTGTCGTGTCCTTCCCTTGTAATCGGTCACAGTACGTTAGTGAACTTTCAAGTAAGTTAATGGGTTGTAAAACACAGAGGTGGGAAAAATGACCAAAAAGTTACTAAACAGGTAAGAAAAATCAGCACTCTGAAGGGGAGGCGCATGTGCTACGAAGCAGCGAAGGTCTGAGGAAATCAGAAGAATAATGAACCGGGGGCAAAGGGGACAGCTATCTAGGTACTGGTCTACGGGGGCACCACAGAGACCCGCCAGAGAACGTTCATAGTTTACAGGGAGTTTCTATCTTTAGATTTACTGAATACACAAAGCATGCACACACTCAAACTGCTTATCTATTCATTTCTAGACAAATTACAACACAGTGTACGTAGAGAGTAACTGTCCCCAGGCACATCTGTTACCCCAGCACCAGGGTTCCATCTCACGGCAGTGACAGTGCTAGCTGGAATGAGCTGCAATGTGAATTAGGACAAAAGAAGGTTGTACTGGAAAGTCTCCAAAAATCCTAGAAAAGACAATCAGAAAGGAAAAGAGAAAAGTTAAGTGCCTTGGTGGACGCATTTAGAAGTTTCAACGTCTCACTAGTACAAATTCAAGACACAGGAGACAGCGTGTTCAGGAGAAAACCACAGGTGACAATGGTCCCTAGATAAGGTAGGAATCTTCAGATTGACAGGCTCCACCGAGCTGAACACGACAGAGGGAAAAAGACAAATATCTCAGTACTAGGCAATAAAATAAGAGTGCTAAGCACCTTTGGAGAGAAGAACATAGAAGACTGAGAATGAGACTGACTTCAAGATTCTCAACAGCAACAATGAAAGCTAGTAATCAACGGAGTATCACCTTCAAAGTTCTGAGGGAAAATCATTTAAACTCAGTGTGGAAAGAAAAAATGCAGACCTTTCTATATATGCACAGATTCAGAAAATCTGTCAGCCATAAAGCCTGCCTGAAAGAATTCCTTAAGGAAGTACTTCTGCAAAAGAGTAAAGAATCCAGGAAAAAAAGATGGATTTGTTTTGTGAGAAGCAGGGCTAGTCAACGGAATTAGTAAAACCGGTGGGAAATCAGGATAGAAAACCATTACAGCCCAAGGAAGGTGGGTAGAAGACACGAGAGGCGAGTCCTGAAATCCAGACGACTTCATTAAGGAGATGCTAGGAAAGGGAGGACGAAACGCCGTCTCCTTTCCCAGCTTGAATGGAGGCTGGGGTTAATTACGGACACGGAGGTTAAGTGACCTTTCATGTAACGTAACGTAAGTTTCGATCTGTCTAAGGACAACTCAAAGGCAGAGACAGGATACCCAGATCTCCTCAGCAGCTAGAAGGAGAGCTGGGAAAGCGTGTACACGCACGCACACACAGGCGGTTGAGACTCCAATAAAAAGGTGAGGAGGAACAAACAGAAAAACCTAGTTAATAGAAAACAGAAAGTAACACAGTAAATCATAGTACTCACGACAATTGTTAGTGTATTAACTTTCCCTAGTAAATTACTCAGTCAGGTTTCAGTTAAAATCATTATCTCTTCAAAACGTTACATGGAATTATGTGGAACTCACCAGTTCCACTCCTAAGTAAGATATGCAAAGTAACTAAAGACATTTACACACTCAAAAGCTTATAATCGATGTTCACAACTGTGTACGTCTTCATAGCCAAACACTGGAAACGACCTTGATGCCCACCAACGGATAAACGAAATGTCGTACGTAGCCATACCCTGGAACGCTACTCAGCCAGAAAAGACAAAGAAGAACCGATTCATATTACGATATGAATCAGTCTCCAAAGCATTATGCTGAGTGAAAGAAGCCAGTCCTAAAAGTCTATGTACTATACAGTTCCACTTATGTGACGTGCCCGGAACAGGCAAATCCACAGACAGAAAGGAGATTAGTGGTTGCCAGGGGCTGAGCGAAGGGAGGAAGTGGGGAGTGATGGTTAACAGATTTAGGGATTCTTTTTTGGGGTGAAACAGATTTAGGGATTCTTTTTTGGGGTGAAGAAAATGTTCTGGTATTTTCTTTAAATTCTGCTTTCTTTTTCTTTTTAACTGTATTTATTTATTCATTTAAATCTGGAGAGAGAGAGAGAAAGTAAGAAAGCAAGCTATCAGGTCCAAGACTTGAACCACGGCAGGCCATGTGGGAGTCCAGTGCCCTTGACCACCACGGCAGTTGTCAGCCCCGATGTTCTGGTATTAGCGGTGACTGCACAGCTGTGTGAATACAATGAAAAACCCAAACATGTACACTGTAAAAGGAGGACATCTGGGGCCAGGTCACGGAGTAGTGGCTCAGGTGCTGGACTCCACATGGCCAACTGTGGGGTCTGAGTCCTGGACCCAGTGACTTGAAAAACACACTAGGCCAGTTTAGGCCTGCGTGCATGCGTGCCCAAAATCCTGAGAGGAGAATGGCAGAGAAGGAACTGTGGCGTGGCCATGCCCCTGGAGGGTGATTTTTTGCTTTCCCTCTTGTGCCCTATGGAAAAAACCTTTAAAAAAAAAAGAAAGAAAAGAAAAGAGAAGAGAAGAGAAAAAAAAAGTTCTGATGGGGGTTGGAGGTGGGGGAGACTTTGAAGTTTCCATGTAAAGAACAGACATATCATGTTATCTACAATGTCAAGTTTTTAACTAAAATATAAGACACAGAAAGAAAGTGGCCAACTGAAACTGACTGTGGGTAGGCCCAGATGTTGCATTTAGTATAAGACTTCAGTGCAGCTAATATAAATATGTTGAAATAATTTAAGAAAAATATGCAAGGGGACCAGCAGGGCGCAGGGTGGTTAAGGGGCTGGAAACTCCCACATGGCTGACCACGGTTTGAGTCCTGGATCTGGTGGCTTGCTTTCTCACTTTCCCTCTCTCTCACTCGTCAAATTAAAATGAATGAATAAATAAAATTAAATAAATAATTCTTTAAAAAAATATGCAAGTGATTGAATGAATATGGACTCTGAACAGATAAATGAAAAGTGTAAAAAAAAGAACTAAATGGATATTTTAGAGTAGAAACATACAAAATACAAAATGAGCTGAAAAGCAGATTTGAGATGGATGATAAGATAATTGGCGAACTTAAATGGAACCAGTCTAGGGCCAGCTCCCTGGCAGAGTAGTAATGAGCCACACTGGATCCATGGGGAACACTGTGGGTTTGGTTCCCCAGGCAGCCTGCACACTCCGGGCTGCATGCCTGTGACCCCGGCTGCCCATGAAGGCTGGTGTTGGGGCGGGGGGGGGAGGACACGGCGTAGGACCCACTGAGGATGCTTGTGTTCTTTCTCACTGTCGTGAAAAAAAGAAATACTTCTTTTTTTCTTTTTTTAAAAAAAGGAAGATCCAATTTGGAGACCAAAGAGAAAAAATAAGGAAAATGAAATGAATGAGTCTTCGAGGGATCCGTGAGACAGTAACAAGCGTTATCAGCATAAATACAATTAGAGTCCTAGGAGGAGAAAAGAGGTAGAAGAAATAAGTAAAAGAACCCCCCAAATTTGGAGGAAAACATTACCTCACGGCTCTAAAAAGCTCAACAAACCCAAACAACCTCTTCAAAACTTCCAACCACGAAGTAACACATCTTTATGTTCATCAAATTAACAAACCAAAAAAGAGATAAAGGAGTGATAATGTGAGGAATGGAGAAAATAAATGTATCGTTTTTAAGAGAGTCCATTTTACCTTTAAAAAAAAAGTCCAGTGTTCTTCACGTCTTAGGAAACCCTTGCACACTCCGTGCTGCAGGTACTGTGCCGTGCTCTCACGGAGGTGCTGGGACTCCATCCCGAATTTCAGCTCGTGTGCGGTGTGAGGTGGGGTGAAGTCCACTTACCCTCCGCCCTTCCACTTACCTAGTTATTCCATGATTAGTCAAAAAGCACTTTTTAAAAGAATTTAGTTTTATTTGTTGTTAATATTATTTTTTAAAATTGGACCAGAGAGGGGCCTGACCTCCTGCACTGCCCCACCTGCTAGCCCCATGGACTTCTCTACGGTGCTGTTACAAATGCAGCTGCTATGAGCATGCATGGCAAGCCTTTGTGTGCACATGTCTTCTTCGTTTCTTTTGGTGTAGGTAACCAAGCAAAGAACTGGTAGGCTACATGTATGGGAGTTTGATGTTTAATGTCTTTTTAAAAAATACTTATTTCATTTTTAATTTGTTATTTTTTATTTTGACGAGAGAGAGAGAGAGAGAGAGAGAGAGAGAGAGAGAGAAAGCGAGCCACCAGGTCAGAGCCTCAAATTGCAGTTGGCCATGTGGGAGTCCAGTGTCTTAACCACCACACTACCTGCCAGCTCCCTATGTTTAACTTCTTGAGAAACTTCCCAGCTGCTTTCTAAAGTGGATATACTTTTTCTTTTCTAAGAGAGATTTTTCTATAGGGCGCATGAACTCGCCGGAGACTGAGAGAGAGACTGACAGATAGTGGGAAATCACCCCCTGGGGGGATGGCCACACCGCAATCCCCTCTCCTCCATTCTCCTCTCAGGATTTTGGGCGCACATGCACTCATGCCCAGCGTGAATTTTAAGCAGCTGAGTCTGGGACTCAAACCATGTTCGACTACATGGGAGCCCAGTGACGTAACCATTACCCCAGCTGCTGGTTCCCAGTTGAAATGTATGAAGGCTTCTGTTTTTCCACATTCTCGCCGACATTCGGTATTCTTTTATTACAGACATTCCAGTCAGTGTGAAACAGCTTGTTACTTTCCTAATAACTACTGAAGCTGAGCATCTTTTGATGTGCATATTACCCATGAATGAGTGGGGTCAGCACCTGAGACTGTGACCACCCCCAGCCTTTAACTAGCCTCAGGTCACGGACACACATGCGCCCAGTGTACCAGAGCAGCCTCTGCCCTTGAACCAGGAACCTTCCCATGTGGGACTGCCTCACAGAGTGTCCTGCTTCATTTCTGCACCACCACGTGACCCCTGTGCCTTTTCTTGGATGAAATGTTTGTATCTACTATCCTTTAAAAAAAAAAAAAAGTTTTTCCTGAAATTCCATTTATTTAGTCATTGTGACTATCTTTTCCATTAAGCCCTTGAAATATTACAGTGGCAGCTTTACAATTCACATCTGTGATTCCGACATGTACGTCAGCCTGGGGGTCTGCTTCTATTGACTCCTTTTTCTCTCGGGTGTGCTACAGTCCACGGTTCAAGTTCTTCTCTTGCTGTCACTGCTTCAGTGCATGCCAGCCAACACAGATGGGCACTGCAACTACGGACTCATTTACGTTCCCTTGAAGTCACGTCATTAGCTGATCACCCTGAGATTTAGTTTTATACTTTGTTCATATTACAGCTCATTTATCCTTAATCCCAGGAGTCCTGAGCCATCTCCCTTTTGAGATTTCAGCGACAATTCTGGGGTGTTTACCAAGCCCAGTAAGTAAACTTCTAAACTCTGCAGAAGCTGAAATCTTTATCTTTAATTTTCTAGTTACTGCTTTTCACTAGCTTCTTGGCGCGCCCTCCCCCATGAGCAGGCTGAGTCAGCTAAAGATCTGAGATGTTTACACGCACACTGAAGAGCTCCTTCTCTTCTGTTTTCAGTCTCACTAGCAGCTGCGAGCTCCACTCCTTGGACACCTCTGGCTGATAAACTTTCTGCGTAAATGCTAGCCGCTCCACTCTGCACAGGCTGGGCATGCCTTCACGGGGAAAGTAATTTGAATATAAGGCAGCATGGCTCCTCTTCTTCAAGGGTCAAATCCTTCAGAGTTGTTCTATATATTCTGTCCAAAGTTTATAATTGTTGGAACCAGCAGATGGCATAATGGTTACGTTGCCAGACTCCCACATAGTCGCTGCAGTTTGAGTCCCAGATCCGGCAGCTTAAAACTCATGCCGGCACATGTGCATGCATGTTCAAATCTTAAGACGACAATGGAGAAAAAGGGATTGCAATGTGACCACCTTCCCAGGGTGGGAGAGCATGATTTTTTTGCTTCTTCTCTCTCTGTTTCTCCAGTGAGTATGTACTATAGCAAAAATGTCTCTTAAAAATAAAAAGTTTATAATTATTACCTATGAATTAGTCTAATGCAAGCTTTCACCATTACCAGAATTCATGTGTCTTTTTTTGTTAAAAGAATTATTTTATTTAACTTTATTTATTTTATTTTGACAAGAATGAGGAAGAGGGAAAAAAAGAAAGCGAGAAAGCAAGCCGCCAGGTCTGGGACTCAAACTGAGGTCAGCCATGTGTGAGTCCAATGCCCTTAACCACCATGCCACGTGCTAGTCCCTATCTATCTGTTTTTTAAAAAGCAACTTCTTCCCTCTAGTTGCTCATGCCTACATCTTTCTGTTATCCTTGACTTGCCTTTTCTCTCATTCCTTGTACTTAATCCTCCAAAACTTCACTTTAAAATAGATCCGAAATGGAGCCAGCAGGTAATGTGGCAGTTACGCTTCTGATCCACACGGCCAACTTCACGGTTCAAGTTCTAGACCTCGTACCCTGAAGATCACACCAGGCGTGTGTGCATGTGTGCCCCAAATCCTGAGACGAGCATGGTGGAGAAGGGACAACAGTATAGCCTTCACCCCCCGGAGGGGGGATGACTTATTTTCTCTATCTGGTGAGCATGTGTGCCCCACAGCAAAACTAAAAACAAACACACACGCACAAGCATACACACACACACACACACACACACACACACACACACCAGATCCAGGACGTAATCCATTTCTACCACTTCACTGCTACCAACTGTTCCAAGCCATTATCTTCTCTCTCCTGGGTTACTGAAACGGCTTCTTGTCTCCTTAACTCCCTTCACTTTACTCTCCTCATAATATTTCACAAAGTGTAAGTGATCCTATTAAAACATAAGTCAACGGGGAACCAGCAGTTAGCGTAATGGCTATGTTGTTGGACTCCCATGTAGTCGACCGCGGTTCGTGTCCCGGACCCGGTGGCTTAAGACTCACACCGGGCGCATGTGCGTGCGTGCCCAAGATCCCGAGAGGAGAATGGAGGAGAAGGGACTGCGGCGTGACCATCCCCCCTGGGGGGTGATTTCTCGCTTTCTGTCTCTATGTCTCTGTCTGTCTGGCGAGCGCACGCGCCCTATAGTGAAAATCTCTCAAAAAAGAAAAACAAAAAAACATAAGTCAACGATGCTATACTTGCTTTTTTTTCTTTTTGAAGAAGTTTTTGCCTTAGGGGGCATGTACTCGCTGGGGGGGGGGCAGGGAGGGAGAGGGGGAGAGAGAGAGGGAGAGAGAGAAAAGAGAGAGAAAGTGAAAGTGAGAAATCACCCACCGGCGATGACCGTGCTCTCCTTCATTCTCTTCCTGGGATCTAGGCCATGGCACGCACATGCCCCAGCCTGATCGTCAAGCCACTGATCTGGGGACTCGCACCATATTTGGTCACGTCACGTGAGAGTCCAGCGATGTACCCGCTAGACCATCTGTTGACCCCAACGCCAGACTTACACTGTTGTAACTGTCCTCTCTGAGCCTATTATCATCTATCCTCCTTCCTGCTTATTTTTTTGTCTGCCTCATTTATGATCATTCAACGTGCCATGTAATTTTTGTTGTTTACTGTGTTATTACTACCAAATTATGAGGTTCATGAGAGCAGGCACTTGGTTCACTCCTGTCCTTTCCAGAGCCTAGAACGGCGTCTGGTACATAGCACACAATCAATTACCAGCTGCTGAATAAAGGCATGATTAAATCAATGATCTATTTTGTTCTTAGCTATGAAAGAAAAAAACACTGCAGAGACCTGTATGTGAAATACAAGCAGGTAAAAACCAAGTCAACCTAAATGTATTATATATTTATATTTAAAACATCATGGAGGGTCAGCAGGTGGCATGGAGGTTAAGGTGGCTGGATCCCACGTGGCCAAGTACATAACTTGAGTCCCAGACCTGGTGGTTTAGAACACATGCTGGGTGTGCATGCGTGTGTGCCCAAAATCCCAAGAGGAAAACAGAGGGGACTGTAGTGTAGCCATCTCCATTGGGGGCGGGTGAGCTCTCTCTCTAGTGAGTGCACATGCCCTATAATGAAAACTACAAAAAAAATTAAAAACCGTGGAAATTTCTTTCACACTGCCTAAAAGCTTTATGAGTTAGGACATTTGAGATCTCATTAAAATTGTATAACTTATGTGTATATATTTTTGTACAACAGGTCTCCCCAAAATAGACAATATCTAATCAAACTCTACAGAACAAAATTTTAAATGTCAACTTAGATAATCTATTATTAGTACACTTGGCGGGAACCTTATAAACCTACAGCAGTGGTTTTTACAGCAATTCAGGTGTCAGCATATCTGAAGAATTTACATCTACCAAATGCCATTGCACCACTAATAATAATATGGCCATTACTGAGGATCTTAAAAACTAGGGAAGAGACAGACAAGGGTAATGACCGCTCAGTCTGCCCATGTCGCTGCTAAGGTGGCTGAAGGAACACAGTAAGGCGACAGCTACGCTTACGTGGCCAGAGGTTTAAAATGATTTTCATGAAGAGCTGACAATTGATTTGAGGTTTAAAGGTCAACAGATTACACAGGTGAAAAAGAAAAGAAAGAAATTTCTAAGTAAAGCATATGCAAAAGCATGGTTGTAAGAGGGGACCAGCAGAAAGTGTAATGGTTACCTCACTGGAATCCCACGTAGTTGACCGCAGTTTGAGTCCCAGACCTGCGGTATAAAACTCATGCCAGGCACATGTGCATGTGTGCCCAAAACTCCCAGAGGAGAATGGAGGAAAAGGGACTGCGGTGTGTCCACCCCCCTAGGGAGGGGATGACTTCTTGCTTTCTGTCTCTCTGGCGAGCGCATGTGCCCTCTAGCAAAAAAATCACTCTTTAAAAAAAAGAAAAAAGGAAAAAAGAGAATGCCAAGTTGAAGGAACGTAAGAGAAAGCCAGGTGGAGGCCAGGTGGTGGCTCAGAGCTAATGCAGTGTTCTGTGAGGCTGAACCCACCCCAGGTTGTGTTCCAAGACCTCCCTGTCCACCCTGGTGCACACGCGTGTGCCTGTGACCCAGGCTGGTGGGGGATGAGGGTACCCTGCGGCGAGAAGACAGCTGGGAATGAATGTCTCAGTGTCTCACATCCCTTCCCCCCACTTTCTCTTGTGGAAGAAATAAGCTTTTTTTTTTTTTTTTTAATATATATAAAAAGAGCTAATTTGGTGAAGCCACACATAGAGAATCCAAAAGATGAGGCTAAAGAAGTTGGAACGTCAAAGAGGCTGGGATAGCAGTAATTTGATTCCAGCACACGAGTAGAACCTCCACTTGTAAAAGATGACTGAGTTATAAAATTATAATCGTAAGCACACAGGTCCATAAAAGCTGTCACGGTAATAAAAGCTGACAACTGGATGCAATGTCTGACAATATTCATTTGCTACACGTTAGTTCAATTGTACTGCATTGCTGCTAGCAATGACCTAAGTGGGCATCAAAAACTTAACTCCTTAACATGGAGAACATTTTATTAATTCCTTTTCTAGTAAACTGGGAGAAGACCACATTATTTGATTCTAAGTGACAGAAATATTGATTTAAAATACTGCTGCCTAACAGAAATATCGAGTAAAACACTCAGTGATTTAGAGCGAGGTTACAAAGAATCTGGAAGGTGCCCTTTCAGATACCAAAGTCACACAGTAAGTGCGGCTCTTAAGGGACTACTTAACCAGCAGTCTTGGCTGTGTAGGAGATAGGAAGGAAGAAAGGAAGCCAGTCAAAAATCTGCCGGCCGATCATGGAATGTGAGGCCCGCGTACTCTATCATACTCACCCGAGCCTCTTTACCTCATGTCAGTTTAGTAACAGGGCCTGCACCTCACTCACAGTACTCAAGTAGTAAAAACGGAGGTGAGCGATGGAGATGGAAGGAAGGTGTTACAGTACGGTTCACTGAAATCACAAGAAACGTAAGGGGACAGCCTGACTATCCAGGATGAGAGGAAAACTGCATAAAGCAGACACAGGAACACGAAAAGCACAGCAGTTCGAGGCAGTTAGCTGGGGAGCAAAGGCATTTAGCTGGGGACGCGGCTGCACACACCCTGCAGCAGCCCTGAAAACACCACTCCATCAGAGCCCAACGTAATGACTAATGTTGTTAATGACAGCCCCAAGGCATCTACGAAAGGGTAACTTACGTTCAATGAACTCTTTTATAGAAGGCAGGGAAGCATGTAATAAATACATTTGGAAAAATCCATCAAAATAGTTACAACAAAAAGCATGGATGCTTAAAACTTAAAACCTCCTATGCTCATTCTTCTAGAGTCACTCCAATACGTTAAATTTCTTAAGAATTGAAAACAACATAGCTTCTAGTCTACTTTATACCTGCTGTAGTCTAATCATGCAATAGAATTTTAATCTCTTAAAATCACTGGCTAGAATAGAGGTAACTTGAGAACTGCGAACAGACTGTCCATGACCTTCCTGAGCTGTATGCAAGACTTCATGTCCAAGTTGGTACGCATAGTTTCCTGATGGAAAGGGTCCACAGCTACTATCTAATTCTTCGAAGAGATTACAAAGCAAAAAACACTTTAGACCATTGGTTTAGATTATAAATGATTTTAAATGAGGAAAAAACCCCTCATTTATTCATGGAGAATGACTAGCTTATTTTCCATTTTACTTAGTACACTACAATGTAAACATGATTAGCACTTACGCTACACACAGGGTAACACTTCATATTGTTCAATATAAGCTATAATTTTAAAATGTTCAAAATATGCTTAGATTAAAAACTGACATAACAATTTTTAGTTGGAAGGACACGTGCATAGCCTACTGATCTTTAGTTACTTGAATATACGCTATAACAAATTTCTGAGTACTTAAAAACAATGTATTTGGCTTCTTATGCCTTATTAATATATCTGAACATATGCTGTCATTCTGGTTAAATGGTTTGTTTTTTAGAGGTTTTTTCTATAGGGCACGTGTGCTCCCTGGAAAGACAGAGATAGAAAGCGAGAGATCACCCTTCCGGGAAGGGGGGTGGCCACGCCTCAATCCCTTCTCCTCCATTCTCCTCTCGGGATCTTGGGCATGCACGCACACGTGCCTGGCCTGAGTTTAAGCCACTGGGTCCGGGACTCGAACCGCAGTCAACTATATGGGAGTCCAGCGACATAGCCTTTACGCTAACTGCTGGTCCTTGGTTAAATCTTTTGAAAGGAAGAATGAAACAAACATTTTTATTAGTACTCTATGACTCAAGAATCTCCACCAAGGCACTCTACTAACTGTGTCTCCGTTCTCTGAAAAGCGCCTATGTCTGATGCTTGCGTTACCATTCCAGAATTTATAGCAGACACTCTCTTCACAGACCCTATTTCCTCTGTAAACATCCTGGTAACTATGCTCACGGAAGGTCCAGTGCTCATGGTTGCCAGGCCCTCTCTATTAAGCCCTCCCTCTTCGGGTTAGGATGCTGGGTTTGCTCCCAAACCTACTAATATTTATGCCGGCTTTCCATGTTGTAATCGTGATTTCCTTAAACATTATATAAAGTGACAAAAAGCTGCCCTTACCAAGAGGTTTATTATTTGAAAATCAGGCAAATGCTTTAAAAAGCTTCAAAAAAGGAGACGTGCACCTACACGAATAAAACGGATTTATGAGAGGTCAGAGCTGTAGATGATTAGGGTGATTAGTGTGAAAATCTACAAGCATTCTGTACTTCCATTACTTTTCAAAGATCTATGTTCCAGACTTGCTTTGGAGAAATCAACCAGAAAATGATGTATCCTGGGTATATTTACACAGGCAAGACAAAGAATGAATCTGATCTATAGACCCATATTCAAAGAAAATACCCTGGTTCTTTATCAAAAGATTGGTAAACAAATACATAAATATTTAAGGTATGTATCCATCTTTTTGCTTATTTTTAATGACTTGGGTTTCCCGACCCTTTTGGTTAAGCGAACATCTTTGGATCCTGACCACTTTGGATAAAAGAGATTCCTACCATATGTGATCTCTGATCTAGAGACTATACTTGCTAAAATGTCAGATAATAAGAGCTGTCTGTGGGTAATGTTTTATCTCACAGGGATAAGCTTAAAAGAGGGAGATATTGGGAACCAGCAGTTAGCGTAATGGCTATGTCACTGGACTCCCATGTAGTCGACCATGGTTCGCTTCCCAGACCCGGTGGCTTAAAACTCACGCTGGGCGTGTGTGCCGAAGATCTCGAGAGAATGGAAGAGAAGGGATTGCGGCGTGACCATCCCCCCTGGGTGGTGATTTCTCCCTTTCTGTCTCTATGTCTCTGTCTGTCTGGTGAGCGCACGTGCCCTATAGCGAAAATCTCTCCAAAAAAAAAAAAAAAAAAGGGAGATTATATTAAGTATCGTGTCAGTCCACTGAGGGACAAATTCTGCCTCTCTGCAGCTGTCCAATCACACTGTAGGAAGACTGCTTTCTTTACCCAGATAACACATTTGTGAAGACAACTGAGTCTTCTCAGAAGGCAAATGGAATCTTCCATGTGGGGTTAGCTTGGCCGACAACCCAGAATGACCTGATGGCTGTACAGCGACCATGAACCTGTGGTATGGTAAGACTATGGCTGACAGTTCCAGCAAACCACAGACATAGCCTTAATCTTACTAATTCCACTCTAAGAGTTAAACTTCAAGTTCTGCAGGGTTTAACGGTTACTCTTCATATACTGATTATAACAGCAGGGATTCGGCAGGAATTTTACAAACAGAGCACACTAAAGGAACACCATTTCTAGCCATGCAATGTTAACGTGTGAGAAAAACGGAATTCACATGATGTCACCTGTCAAACTTCTATTTCATGCTGAGTGTGAGTGCTTGACTGTGAGAAATGAACTACAGCTACATTAGTGAGAGAATTCACTGGAGTCACATTAAGAAGTCTTCTCTGGGCTCCTACACAATAAAGTGTAAACACAACTACCTGGCTGCTTGTGGTAGGTGAGCTCTCTGCTGGTCAAGCAGAACCACCGTTTCTTGAAATTCTTTTTTCCAATCCGAGTTCTTCCCTGAGCTCTTTTATACATCTCACTGCCAAAACAACAGAAACACACGTTTAGCTACAGAGAGTAAAAGTTAATCCAAAACAAAGAATTACCTTTAATTTTAAATGACATGCACAGTTGTGTATAATTATATTAAGTGTATGAAAATGACTTTGTCATCTATGACTCTAGGATTTACTGGGTCATTGTAAAAGTTGTGACGAATTTTTCTATGCAAAATGCATGACTTTTCTGACGTCCCAATAGTTTGGCCCTTCTAAAGGGAAAAGTTTGCAATAAATTTAGATTTTTTTTTTTTTTGAGAGTTTTTTGCTATAGGGTGCGTATACTCGTCAGAAAGACAGAGAGACAGAAAGCGAGAAATCACCCCCCCACACACCAGAGGGATGGCCACGCCTCAATCCCTCCCGGGATCTTGGGCACACAAGCACTTGCACCCGGCGTGAGATTAAGCCACTGGGTCTGGGACTCGAACCGCGGTCGACTACACGGGAGTCCAGCAACATAGTCATTATGCTAACTGCTTGTCCCTAATTCAGTATTTTTAATTGTGCTATACAGAACCCAAAAAAAGGGCCAAACAAGTGACTGCCCAACTCCCAACAAGCGCTCTACTCTGAAGAGCTGTTACTTTTTCAAAATAAGACCTATGATCTCATGGCAATCGCAAAGCAGCTCTGGGAGCATGTGAACGGGGGTCACCCTTCTCTGATGTACCTGTAGAACAGAGAGGGTGACTTACCTGACCGACGTGACGGGCATTTCTAGCACAGAAAGAAACTCAGACTTCCTCACTCTCGGACCATGGCCTTCGTACTTACTAAACGTCTATACTGAAATGTGACTTTCGTGTCTAATTTTGTTAAATTACCCTTCTTTCAGGTGCACGGGCTCACTCGTACCACTGGACTCTTTAGTTTCAGTAGATGAAATTTCATCCAGGAACTGAACGGGAAAATGGGCAAATATTATACTGTGTGAACGGCTGTATCATAAAAAAAAATTCAGTTTCTCTTACATGTAATTGATCCTACTATGAAGTTCTTCATTATTAGGAAATATACATAATAGTAATCTTTAAAACACATACTTAATTGTAGAAAAATTTCCTAATTTATAAATGTTTACTATAAACATATTCTAAAATGTTTATTAGCATTTTATTCTTAAGTTATTTAAAACCCAGAATATATTTCCTTGCAGAAATAATTCAATCCATAATTTCGTACCTGTGATTCTGAAATCTATAAGGCTCTGAATATAAAGAGTTCTTTTTTTTAAATAGAGATTTTTGCTATAGGGTGAGTGCGTTAGCTTGAGATACAGAGAGAGGCAGAGAGAGAGAAAATGAGAAATCACCCTTCAAGGGGGATGGCTATGCTGCAATCCCTTTTTCTCCATTCCCCTCTTGGGATTTTGGGCATGCATGCATATGTGCCCGGTGTGAATTTCAAGCCTCTGGGTCTAGGACTTGAACTGCAGTTTGGCCATGTGGGAGTCTAGCACCATAACCACTATACTACCTGCTGGCCCTACAAAGAGATTTTAATTTTGTGCTTGACTTGTAGTAAGCTTATTTGGGATATAACTTAACCTGAACTGGCATAAGGCTATAGTCTGTATTTATCTAATTATTATATGAGTATTCATCCACTGTTCTACATAAACATCATGTTTGATTATGGGGTGCTACCCTAGGATCCAGTGGGGGCCTTACACATAGTATATACTAAGTACTTTGTGTGTGTGTGTGTGTGTGTGTGTGTGTGTGTGTGTACACATTTAGTTTTATTGTAACAAAGCAACTTGTACACTTTTAACGTTTAAAACTGAGCATCTTTCCTTTCCAGTGAAACAAAAAGAAAATTTAAAAATAAACAGGAACAAAATTACAATAGAGAATGTCAATTCCAAATAAGATCCTACAGGTTCTGCTGATTCTCCCATTGAGTGGCTTTTTGAGACTCTGAAAAACTGAATTTTGAAATACTTCAGGACTCAAAGACTCAACATGTAGGACTGTGAACCTTTTTACAGGTCAGGGATCACCAAACTATGGTCCAGTGAGCCAAGTTTGACCCACAGCCTGTTTTTGGAATACTTGTGAGTTAAGAATAATTGTTACTTTTTGTTTTTTTGTGTAGGTGTATGTGCTCATGGGGTAGGAGACAAAGTGAGAAAGCACCCCCCAGGGGAGATGACCATATTGCAATCCCTTCTCCTCCATCTCCCCCTTGGGATTTGGGGCATGTGTGCACATGTGCCCAGTGTGATTTTGAAGCCACCGGGTCCAGGATTTGAACTGCATGGTTGGCCATGTGGGATCTAGCTGCCTTAACCATTACACCACTGGCTGGCCCAGTTATTACATTCTAAAGGGTTGTAAAAACAACAAAGAATATATGGCAGGGGCCTTATGTGACCAGCAAAGTCTAAAATATTTTCTCACTGGTCCTTTACAGAAAAGCGTGTTGACTTCTCTCTCTTTTAAAAAAAAAAATGATTTATTTCATTTTATTTATGACTATTATTTTTTAAATTTACCATAGCGCACATGTGCTCACCAGAGAGAGAGAGAAAGTGAGAAAGCAAGCCACCAGGTCTGGGACTTGAACCAAAGTAGGCCATATAGAAGTCCAGAGTCTTAACCACCAAGCCACCTGCTGACCTCAATGTTTGCATACTTCTAGTGTGTATAACCGACTTTAGCTCTGAGAGATGACATTTCACAGTTAACGACTGAAGTATAACTGGGTTCACTGTTTTAACCTGGAGATCTAAGGATCACTTACAAATTTCCTCAGGAGAATCTGAGAATGTGGTAGCTCAAGGAAATTTGGAGTAGCCATCTCTAGCAATGGCTGTCACCCAGTGAAGGGCATTTAGCTTCATGAATATCCTGCCTCAACAGGTCAAAGGTCTCCTGGCCATGTGGCTGTCTCTTCATGGGAAAAGCAGCTCAAGAAACAATTCTTGTTCTTAAGAGAGGAAAATCCTATCTTTCCCCCAAATGAACTACCCATTTATTTAATTAATTTGTTGGTTGGCTATTATAAACTCAGAGAAGGCCTGAATTTTCTTGCCCTTTCCTTATATTTTTCTATGCTACTCTGCCTAGGACCTAAAAAAAAAATAATAATAATAAATAAAACAAAGTACATTGCCATAGACATGGACATTGAGGTTCTAGTGCCTAATCTGAAGTAGAATTTG
Source organism: Tupaia belangeri chinensis (assembly GCF_000334495.1). Classification (NCBI taxonomy): domain Eukaryota; kingdom Metazoa; phylum Chordata; class Mammalia; order Scandentia; family Tupaiidae; genus Tupaia; species Tupaia belangeri. The sequence continues at coordinate 4,273,570 of NW_006199712.1, forward strand.
TAGGCACAGTCATTTTCCTGTAAGACTGGCTGTACTCTGCCCAAGAGAGCTCACACTTGTGGGGTTTTCCAGTGGAACGCTGCCTTCTAGTCTGCTGGAAGGAAATCTCAGTAGGTGAAAAATCAGGTGTGGAGTTCCTTTTGGACTGTATGTGGGTGATGCATGTACAAGTATCTAAGGGCACCAGAGAAATGCCCTATCACACCTTCGCCTCTCACAGATAGGCCATCCACTAATGGGCTGTAACGGAATTACTACAATAATTCATGTCTTAGTATTTACTTGCTATCCTGGGCTTATTTACAAGTATTTATTATTTATCAATAATTATTTACTATAGTCATAAGGAACTATTGGATAAATACAGATCTTTAAAGGGAAAGAAAACCCTTATTAGGACAGACTGCAGGCAGACTGACTATAGGCCCGGTCTGCTCAGGACCACCCCTGTCAGGACCAACATCACTAACAGTACTCCTTCTCACTCTTACAGAGTGTCCTGGTGTAGACACCAAATTATATGGTCACCATATTTACAGGACTAGGCAGATTCCCTCCCTAGACTCTGTGGGGACTAATACAGGATTTGGAGTTAAAATTTATTTTCTTCTGGAGCGACAGTCAACAGCAGCAGTGAGAGGGAAAAATGAGACCTCGCAAACTGACAATTTCTAGCACCGCATGCACCCATATTTAATCAGTAAGTAATAACGAAACCCAGGAGATTAAGGCAAAATATTCCATGCCAGCTTTGAAGTCTAGAGCCAGACCTTGACCGGCGGCATGCGATGCTGGTAGTCCATCAGAATGTGAGTGGGTGCCTCAGGGCAGCTCACGAACAAGCTGAAGGCCTGGCACCCTTAAAATTCTTTCTCCACTGACATTATCAACGCTTCACATTCTGATTATATCAGGGGAAAAAAATCAGGCTACCACAGCCTCGGCCACAAAACATGGAAAAACAACCAAAAACAAAAGAGTACATCGTAATCTTGCCAACAAAAGTCTGCCTACACCGTCCCACAAAGGTTTCCACAATGAGCTAGTAGGAGGGCAGCTTGTTCTTTGCCTATTCTTTTGAAAGCCCTCGCCTCAGGAACCTTCAATGGCTGCTTTAAAACTTTTTGGTTGAAGTTGCACTATTTTAGATTTAAAAACATTTTCTGACTGCTTTTATTTTTTAAATCATTGTTTTCACTACGAGTCCCTGTAAGAGTCTCAAAAAAAATTTATTTTATTTTTTTAAAGTTGAAACATATAGTCCAACACAATACACTTTTGGCAGTGAACTGCTAGCCATGCTACAGAGAGTGAATGAAGCCTTTAAAATTTGGCCTGGCTAATCTGAGTTCATGAAGCTAAGATTACGATAAATATGATACAGTACTTCTACCATGCTTAGACTTGCTTCAAAATCACTTTTCCTTACAAGTTTCAGGGTTTTAAAATACTACTACGTTTTGTTTAGATGATTGAGAACTAAAGAATCAAGAAAGTAAAGGTCCTTTCAAAACATTTTCATCATCTAAGTAGAATAATTTTTGTATCTTACATGTTGGCCTCATGTTCGACTATTATATACTAAACTAGAGACTTTCATACATTTTAAATTATAGTAACTTTCCTCAGGCTACTTCCATAAATCCACATTATTCACTAAATGCTCGATAATGCATATATTTTCCAGTGTAGCAATTAAGTGCTCGATATACATCAGAAACCATAGTAAGCCTTTACCCCTGGGCCAGAGGTTCTCGACCAGAGGCAGCCCTATCCCTCAGGAGACAGCTGGCAACGCCTGGCATTTCCAATGGCCAGGAACTGGGGACATACCAACTAGTACCTCATGAGATGCTGCTAAAGCACAGGGTAGCCCCTCACAACCAAGAACTGTCTAGCCCACAATGCCAATAGCGTTCCTGCTACCTAACCCTAGATACTAGTACTAAGTATACTGAGACACTGGCAGTAGTAACTGTTATACTGCGAAAACTTCCTTAGGTATTTTCACAGCTGAAAAACTGGTAGCTTTGTGTAAGACGAGAAAGAAAATGAGCCTTTGTAATGAACAGTTTAAGTATTATTTTTTAAACTAGGATTGACTGTTAGAATAATGTTATTTTCCCCAATGCTATGTGACAAGAAATGCCAGTATTTCTAGGGCAAAACAATCATACCTTTTTCACTGCTATAATATATCCTTCTTCTTGAAACATTTTGAAAAATTCACACATAAATGTCTCCTTGAAACTTGACTATGAAAAAAAAACACAGGATTTATATATGTTAAGGAATATACTAAGATATAATGAAATGCATTTTTGAAGTGAGGATTTAGTCCTAAAAGGATTCAGCGATATGCTTTTGGAGAGCTGTGGGGCTCGGAACCATGTGCTTTAAAGCTGTTAGATGAGACACTGATAAAAAGGCTGCTCTCCTTCTCACCAGGCTCTCTTCCTCTTAGGCATTATCAGTTTAAATGAAAACTGTCCGCTTTAACAGGGGAGTAATAGGCATCCTCTACTTAAGTGATCTCTCTCTAGTGCATCTGTATTTTCTTTTTTTTAAGAGAGAGATTTTTGCTATAGGGGGCATGGGTTCACCAGAGAGACAGAGAGACAGAAAGTGAGAAATCACCCCCTGGGCGGATGGCCTTACCACAGTCCCTTCTCTTCTGATTTCCTCTAAGGATTTTGGGCATGCATGCATGCTCGCCCTGCTGAGTTTTAAGCTGCTGGGTCTGGGACGTGAACAGTGGTTGACTATGTAACCATTATGCCATCTGCTGGTCCCTTGTTTTGATTTTCATTAGGGAGGGCACATGAAGGAGACGGGATCACAGGGAATTACATTGAACAGTGTGAAAACAAAATAAAAGAGTAGACTTACCTTGCTTTTGGACAGACTTCCCCAGCTTCCCAAAGTTTGAATGGTTTTTGAGATGAGAGTTAATGTTCTAATTGTCTGTGCATCCTAAAGAATGCAAAAAAGACCAAAACTCCCATTAAATTTTTGAGAACTAAAAATGGTTTAAAAATGAATGAACGGACTTTATTGCTGTAAAGTAGTGACTCAAAAATGTTCATTCAAATCACTAACAAAGTTTAAATCTAACTAAAAGGCTGGGCGCAACTCACTGAATGGTGGGTAAGAGACTAAAGAAGCCACATTGACTGACAATTCCTCCTAAAGTAATTAGATATGATGATGTGCTACTTTTGAAAGCCATTAATTTAGTCAATATTATACATGAGATGTTTTGTTCAGTGTGAGACTGTATAATCTGACAAATTACAGTCACTTTCCCCCCCCCCAAAACACATGTGCTCACCAGAGAGAAAGAGAGTGTAAGAGGGAAAGTGAGCAATCACCCACCAGGGTGCCTGGCCACACCACGATCCCCCCTCTTCCACTCTCCTCCTGGAATTTTGTGTACGCATGCACTCGCGCCTGGCATGATTTCCAAGCTGCCAGGTCTGGGACTCGAGTTATGATTAGTCAGGCATGTGGGAGTCCAGCGCCCCAACACCACACCACCTGCTGACCCCGGTATTCATTTTTGGAATGTCAAAGGCATCTGCTTTTTGTCTATCTTGTACCTTAAAATGGTAGTTTGTAGATTTTCTGTGCTCGTCCCACCTCTAACATATTTGATCACTTAGATGGCACCTGCAAACAGGCCTTCCCACCATGGAAGCAGAGACCCGCATTTTGCTAGGAAGGAGCAGCCACCCAGCACACACGGGATCTGCCGGAGGTGACTAGTGGGCGGTGTTCAAGCCTATCTCCCTGAGAAAAAAGTACATGTAAATAAAATCGACCGAACAGCGTTCCCTCATGGCTCCTTGCTCCATCCTTTCTCCTTGCTTAAACTTCAGGTCTCATGTACTACAGTGCAATGGCTAGGTCCTACGCGTGCAGTGTGCTGAGGTTTCAACCACGCCACACATCTGCGCAACCAGCACCCCTGGCAGGACAGACCCGTTTTCTTTGTTTTAGGGGTTCAAGTAAATATAATAGTCTTCTTCCAACAAAAGACATAACCCAGGAAAATTAGATACCGAAAAGCTTTAGTTTAGTTTTGGTTGATCATTCCTTAGTATTTTAGTATCCTCGTACTGAAAGCAAGCACTTGAGATGAAGGAGAAAAAGATGGCCAGGAGGTAAAGCAGTATGGAAAACACAAGTATCTGGGATATGGTCCCTGTGAGATATGTAAGAAATAGTCGCGTGTTTAAATTAAGGTTAGTCAGGAAAGATTTCAGATGAAACATTCCAGGATCCTATTATATCTATTATGCAAAAGGTTCCTGCAATTCTTTCCTTTGAGCAATCAAAAAACTAAATTCTTTTTTAAAAATTATTTTTTATTTAACTTCATGTATTTAATTTGACCAGAGAGGGAGAAAGCCCTGTAGAATACAACTGCCTTACCCACTAGGCCAGAGGCTGACCTCAGCACATTATAGGTCTGCTATGTCAACATGGCCCTCACTACCGTTTGGCAGCTGTGTCACTGGGCTATGGTTGACTGTTCGGTGTGCTCTCAGTTGTAGCTGTACTAAAATCCTCCCCTGCTACCATAATTCTGCCTTTATGGGTAACCGGGGCCTTGGTCACCTGGCACCTCTACACGGTCTGGTACTAACACTTAGTGGGTATATAACAATTACTAAATTCAACTGAAATGTTCAATTTCTCACCTCAAAATAATCTGCTGTGGGGCCAGATGGCGTGGCAATTACATGGCTGGACTCCCACATGGCCGACTGTGGTTCTAGTCCTGGACCCAGTGGCTAGAAACTCACTTTGGGTGTGTGTGCATGCGTGCCCAGTATCCCAGGAGAAGAATGGAAGATAAGGGACTGTGACACGGCCATCCCCCGGGAGGGCGATCTCTCATTTTCTTCTCATCGTCTCTGTTACTTTCTCTTCAGTGAGCACACATGTCCTATGGCAAAAACTTATTTTAAAAAACCCAGTTGGGGCTGGCAGGTGGCATGGTGGTTAAGGGCGCTGGACTCCCACACTGCCAACCATGGGAGTCCTGGACCTGGCAGCTTGCTTTCTCACTTTCTCTCTCTCTGGTCAAATTGAAATAAATAAATAAATAAATAAATAAATAAATAAATAAAATAATTCTTTAAAAAATCTGGTGTACATTAACATATCCTATCTTTCTTTATATTGAGTCACATGAAACTGCCATTATTTTACTATTTTTGATCTACAAGAAACCAATAATTTCATATGGTTCACCATATTTCAAAAGAGCAGCTCTCCTGTTTTCCAACGTGGACCCATTACTTTCTCTTTGAAAACAACACTCCTGAACCCTCCGGGATGCTGATTTGGTATCAGAAAGCTCCGTTCACTCTTTAACGTTTCCCCTCTGGTGGTCTCTTCTCTCTACTTAAACCATACGTAGGTTTTCTCACTTAGGAAAAGACTCGTCATTAAATGAGCTCCCTCTGAGCTACCCTCGCTTGTTCATTAAACACTGAACATTTCCTTGTCTTAGAAACTGCCATGTGCTTAGGACACACAAACCTGAAAAAGATCTCACCTAGTTCTTAAGGTACTGACAGGCCACATGCAGAAACTGTAAATGAACAATCACGAAACAGTATGACAAACGCCATGGCAGAGGGCCACAGGATGTGACAGACACACGTAGGAGAGGAACATAACCAGGGCCAACAGAGGGCACAGTGGTTACGCTGCGGGACTCTCATATGGTCGACCACTGTTCAATTCCAGACCCAGGGGCTGGAAAATCATGCCAGGCATGTGTGAACGCGTGCCCAAGATCCTAGGAGGGGAATGGAGGAGAAGGGATTGCAGTGTGGCTAACTGCCCTGGGTGGGGGGGTTTCTCACTTTCCCTCTCGCTGTCTCTGTCTCTCTCTGGTGAACACATGCATCCTAAGGCAAAAAATCTCTTACAAAATTAAAAAGAGAGAGAGAGAGAAAGGCCCATAACTAGACTAAAGGGTTAGAGATGTCTGCCTTGGCTGAGCTTCAAATGGAGCTGGCTATTAATGAGAGAATGGGGGTTATCAGGACAGTATGTTGTTTTCACCAAGAAGCTTCTCAAAAGAGTTGTCTCCTAGGCCAACTGCAGGGCACAGTGGTACGTGCTGCTGCACACAGAGCTGGGTCCCACATGGCCGGCCACAGTTTGAATTCTGGCCGTGGCAGCTTGGAAACATCTGGGTGCACATGTGTGTGTGTGCCCCAAAATTATGACGGGATGGGGAAATGGAGGAAAGCATGGAGCAGCTCTCTTGTTTTCCAATGTGGACCCATTACTTTGTTGAGTGCGCCACACCTCAACACAGCCAAGTGCTCTCTTTCTTCCTCTCTGGTGAGCACATATCCCAAAGAAAGAGGATTAAACCATGTCAATGCTAACATAACCTGTATTTTTACAACAGTGCTTTTTTAAAATAAGAATTTATTTATTTAATTCTATTAGTTATTATTATGTTTTAATTTGACCAGAGAGAGAGAGTGAGAGAGAAAGGGAAAGTGAGAAAGCAAGCTGCCAGGTCTGGGACCTGAACTGCGGTCGGCCATGTGGGAATCCAGCACCCTCAACCACCACGCCACCTGCTGGCCCTACATCAGTTTTTTAAAGAAGTTACTCATCACGCATGTATGTGTACACGAGGGTATGCTTCGGTACACCCATGCCTTTCAGCAGCAGGGCATGCTCACTTTTGATTTACTCCCTGGGTACGACTACATCCATGTACTTACTCTTTAACATTTTGCAATCTGATTTTCTTCCTTTCTATTCTAAAAGTGATTTCACAAAATTCAAAAAACTTCTAAATGTAAAACCCAACAACCTTGAATCTGTTCTCCACAAACATTCTGCAACCTTCACTACTCGTCTTAGCGATTCGTCACCCTCAAGCCCTGGGCCCTTTCCCTGTTCTCAGGTTCTACAGTATGACTGTATCCTCCTTCCTCAGTGCTAATCAGGTACTAACTTACACACGTAATTCTAGAATACCCATCTGGTATTTTGGTGCTATTCCCCCAATTAGACTGAAAGGCTCTTAAAAAGTAGAATGGATCTAGAGATAGAGGCAGCAGTTAAGAGACCCAAATTATACAAGGCTGGCCATGGTTGGATTCCCAGCCTTGAGGGCTTGAAAAACATGCTAGACACACATGTCTGTGTGCCCGAAATCCTAAAGGAAGGAGAAACAGAGGAAAAGGAATGGCGGATGACCATGCCCCACTGAGAGGGTCACTATCTCCCTTTCTCTGTCTCTCTGATAAAGCACACATGCCCTCTGGCAATTAATAAAAGGAGGATACATTAAAGCAAACAATAAAAATTGTATGACGGTTTTGGGACCAGCCAGTGACACGGTGATTAAGGTGTGGGATCCAACATTGCTGACTACATGGCTCAAGTCCTGGACATGTCAGGCATGTGTGCGTACATGCCCAAAATTCTGAGATGAGAATGGAGAAGGGACTGTGGTGTGGTCATTCCTCCTGGGAGGGCCTTTCTCACTTTCCCCCTCTCTCTGTCTCCAGTGAACGTACACACCCTATAGCAAATGCTAACAAAGAAAAATTATGACAATTTAAAAGCTATCTTCCTGGGATACTGATTGAAAAACAATGGCCTAGAAATGTAGTCTGTGGCGAGAAGGCTTTCAACGGCTCTTACAGGAATAAGCCAATTCAAGCCTGAATACAAAGCAGAGTCACAAGTTCTGCGGTAGGAGTTGTTTATGTCCAGAATGCTGCTCCCAGCCTTCACCGCCCAGAGCTTTTACACAGCCACAGAAAGCACGGCCCTGTCAACAAAAGGACACTGGCCCACTCTCTGCTGTGGCTACGAACACAGCATTTATCGTTGGCCAGAAAGTGTATGTGGCTGGCACTGCGACGTGGTGGTTCTATTCGGTCCTCGCAACGTTACACAGGTGAGCGCAGCTGTGCCACCGTCAAGAGGAGGTGTGGACGTTCGGAGCCCAGCCCGGCTCGGGAGCCCCAGCCCTCCCTATGCTAGCGTCTCTGAGGAGCAGCTCCACTTGACTGTGCGTGTCCTACGACAGGGGTATCTTCCTCGTCACTGCATCTCCAGAGCTGAACGTGAGGTTTGACATTACTGGCACTTGAACATCCGTCTGCCCAAAATGCTGGAAGGAACAGGGTTAGGCTCACAGACTGCGAAGACTGACTGGGTTAGAATCCCAGTTTAATCCAGTTCAAACTGAGTAAGACCAAATCGCAACGGATTAGCTTCGTGAGTTTAGAGAAATTAGTGTATCATGACTTCCCTCTCTGTAAATGGGGATGGTGACAGAACTTACCTCACAGGGTTGCCAGGAGGCCTGAACGAGTTAAAGAAACAAGGCCTAGCACAAAGTCAGCACTAAATGCTGGGTCGATGGGGAAGTCGTCACGTATTTTTCTATGTACAAATGCTCATGACCTTCCCAACGACCCAATAAATGTTGGCTATTATTACTATTTGTTCTATAAATGAGCAACTAATAACAATTAGATAAAGTTACAAAATACTTGGAATATAAAAGCTTAAAGAATCAGTAAAAATACATTGTATGAGAAAAAACATATAGCAAAAATAGTTATAAATTTTTTAAACATCAAAAAATAAACATATATGTTTATGTAGTGGGAACTTAGGTAATTAAAAAGGACTTCGGAACAAAAAGGTACGCTTAAAAAGTTTTTTAATCTCGTGTTTATAATGTCACCTCAGGTGAATAAAAAACAAAAACATGGTACCCAACAAATTATGTTCCAAGACAGGTTCCCAAGCATTTCAGAAATGAGCTTTCTCAAATTGCTGTACAATTTTAAAGTGCTGCAAGAGAAAACTACTTTAATGTATCTGGCAAGAAAGTTCTATTATCAAAACAAACAACTAAGCCTGTAATTTAAAAAATAAAAAATAAAAAAAACCCTTACGTTACGAAAATCTCTAAACACACACCAGCAGCGGAGGGAAGGATATGATGAATCCTCTTTGAACTCAACACCAAGCGTCAGCAGTCACCAACATTTACCACTCCTGTGCAGAAATGGCAACAACGAAAAATAGGATGTTCGGCCTTATCTAAAAAGGCTGTGAAGTGGCCATGAAAAATGCAGAGTAAATTTAAGTACCGATTTTAAGAAAACACAGCCAAGTGCAATGGGCTTATTTTATCTTTCCCTCATTTGAATAAAAATAGATAAAAATGGAATAAAGCTTTGAGAAGAACAAACACTTACTGGATGATGAGGTCGCAAATGAAAAGTATGAGGTGATACTACGGCTACAGCAAAGAAACGGAGAAACACAAAGCTGCTCACGGCAGAGTATTGGACATGAGGGTCATCTGCGGGAGAGAAAGGTGAGACGTCACGCACAGAAACGCCGGCTCCCACCGGGAGGACAGAGTAAAAATACCGGAGACGTGTAGACAGAGCGGTATCATCTGTCTAGTATAGATCGAGCCGATGAAATGATAGCAATGATCATGACTAAATTAAAAGATAAAACCCTATGACTAAAAAAAACACCAAAAACACTACGGAAAGAAATAAGAAATAATAAGGAAAACAAAAGGGAAAGCTGCTAGGCTTTCTGAAAGACTTAATTTGAAAAATACCTCTTCCCTCATCTGCAAGAAGAGACTCTTGAAATTACAGTACAAAAATGAAAGTAGTATCTAGCACTACCTAGTGGTGACACTGAATTCCTTAAGACTAAGATATGAGATTGCTTTCACTTTTAGGTTATTATTTCAATTTTTCCTCTAAAAATCTTGGTACTATCATAGGCTACGCAAGAAAAACAATTATGTATAAAACAGAGTAAAAATACCGGAGACGTGTAGACAGAGCGGTATCATCTGTCTAGTATAGATCGAGCCGATGAAATGATTAGCAATGATCATGACTAAATTAAAAGATAAAACCCTATGACTAAAAAAAACACCAAAAACACTACGGAAAGAAATAAGAAATAATAAGGAAAACAAAAGGGAAAGCTGCTAGGCTTTCTGAAAGACTTAATTTGAAAAATACCTCTTCCCTCATCTGCAAGAAGAGACTCTTGAAATTACAGTACAAAAATGAAAGTAGTATCTAGCACTACCTAGTGGTGACACTGAATTCCTTAAGACTAAGATATGAGATTGCTTTCACTTTTAGGTTATTATTTCAATTTTTCCTCTAAAAATCTTGGTACTATCATAGGCTACGCAAGAAAAACAATTATGTATAAATCTTTACTTTAAAAATCACTGCTCCATATAAAAATGCAGATGAAATGAAGACTACCTGTGGCTCTGACCACTCACCTACAACTTTCAAAACGGAGTCCAAACTTAACCCAAGCATCAGATGGCAGAGAAGCAGATGGTGAAGGGAAGAATCTTTGCCTTTGGTTTGAGTTTTAACTCATGTAAGTCACTCAACAGGTGACAACCAGCAAGTCGTTTAATTGGTCATTCTTTACGAATATGTGTTTCCCACCTGCTTTCTCTACTTTTCCACCTATCCTCTCAGGGTAGCAGGAAGAACAAAGGAACACAAAAGATTTTATGGCAACTAAAACTATCACAGTTGTAATCTACTCGGGATATGAAAACGCATTGGGCCATTGAAAAAATAGTTAAGGAGATACACCTGCATTTATATTTTACATAAACACGGTGTGTTTTCAATGATCCATATACAAAAACAATTAAACTGCAATACTTAAGGCCAACATCACCGGGCAGTGTAGAGTATAATGATGAGCAGCATGTGCTTTGGAGTTCGCCAGCCTGGGCTCCTCACGCAGTGGTATAGAGGTGAGAATAAGAGAGAACGCGGGCTAGAGTCAAGCCTGTTCACTTGCTAAGTAGTCAAGGTGGCTACCGTGATCACTTTCCAATGGAGAAATACTGATTGAATTTACAGTTTTATTTTTGTTATAAAGACTTAAATTAGTACACTTATTTATTTAAGGTTTTTTTTTCCCCCCCATAGGGCACATGTGTTTGCTGGAGAGAGACAGAGAGGGAAAGTAAGAAATCATCCCCCTTCCAGGGGCATGGCTATGCTGCAATCCCTTCTCCTCTTGGAATTTTGAGCACACAAGCATATGCATTCCATGTAATTTTCAAGCTGCCAGGTCCAGGACTTGAACCGTGGTCAGCCATGTGAAAGTCCAGCATCTAAACCATCATGCCAAATGCTGGCCCCATGAGTATACTTTTTAAAAGTGAACTGCTTGTGTCTTTACGTGTAGTTAGCAAAGACATAGACCTGACTTTCTCTATTTTAGACAGCTCAGTTCTACTATTTTAGTACTGGGTAAACTTAGCAGAGAGGTAGTTAACAGCACACATGTACACACATACTTAAAAGAACCCCCCCCCCAATAGCAAAATGTCTTCATATGGTCATAGAAATAAACTTCCAGTTTCATCTGCTGGATAAGACCGGTAATTTAAATAGCTGTCTTACATCCCCCAACCCCTCCACCCATCCCCACGTTGTTATAGGCAGATCTGGAAGGACAGCTAGAACAAGTTTATTTACTTACTAGAGATTCATTAAAATTAGAATAATTCCAAGTACTGGCAATCATAGATATTTAATTTTGTTAAATATTTCCAAGCAAAACTTTAACATATTACTTCTGTAAAATTGAAGCATACCAGTTACTGACTGCATATCTCAAAATTCTATGTATATTGAAATAGAGATGTTTTAGTATCTAAAGCCAGTTCTGTAAAACTTATCACCAAACTTCAGCACTCTCAGGCTTCTAAGACCTAGGCGATCACATGGAACTAGAGGTTTCCTCTAGGTGCCGCAACACAACTGGGAAGGAGGTACAAGAAGCCAAGGTGTTTCGATTCTACTGCACAGTTACATAAGCATCTGGTATAAATGTTTACTTATACGATGTTATGGTTCTCATGTTTTTTTCTTAATTGCCAGAGGGTACCTGTACTTGCCAGAGAGAGACAAACAGACTGAGAGAGAGGGAGAGAGAGAGATCCCTCCCCATGGGGTGGAGTCATGCTGCAACCCCTTTCCTTACGTTTTCCTATCCTGTCGGGGTCTGGGCACACATGCCTGGTGTACTGGTGTAGGTCTCAGGATGCCAGGACTGGTATTTGAACCATGGTCAGTCACGCAGGACCTGGCTTTCTGTGCTCAGGGCTTCACTACTACACTACTGTATAGTCCTAAACTTTTGGCTTAAAACAAATGGTGATTTTGACCTGCTCCTTACATAAAGTTGTCATTATACTGAAATACAATTGAACACAGGTTTCGAGATGACAAGAAAATAGATGTCTTCTGCATTTTTTTCTTTTTGAAAGAGATGTTTGTTATAGGGTATGTGTGCTTGTCAGAGAAACACAAAGCGCGAAATCACCCACTGGGGGGATGGCCACATTACAATCCCTTCTCCTCCAGTCTTCTCTTGGGATTTTGGGCATGCATGCACATGCACCTGGTGTGAATTTTAAGCTGCCAGGTCTGGGACTTGAACCGTGATCCACTATGTGGGAGCCCAACAACATAACATTTTGCCATCTGCTGGTCCAGAAAATAGATGTTTTTATGAAAAAAGCTGGAATCCTTTTGAAAAACTAAAGAAAACTCTATATATAAACCTTAAACATTTCACACACACAAAAAAATCAAAACTAACATTTTCAAAAAAAAAAATCAAACACAGAAAAAGAAATGACATGTTTTACTAAAACAAAGCACTTACTGGGAAACCTCTGGGTAGCCATCTGCCTTAGCGAATAAAAGATGTCGCACATGACGGTGGGGCAGCTCATACTGGATTTCACGATTGTGCTGAATAACTTGTCCACATAGTAGCGCAGGTTCTCCTGCAGGATTCAAAGGGAAACATCCAGACTTTTACTTTTACGCATCTCGAATTGTCTTTATTTTAAAAAGTAATAGAATGTAATGAAAATACAATTTATCAGACAGTCACCACCTGGTAATCTAGAGCCCAACTTTTCTTTACCAAACTCAGTTACAAAGCAATTGATGTTGTGACCTAATAATTAATTAAATTTAGACTTGCTACACTTAAGAGATGAACACAAACAAACTTCGCAAGAAGTGAGAGAGAATAAAATGATCTAAATGGAAATCAGGGAAATAACTCAGATATGCAGTGCAAGGACACTGTGACACTGTTCCTCCCTGCAATACAAAGTTGTGACCCTACTGTTTCCCCAGAAGCATAGAAGTATCGGCCGACCAAGTCACTGCCACTCAGCCTGGTCAGTTTGACCCTGGAGGAAAGGCTGGCACAGGGGTTGTGCCACGTTGCATTCTAAATCTACTACAGTTCCTAAAGCCAAAAAAGAGACCATCAAGAACAGAAAACCAGTAAGAACACTGACAAAATATTCTAAAAACGAGTTCTTGGAAATACTCCTAGAAAATGCTCAAGTACAGATGAAATAGCACTGGTTACTCCAGAGAGCATACTGTGACATGAACGGGACAGAACTGCAGCACAGAGACCAAAGGCGACAAGGACTCACCTTATTATTTTCTACATTATCTCCCTCTTTTAATTTAATAGGATCGATTTCACAGGATTTTGAGGATTCACATATCTGGAAAATAATTTTTTTCAGTTAATGCTCTTTCCTATTTATTTCTTACTGTTTATTTGGTTTAACTTGACAAAAATGAAGATTTTTTTCCTGATAAAAGTAAATTATAAAAATTAAAGCTAGTGAAATTTAAAACCCCAAACAGAAATAATACATACAGTTTTCTTAGAGGACTATATGAGTAAGTACATCTCATAAGTTCGACACTCCAGCTAAAACAGAAATCTAGTGACAGATACAACATATACCTCGATGTGCCTTTGAGTAAAAGTCTGTGATAGGAAAGTAAATAATTTACTTTAATTCCAATGTGTTCAGCCTTATTCTTTCAGCGACACACGCGAGACCACATCAATAGCTCGCGTGCTGAAGGAAAAGCTCTGAGGCCACAACTCTCATTACTGGAGGTGTAGCCGTACCTCGTCTAGAATCGGCTTCAACGTTACTTTCAGGTAGTGCCCTCCCACTATCTTCATCATCTCATCCAGACATCGGGTAGCCAAGGAGTTTCCTCTAAAAATTGTGTTCGCGTCTCTAAAATTGAAATAGAAACAAGTAAAATTAAGTGCTGTGAAGAAAAGCTGTAAAACCAAATCATATTTGACTTTGGTCATCGTTACAATTTTTCTGATTCATGTGTGAGTCCAGTGCCTTAACCCATGCTACCTATGGCCCCCACGTGATTGCTTTTCATGTCACACGTGTGCATGGAAGGGCACCACAAAACGGACAAGGGAAAAGTACCCAACTTCTGCCCTGGTGTTTTGTGACATGTGAATAATTACGTTCAGAAGCAAAGGTTAGTAACAAAGTTCTGTCACTAAGGAAAACAAAATCCTTCATTAGTTGGAGTCTTTTTTTTTTTTTTTTTGCTTGCTTATTTTAGACAGATTTTTGCTATAGGGCCATGTGCTCACCAGAGAGACAGAATGTAGGAAATCACCCCCGATGGGGGATGGCCACACCACAATCCCTTCTCCTCCATTCTCCTCTGGGGATTTTGAGCACACATGCACATGTGCCCGGCGTGAGTTTTAAGGTGCTGGGTCCAGGATTCAAACCATGGTTGACTATGTGGGAGTCCATCTGCTGGTCCCAAGTTGGAGTCTTTACAGCTGGTAGTTACCGGATCTCATGACTTAAAGAATTGCTTTTTACTGAATGCTAAGCAGTTGTTTTCCATCTACTATGGTCAATATAAAAAAACTCAAACTATAAAAATAATCTGGCAAACAGAGGTCCAACTCTGGTGACACATAGTTAACTAATAAAATAAAACTCTTACTGTGTATCCTTCAAGTCTAATTCTGCCACTGCGGCGGCAAAAGGAACAAGTTTATCGTGATGCAGCAGCAATCGTACGAGGGGCAAAACGGCGTCATTTTTATCTCGACAGATTTCACTCAAAATGTAAGCAGCTGAGGCAGATATTGGCTAGAATACAGAAAGGTAGAAAACAAATACAAAAATCAAGGGGATGGGATTAAATGCTCAATCACTAACCTCTAAATGTGATTCAAACGTGATTCAGCAGCCACACTGCTGATGGCAGAATTCGGACTACCTGCTATACTCTCTTCAACGATATGCTTCCAAAGGGGCCCCAGGAGTCAGGCCGACCGACACTGACCTTGCTGTAGCAGGCTGCCATGGCCATTGCCCAGGGACTGCGGGTGCCCTCACCTCTATCCTTGTTTTATGATACTCAGTAAAGTTTTCTGACCCGTGTTTAAGTAAAACACAGGCATTCCACTGCCCACTCAGTCTTCCTGGAACAAAGGTTTATGTACTTAACCGATGACTAAGCCTTAAATTTCTAAACCCACTCATAACCTACAAGCCCCCACTTCCTGATACCTGTTCTGGGCAAAGGCAATGCAAGGATTCCTATGCTAATCTGCAATTTTGTCTGTGTCATCTGCTTTTTTTTTTTTTGGAGAGGTCTTTGCTATAGGGCGCGTGCGCTCGCCAGAGAGACAGAAAGCGAGAAATCACCCCCCAGGGGGATGGTCACGCTGCAATCCCTTCTCCTCCATTCTCTTCTCAGGATCTTGGGCACGCATGCACACGCGCCCAGCGTGAGTTTTAAGCCACCGGGTCCGGGACGTGAACCGCGGTCGACTACGTGGGAGTCCAGCGACATAGCCATTACCCTAACTGCTGGTCCCGTGTGTCATCTGCTTTCAGAACTAAATAAAAAGAACTGTTGCACCTACGCACCCCAGAAAATGCTTTTCTGTTTTCCTGGGCAGGGTCCTGCAATTTCATGTTCAGAATAAATCATTGGAGTGGGAAGAGGGGAAGGATACACTGCAATCCCCTCTCCCTTCTCATCCTGGGCACACATGCCCATGCACCTGGGGTGATTCTCAAGCTGCCAGGTCTGGGACTTGAACCGTGTCCAGCCATGTAGGAGTCCAGTACCCTAACCACCATGCCACTGGCTGGCCCCTACTTAAGATTTTTAAAGTACCTGAATATCTGGTGATTTTAGCAGCAAAGTTTTCAAAGGCCCGTAGTACTCTGAAGGGAGCACATAGTCTTCTGTGTAACATATATTCAGCCGAAGAGACCCCAGGTCATCGGTTTTAGATGGCTTGTTCCCATTGTCTCTCGGCTGTAGCAAGTACCTAGAGTAAAAATACAATCAAGGCCATGCCATGGCAATGAGCATCCAGGCCAAGTGAGGTAAGGGAACAGGTAGGGTGTAAAAAACTACACAAAAAAGTCAGCTTAGTATTTAAGGGACATACACGGCAAGCTCCTGATCTTCAGAGATCAATCTGTACACAGATTTTTATCCAGGAAACAAAAGTATAGGACTTAAAGTGGTTAAATAAGGTTTTTTTATTATTATTATTATTTGGCCAGAGGGTGTGTGGGCAAGAGTGAGGGGGGAGGGAAGGAGAGAGGGAGTGAGTGAGCGAGCGAGAGAGAGGGAGAGAGAGAGGACCCCTAAGTGGGCATGGTCGAGTGCAATTCTTTCTTCTCCATCCAGTCAGGATTTGGGGCACACGCATACATGAGCTTGGCATGTTTTTCAGGCCGAAGAGCTGGGATTTAAACCACGGCTGGCCAGTGGGATCCAGCTCTCCACCACTAGGCCATGGGGCTGGCCTCGCCAGTACATCTTACTATAGAATCGTCCATTCGCAAGAGTGGAGAGGGGTGAGGACAGTGGTAAGTGAGCGATTTCACCACCGCTGCGGGGACGTACTGATGGGCTCCGACTGCCCACGTACACGGGGCTCTCGTCTGTACTCCTTACTTGACGAGTACGTCTCTTTTCTATTTGGAAAGTTCAATTTCTAGGTGACAAGGTGCTATGGTGGAACACTGATGCACAACAAGGTGATTTTAAGATATCTTTAGAATCTCTCAACCAAAACTAATTTTTCCATGGGAACAGTAATACTTTTGGACCAGAATCCCCTTTCCCTTCAGCTGTGCTTGAATGGAGAGTAGCCAAGTCTGCCTCTTTGGGATCCTTTATTATTACGCTAGATGAATCTTTTTCTTCTATTTAACTAGTTGTTTTCTATACACTACAGAATAACATGACCAGTATCACTCCTTACTCTGCTACACTCTTACTCTCTGGGGTTGCACCTACTGACCTTCAGCAGTGCCTCCACACTCCTCACACCAACACACAAAATCAGTTTTCACTCGTTCTCCGGGAACTTTGCTCCGAGGGCAACCTTAATTCCATAAAACCCAAACTACCACATCTCCAACCCTAACGTAGCAAGGCCCCACGAAGAGGGATTAGTAGTGCGGTGCTGTCTATCCATTTTTACCTACGCACTGTTTCAGAATGCCCAGAACTCCGGAAGGGCCCACACCCGCCACACTTGCTACACTTGTCTCCTGGGGTTTTCTTTGGAAGAAGAGAAGTATCTCCAGACAAAATATCTCATTCATGTTTACTTGAAAAAAATACAAAACTCCAAACGTGATTACTTTATGCACCTTCGAGAAGATTCTTTTCAGTGACTTCGGGTCTTTCTGGTCTTCTTTGAAATCGTATTTCATAAGCAAGGGATGTGCACATCTTTGCTGACAGCTTTATTCAGATAAGCGTTTTGAGCTTTAAGCAGATTAAAAAGTAGGCCAAAGTACAAATTTACTACAGTACAAACTTGGGGTCAGACAGCTTGGTTCAAGTCCCAGCTGTGTGACCCTGGACAAGTCGCTCCCACCCCATGCTTGTTTCCTCTGTTAAAGAGGAGGAAGTGACAGTGCCTACTCGTCCATCGAATCCTCACGACAACCCTACAGAGGTGTGTAAGGAAGGCACTTCACTTCGAATAAATACTCCGTACTACTTAGTAAATACCATGTCAACGTTATATACGTTTATGTTCACATATATAAAAATATCTATTACTGTGACCACATAAACATGTGAATAACTGCAGATTACAGTTATCTGTATAACTCTGCAAATGTAATTATTACTTTAGAAACATTATTACAGGGACTCAATTTAATAGACCACCTGAGGGAACCTTGTTTATTAAATAATCCAGTATGGATTGGAGCTAAAGAGAAAAGTCGCAAGATTTCGTAAATGGGGGATATCTGGAGTCCTAAGATCTAGGGGAGAAAAAATCTCAAATATATTTTCTTCATTTCAGTTCAAAAGAGTAAGACACAGGAAACAAAAACTCTCAGTGGAGAGCGGCATTCAGTTACCATTCCCTTTCTTCCTTCACAACTGGAGAGGCGTAAGAGCAATCCTTATGTTTTCAAGTCAGCCGTTTTGACAGCCCATAATAGAAAAACACAGCATTTGAGAACTTTACTTAAATAAGGTCTGTGCAATTAAAACTGAAGTAGATGAAAACTAATTGTTTTTTCCTACACGATGTTAAATAAGCTGGAAAATAACTGTCCAGAGACAGTGCTGCTCGTACTTGAATGCTATTCCCGGTTCTATAAAAATAATCATTATGGAGGCCAGCAGTTGGCGTAATGGCTATGTGGCTGGACTCCCACATAGTTGACCGTGGTTTGAGTCCTGGACCGGGTGGCTTAAACTCATGCCGGGTGCGTGTGCGTGTGTGCACAAGATCCCAAGGAGAATGGAGGAGAAGGGATGATCTCTTGCTTTCTGTCTCTTTCTGGTGAACCACTTCTCAAAAAAAAAAAAAAAATTCATTACAAATGGATTTTTACTAAAGATAGAAGGCTTCCACATTTTCTAAATTCAAATAGTAAAAAGATATGTTAAAAACCTGAGGCAAGGGACCAGCAGTTAGCGTAATGGCTATGTCGCTGGACTCCCAGGTAGTTGACCACGGTTCACATCCCGGACCCAGTGGCTTAAAACTCACACTGGGTGCGTGTGCATGTGTGCCCAAGATCCTGAGAGGAGAATGGAGAAGGGATTGCGGTGTGGCCATCCCCCCTGGGGGGTGATTTCTCGCTTTCTGTCTCTCTGTCTCTGTCTGGTGAGCGCACATGCCCTATAGCAAAAAACTCTCAAAAACAACAACAACAAAACCTGAGGCAAGAGCTGGCCCTTGGCACAGTGGTTAGGCACCGTGTGGAGCGGCTGGGACCCACAGAGCTGACTGTGGTTCATACCCTGGCCAGCTAGCTTGAAAATCACACCAGTGTGTAGGTACTTGCCCAGAATCCCAGACGGGAAGGAGGAGCGGAGAAAAGGGGACTGTGGCACCACCAGGCTCCACTGAGGGACATTTTCTCTCTCTTTCTCCCTGACACACACTGTCTTCTGGCACCAGGGAGGTGTTGTGTGTGGGAGACACAAAAAAGAAACTGAGGACAGAAGATGCCAACAGTAGCAAACTAGAAAACCAAATCACATCAAGTGAAACAGTAACCTGAGAGTAAAGTACGTATAAAGTGCTTTTGTTAAATATTTCCCATTTATTTTATCTACTGTTTAAATCTGACTTTTTAAATGAAAAATTACAACACGAGGCCCAGCCTAGGTAGTGCAGTTGTAGCAAACGGGACTACACCAAGCTACTGCAGGTGCGGAGCCCGAGTTGGCCTGAAGCACACCGGGTGGGCAGGCGCCCAGGACCCTGAGGAGCTGGAGGCTGGAGGAAGGGGAGCCCGGTGCGGCTTGTTCTGTCCAGGATGCCTCTCTGTCTCTTCCTGTGCACTGCATGTCCTCGCCACCGCAGAAATAATCGCAGCACGAGGAGACATCTGTACCTATTTTCTTTGCTTAATGTCTGCTTTTGCATTTTGGGTCACTTGTAGGGGAATTCCTGAACCGATCTGCACAGGAATCACACAGAGGTTTGACACATGAAGTTCTCTGACACTGAGGAACTGGGAGCCAACCAGATTAGCCCCACAGTCCTGTTCATTTATAACATTCCGAACAACGGAACAGTATGAAAAAAGGTGCAGAAATTCTACGTATATTATGAGGAATAATAGTGATAATGTCGGGTTGTCAGAAAAGTCATGAGGTATTTTTCTGTTTCTCTATGCAAAAAGGCGTCATGACTTCTGACAACCCAAGAGTAGCAATCACTGTAACAATGACAGCACGAGTGGCACCGTGGCTTACATCTCAGTAACCCGTTCTGTCAGGAGGCAGGTACTACTGGTACCTGCCCACTATATAAGCCAAAAAGGCAGAGAGGATGAGTAACTTGTCCAAGTCACACAGGTAGTTAATGGCAAAGATGGGATTTTTTTTTTTTTTTGAGAGATTTTTCACTGTAGGGCGCGTGCGCTCGCCAAACAGACAGAGAGAGACATAGAGACAGAAAGCGAGAAATCACCCCCCGGGGGGATGGTCACGCCGCAATCCCTTCTCCTCCATTCTCTTCTCGGGATCTTGGGCACGCACGCACACGCGCCCGGCGTGAGTTTTAAGCCACCGGGTCCGGGACACGAACCGCGGTCGACTACGTGGGAGTTCAGCAACATAGCCATTACGCTAACTGCTGGTTCCTGCAAAGATGGGATTTGAACCAAGGCAGTTTGGTTACTGAGTCCATTCTCTTAATCACTATTAAGAGTCAACATACATTTATGTTATTGAAGTTCTACTACATTGTTCAGTGAAACCAGCAAGGTGTAAAGCAACATACAGTATGTGTCCATTTGTGAAAAGAAGGGGGAAAAGATATGTATGTAATTGCTTATAAACACACAGAATGTTTCCAGAAACTCAAACACAGTGGCTGCCTGAGAAGCAGGAAACTGAATAACCAGTGGGGGGCAGGGATAAAAGACAAACTTAGCTTTTGACTTGTGAACCACGGGAGTATATTACCTACTCAAACAAATCCAACAAAATCCTATTATTGACGTAAGTTAAAGAAAAAAGCTAGCTAATATCAATGCTAACTAGGGAATTGTGACATTTGACAGAAATCAGAAAAAGAATGCAGATCATTATGGAATTGATGGTCAAGAAAGGAAGAGCAAAGTGACCAGATCGCGTGATAATACGAATCAGTTTCAATCAGTTTTTCTTGGGTGCGGCCCTGGAGGCACAGGCAGTAGTGAGCTGAAGCAATGGTGGCAGCTGCACCGCCAACCTCAGGTCTGGATCTCTGGTTGGCATGAATAAGCCAAGTGCAGGCCCATGTGCCCAAGACCCTGACGAGCAGGGGGAATGGAGGAAGGGGATTATGCATGATGAGACCCTGCTTACATCCTCATCCCTGTCTCTCTCTCTTTTGTGCATGCATGTGCATAAATAAAGTAAAAAAACTTGGAAAAAAACCCCAGCTTTTAGGAGATGATTAGAATAGATAAAAACTAGTGGCAACTATAGCTACGTGGAAAAGGAAGCGGGCTAACTGCAGAAGCGGCAGTAACTCGATGCGCCGTGGCGCTGCGGCCACAGGGAAGGCTGCGGTGTGTCCTGAGGTCTCCCGGTACGTGCTGACATTCATCTCACACAAATGCCCACGCTCCTGGGTGACGGCCTGGGGGATCATAGCATGAAGGGACGTCTACCTCTTGTAGAAAAAATAAAAACACCTTGTTGAAGGTGTCTCTCTCCCCCTCAGAAGGAATAAATCAATCAATTTGGAAAGGAGGAAGGAAAGAAGGGAAGGAGAAAGGAAGGACCAACCAGGAAAGTCCTGAAGGTAAATAAACCTCTGCAGTTTTCATGCAGTTATCATGAATCCCACAAGGGGATGCTGCAACTCTACCACTAGTGGAGGCTATGCATTTTGTTCCTGACTTACAGGGAAATGGCATTCATTTTCTATATTTCCTTACATTTATGGAAGTATAAATGAATCAGCAGATGTTTCTATTTCATGCTGTATAAGTTTTAGCAATTCTACTTTTGGGAGGTTTCTTTAAAATATTTACACTCTTACCAAAGACTAGTTAAACTACTGGCATTTTATACGAGTGAAAATCATTTCTATCCACTAATGTTCTTCCATCTTGTCGAGACAGGTGGACAAAGTTTTATCAAATTTGGAAGATAGGTCTAGAGACAGTCTTACTTGAAGTGCAGGCTATGGGGCACATTTCACAATCATTTTGAGGGCTTTGGGAGGTACAACTCATTTTCCTCTTTCATACTGAGAATGATGGCATATGATTTTTACTTCTAAATAAAGATGTCAAAGTCTGAAGATCAGTCTACAAAGGATAACTGCTTAAGGCCAACAGTCCAAAATGAAGAATGTCAGATGACCAATCAGAAAACACAGGCTCTTTTATGGATATATGAAACTTGAGAACAGCAGTTAATGTAATGGCTATGTCGCTGGACTCCCAAGTAGTCGACCGCAGTTCGATTCTCGGATCCGGCGGCTTAAACTCACACCAGGCGCGTGTGCATATGAGCCTAACATCCCTAGAGGAGAATGGAGGAGAAGGGGTTGCAGCATGGCCATCCTCTCTGGGGGATGATATCTCGCTTTCTACAGCAAAAACCTCCCCCCCCCAAAAAAAAGGACATATGAGACTGAACCCCATAAGAAACATCTAAACACTTATTTTCAACTCCTCTTTCAGGCAGCAGAAACTGAGTCCTAAAACGTGATCTTTTTTTTTTTTTTTGGAGAGATTTTCACTATAGGGCGTGTGCGCTCACCAGACAGACAGAGACAGAAAGACAGAAAGCGAGAAATCACCCCCCAGGGGGGATGGTCACGCTGCAATCCCTTCTCCTCCATTCTCCTCTCAGGATCTTGGGCACGCACGCACACGTGCCTGGCGTGAGTTTTAAGCCACCGGGTCCAGGACGAGAACTGTGGTCGACTAAGTGGGAGTCCAGCGACCTAGCCATTACGCTAACTGCTGGTTCCCCTAAAACATGATCTTTAAAAGACAAATGAGACAGGTATGTTCATTATACTCAGTTAAGACCCAAGTCTAGCCTGAGGGATGCTGGACAGCCTACTGGATACACATGCTTTTTAGCGCTGTAGACAGAAAAAAACACTTTGATATCCATTGTGTGAAGGAAACTATCATCAATCTAATGCCAAAAATTAAGTTTAACATCAGCTTAATTTCACTAGGAAAGTCATGAAAAGGTAACAGTTTAGATCATTAGTGAGTCCCCAGAGCTCAGTAACATGCAGACAGACCCTCGCCGCTCAGAAAACACCACCAGGGCCATCTATGGTGCTACAGTGAAGTGTGGTGAAGGAAATTCACCTTAGCTCCCATCAACAGCTGAGTCCCCCGAATAAGCCCTATGCTTTCAAACATCGTAACTTCTATGATGACTATTACAGCTTCTGAACTGCAGGTGTTCTTTGCGATCACGCATCTTCTCACAGGGGCAACTCCTACGTAATGTTTAAGTGCTCTCCACTGTCTCCTTAGAATTAAGGTTTTGTTTTTGAACAAAAATACTCCTAGATGGTCCAGTTCTTTTTTCTCAAAACCACAGGTTAGGTCATAAGACTACCAATGTGCTTATCTGCAATAATACATTAATGACCAAATCAATAACTATTAATCACTTCTGGCTTTTTCTATGGCAAATTAAAACTCATAGTAAGCATTTATTTGCATATACACTGTATCAAAGACATTCATTAAATGTCCGGCTTCTTACCAGGCTTGATGAGAAGAGTTTCTCAATACATTCACGGGAACCTTAATCTCACCTAGGAACACATCTTGGACCAGGTTGCCGTTGTTCCACAAATCAATCCTGAAAATTAAACTCTGGCTTTAGTTTTTACAAGCAATATTTAGGAGAATGGATACTTACAAACTGCTTCAACTTACTTAGATTTACATTAATTTTACATGCTTAAAAGTAAGAGTTGTTAGAATTGTCATATACTACCCAAACTAGGAAAGCAAATAACCACAGTAGCTTTTATTAAAAAGCACAGACAGCAACGATTTTAAGCAGTTTAACAGAGAGCTTAAGTTTCATGGCTTAAAAGTCTAGGCTTTTATTTTAAGGACTACGGAGTTACTCTGTTGAATTTTTCTTTTTCTCTGGTGTTCACCAGCGACAGAGACAGAGATGGGGGAGGGGAATAATGTACCCTGCCGCCCCCCAAAGAGGGTGCAGTCAAGCTGTAATCCCTTCCCCATCTCTCCACCCTGCCAGGACTGCAGGGACATAGGCCTGCCATGCCCAGAGTGCCTTTCAGGTCGCCAGGGCTGGGACTGAACCCTAGGCTGGTCATGTGAAATCTGGCTACCTTAACCGTCAGGCTATGAATCCAGCCCATATTTTTGAATTTGAGAAAAGAAATCAACACAAGACTACAGTTTCTTCCTCTACTGTAACCAATTAATATGTAAAGATAAGTGATTTAGAAAAATACATTACCTGGTCACTCCAAATGCATGATTAATATACCCTTTAGATAAACACACTATTAAGAGCACACTTACACATGCATTTACAAAACTTGCCCTTCTCAAACAGTATAGATGTTTAAGACCTAGAAAGTAGCACAAACTTCAAACACATGCACCTACTGAATTATCCTCTTACCTCACTGAAATTTCTGTTAGACAGCAGATATGTTAAGAAGAATAAAAAAATTATTTCTAAATTAGCTGAGATGTAATTGCTTTTCCATCTATTATGCTGTGATGCGGAAATTTAAGGAGCAATTAAATTTCAGAAAAACAAAAATGTAGTACAGTAAAATAGGTGAGAAGTAGGTCATCTGTTTATAAAATAAATACACCTTGACTTATTTCTGCAAAGAAATCAAAATTTGAAAAGATAAATTTGGATTTAAGTTAAATTTCACCAACCACTCTGCTTTAGAGAATTCTATTTAGGTTGGTTCACCTTAATTTAGGATTTTTCTTTTGGCCCACAAAAAAAGCAGTTCTGTAAAACCCCAAGACACATACCTAATTTCTAGTTTTTCAATGTCCTCCTCTTCCACCTGGAACTGGGACTTCCTAGTATAACTGCTGGATCTGGTTACCTGTCAACAAAATACCATAGTAAAAAAAATGTTTTTAATATATTTTTCCTACCTGAATGCAAAATGATCATCTCCAAAATATTTAACTATGAATATAAGTAGAAGAAAATACCTATGTATCATTTTAGCCAAAAGGTGAATATAAAAACATTACGAGGCTCAGCCACAGAGGGCTACCAGAGCCACACGGAAGACGGGGTAGGCTCAGGGGGTGCAGGGAGGACTGTGGTGAGAGACCCTACTGGGGATGCCTGCCTTTCTGCTTCTGTTTCTCTCTCATGAAAGAAATACATACATAAACTTTAAAATAAAAAAGGAAAAGAAACCAACAACAACGAACACACCCTGGTGGTAATGGGAAGGTAAAGACAAGGTGGAGTGAGAAAACCCGAAGGATCCTCTCCTCGTGCCATCCCTACCCGCTCCATACCCAGGAACACGAGGTTTCTCTGGCTCAGGGGGCCTACTGGTGACCTGAGAGGGAAAAACACCTGATTTCGAGGAAGCTGTACTTGCTAAAAACTGCTGAAAGATGTTCCCACGTTTCTCAAGACACCAAGACGCCCCCTACTTACTTCACACACTCCTGCCGAAAATACCACGGCCACGGGCAGAACCCCCAACCACTGCCCACCTGAACCTGTCCTCACCCACAGCCTCTCTCCTGGAGGGGTTTCCTCCCCTCACCTCAGTCAGGGGGTGCAACGATTCTCTTTTTGGAGCCCGTCCCTCCCAGGCACGTGTGCAGTAAGCACGGAGAAGGCATCCAACCTGTTTTGATGATGGCTGTCTTTACCGGCATGCTCGTCTTAATCAAGTTGAAGAAAAACCCTTCCCTTAAATGATGGTCTTCCCATTTCTCTCCTTTCTCGGATAAGTATCTCAAGACTGTCAGCCATCCTCACAGCGTGTGCTTCCTCTCCGCCCACTCAGTACGTGGCTTCTTACAAGGCTTCCTCACACTCTGCCCTGCGAAATCTCTCCCTCCGTCACCAGCCGCTGATGGACTCCTGCCTCTCACCTTCCGGGCCTCTCTCTGCTCTAGCGATCACACCACAGCTCCGCTCCCTCTCGGTGTACCTGGCAGGATCCCAGCAGCCACCGTTCTCAGACCCCACAAAGCTGGGCATTCGCCAAGGTTTTCTCTTACTCTGCTCTAAAAGCGACTGGGAGCCCCGAAGAGCTTCCACGCGATCACCTGTTCACCGGACGCTGCTCTGGACAGCAGGGCTGGATTTATTACCCCGTCTCAAGTGGGGACGCTGCAGTACAGAAATTCAGCGACGTGTTCAAAGCTGAATACTTAGTATGGGGCAGACCGAGTTTCTTTACTTTTCTCCTTTGCCAGGGTGTGTGAGTACTCACCAAGAGAGACAGCGAGATAGAGGGAGAGCAAGAAAGCACTGTCCATGGGGGACAGTCACACTGCCGTCCCTTCTCCATCTCAATCTCCTCTGGAATTCTGGGCACACATGCTGCTGGGTCCAGGACTTGAACCGTGCTGTCGCCCATGTGAGAGTCAGCTGCCTTAACCACACCACATCCTGACTTGTAAACAATTTTATGTCCTGATCTACACCCGTCACTGCACCTGTCTCAGTCACAACTGCCTGCTGGGGGTTTTACATGTCAGACCTCAAGCTCTTTATGCCCCAAATGAACCATGTAGCTTTTCTTCCCCAACTTTTCCATTTTCCAGATTTGAAACCCTGGAGGCAACATTCGACGCCAAACGAACCATGCAGCTTTTCTTCCCCCAACTTTTCCATTTCCCAGATTTGAAACCCTGGAGGCAACATTCGACTCCCCCTTTCCCTTGCTTCTGTTACTAATTTGTTATTTTGCCTGTGCTGCATTTTTCTCACCTGCCCCTCTCTCTATTTCTGTTATTACTCTCCTGGAACAAACACCCCTTCTCCCCCCTTTTTACACCTAAACTGCAACAGTCTCTCAATCTGTTCTCTCTCTTAGTCACCTGTCCCACAGACCATGAGACCGTGGCTCATTCTTTCCAAAACACTGTTTTACTCTTACCACTTCCAGGCTCAACACATTCAACGCCATCAATAAGATCTAAGCACCACCGCCGACGCCCGAGGCCTTTCATAGCTGGTCCCACTATGTCTTCCTCATCTTAGTTTCCACAGTTTTTTACACAACCTAGTTATATAGCTATTTGCTGTTCTTTGGATGTAACTAACACTTGCTTCTGTCTCCATGTCCTTGCTCAATGCACCTGCTTTAACGCTCCCACTTCATCTCTTAGGAAAACCCAGTCTTTCTGGGGCCTGCAGGTGGTATGGTGGTTAAGGCGCAGGACTCCCACATGGCTGACTATGGTCCTGGACCCAGCAGCTTGCTTTCTCATTCTCCCTCTTTCTGTCTCTCTGGTCAAACTGAAGAATAACAATAAATAAAATTAAATAATTTCTTTTTTAAAAAGAAAGAAACACCAGTCTGTCTCCATGCCTTCCCCGACCACCTCAGCTAGAGCAGAGCTCACCTGAGCTCCCCGGTTCCTATGGGCATTTCACTGCTGTGTATGACGCTTGTGTGTGTGCTTTGTCTCCTGCTCTGGAGGATGGAGACTGAACTTCATCTGTCTTCATAACCGAGTCAACAAAGGACCTTCCGAATGAATGTTTCAAGGCCCAGAAATATCCTTGGTACAACAAGGTCAGGCCTTGACTTTCAAAGGGCCATCTGCTTTTTGGAAGAAGGCATGAAACATAAATTTCATCCCACCTGCAGTTTAAGGTATGTGGACTAATGGAGAACGAGAGTGCCTTTAATCTACTGGCCTGCGAGTTGCTGCCTTTTTTGTTTTCTCCAAGTAAGATACAACAATACACGTAAAACACCTATAGCAAGTACTAGCCGGGAAACGGGGAGTTTCGTATTGGTACATTTTCTTTCGTTTTCTTTCTCTCTTTTTTCCTTCTGCCACCAAAATTTTTCCTACTTCATTTTTGGCATTTCCTTTTTCCTTCTTTCTATTTTTTTCTTTTTTAGGTTTTTGTCATAGGTCATATGTGTTTTTGTCATATGTGCTTACTAGAGAGATAGAAAAAAAAAAAAAAAAACTCCACCCGAGGGAGGATGGCCACACTGCAATCCTTCCTCCTCCATTCTCTTCTTGGGACTTCAGACACACACACACACACACATGCCTGGTGTGATTTTCAAGCTGCTGGATCTGGGACTCAAACCACAGTCTACGATGTGGGAGTCCAGCAACTTAACGACTGTACTGCCTGGTGGCCCCGATTTTTGGCATTTTCTTCAGCCTGTATTTCTTCATTAAAGTACGATAATCTAATAATGATTACAGGTACCCTCACTCTCTCCACTTTGAAATACCTAAGACACCCCCCCACACACAAAAAAACCCCCAAAAACAAAGAAGCCAAAAAATAACCTCTCTAAGACACCCCGCCCACAAAAAAAACACCCCAAAAACAAAGAAGCCAAAAAATAACCTCAAAGCACAAGATGCACCTCCTTTGGTCAAACCTTCCCTATATTAACATTAACTACGACATGTTTGATCATAGAACACCATCTTTTAGACTTTAATTTATTTTTATTCCTTTCCATACTTTTCAAATAACATAAAAGATTTAACAACGCTCCAATTAAGAACTGTGTTAACGGTAACTTCAAGGCAGCTGAAGATCTCTATGAAAATAAACGTGCTCATAGAGCGAATTAGGCTAAACGAACTTAATAATAAAGCTGTAATCATAGCATTTCATGTGCACAGAATTCTCACATGCTATGGAACTTCTAAAAATTCTGAGTTAGGAAGGGCTGCCACTGTTCTCTTATAATTTTATCCTTTCACAAGATAAGAGCTTGAGTCTCCTATCTAGTGACTCATTCAAAGGCAACTGAGATTACGACTCAAGATCTGCCAAGTGCTAATCATCCTTACTGACTTCACCAGTGGCTTTCAAAGAGGACTCTACGGAAGATAGAGTATCAGGTGGGGGGCTGCGGGGGT
>NW_006199712.1:4303280-4313308 GCF_000334495.1 Tupaia belangeri chinensis
CCTTTTTCTTTTTTCTTTTTTGGAGAGGTTTTTGTTATAGGGCGCGTGTGCTCGCCAGACAGACAGAAAGCGAGAAATCACGCCCCAGGGGGGATGGCCACACTGTAATCCCTTCTCCTCTATTCTCCTCTCGGGATCTTGGGCACGCACGCACATGCGCCCGGCGTGAGTTTAAGCCACCGGGTCCAGGACTTGAATCATGGTCGACTACATGGGAGTCCAGCAACATAGCCATTACGCTAACTGCTGGTCCCTAAAAAAAACCTTTTGATTTTGAAGTAATTATAGATTCAGAAGAGGTACGAGGAAACGTAGAGGGAAGCCCCATGCTGTTAACCAGCTTCCCATAATGTTAATATCTGACACAACACTAGCACAACAGCAAAACCACAGTGACTTTTCAAAAACAAATTAATATGCAAGATAGTTTCTAACTGTCTGTTATGAAATAATTACACTAAAGAATGTGTCTGCTGTGACTTTTCGAATGACCTAATGCATACATTTTTCTGAATGGCTTATTGATTTTCTAAAATAATTAGAGATTTTGAGATGAAGGTGTGCCTATCTAGAGGAATAACGACATTGTTTGTTTCCTAATTCTAAACCTTTAAGTTGTAGACAAATCTCATACTAGTCAATCCCTTAAGGAAACCATAATGAAGTTATGTAATCAAAGATTACAAAATGCTATCGTTTTTCTCGTACACGGTCATGGATCACGTCCATCAATGACAGGTGCACATTCTCACGTTCTAGTACTTCAGCGGAGTGTTTACAGCATGACCTTCTCTCTGCAGACCACAAGCTTGTCAGCAGAAAAGGCAATTTTTAGTCCTCAGTTGTTTTCCAGTTAAACATATGGACATGCCCTGTTACTCCGAGCTGGCATTTCCTAAAACAGGATTTTTATTTTATTTTATTTTATTTTATTTTTTATTTTTTGCCTGAGGGAGCATGTGCTTGTGAGAGAGAGAGGGAGAGAAAAAGAGAGCGAGTGTGCAAGCGAGAGAGCACCTGCCGTGGGGCATGGTCACGCTGCCACCCCTTTTCCTCCATCTCTCCCTCCTTTCGGGATTCTCGGCATGCATGCACACACTCAGTGTGTTTTTCAAGACACGGGATCTGGGATTCAAACTGCACAGTCATATAGGTAGGAGCCAACTGCCTTAGGTGCTAGGCCGTGGGCTGGCCCTAAGCCAGGAAGTTATCTGCATAAAATTTAGAACATTTAAGAGTAGAAATGCTGATGAACGGAGGCCCTGTTTTTATATATATATATTTATATAATTTTTTGTTCATTTGCTTCCTCCTTTTTTTTTTTTTAATTCTGCCATAAGGCACACGCACTTATCAGAAAGAAAAAGACGGGTGGTGTAAGCATCGCACAAGGGAAATGGCCACACTGCAACCCCTTCTTCTTCATACCCCTAGGGATTTGGGGCATGCACAGTCACCTGGCATGTTTTTCAAGCTACTGGGCTCAGGACTTAAACTGCACAGTAGGCCATGCGGGACCCAGCTGCTTGAACCAGCACGCCACCAGCTGGCCTTCTTGTTTATGTTTAAACAACATTTTACTAGTGTGAACTGTGGTTGCTCCCTATAGCCTAAGAGTCTAGCAGATTTGAAACGATACGCATTTTCTATCTGTAAAAAACAGGGCTTAGTTATTTACAAATGCATAAGAGAAATCATTAATATTTTTCTTTTGTGCCATCTGATGGCAAGGTGGTTAAGGTAGCTGGATCCCACATGGTCAACTGAGTGGTTTGAGTTCTGGACCGGGAGGCTTGAAAAACATACCTACCCAAAATCCTGAGAGGAGCACGGAGGAGAAAGGATTGTGGTGTGGCCATCATTCCTGGGAGGGGTAATTTCTTTCTTTCTCTCTCTCTCTCCCCGTATCCCTCTCTGACAAGCACATGTACCCTATAACAAAACTTAAGGAAAAAAAATCTTTCCAAGTACTCATTACTTTGTGTCATAACAGCTATTTAGCACTTGCTCTTGGAACCTCAATTTCCTAGTTCTTAAATCAAACCTTAACTGAAAAGCCTAATGGTAATTCAATAAACGTTACCTTGAGGGGCCTACGAGAGAAACAGTGGCATAAGAGTCACAGCTTTGTCCATTTATGAGAGGCAACCCATGGCAGTCCTTGATGCTAAAGTAAGAGAGATTCAACGTATTATTATTAAAGTTAAACAATATAAAACATTATCTTTAAATACAAATTAATGTATTCAAAGGGTTCGAAATTGTTTCCCATGTGTCAATGGTTATACGTGTATACGACATCTATGTGAAATCTGTGTGTGTGTGTGTGTGTGTGTGTGTGTGTGTATGTATATGTGTTTATTTATTTATACTATATTTTCAAAACAGGCCTAAACGAGCTCTAATCAGCACCAAGACTACCGAATAACTTGGAACGCATTTCCTCACTCTTAACACTCGACAGGGTGCATTCTACATTTTGTGGTTTGACAATACATCAAAACTGCTGTGGCTTCTGATAAGGGAAGAAAGCGGTACAAACCTTAAGTGAGAAACTCAACCGAGTCCCCTGTGGCATCACATCCTCTGCTAAAGCATGAATGACAAACAAGGAAATAACTGCGGTTTCCACTTCACATGTGATTCACAAAGACAGGGCGAGCCTCACAGAAGGCTGTGAGCTTTCATTCTGATGCTCAGTAACAACTCCTGCATCGTTCTATAGAAAACACCTCAGACCATGAACTCCACGGTCAACTACCAGCTCCATGGATTATAGCCATTGCTATTCACAGAGAATGCAGACTTTGACGTAATGATTTGTTATTCAAGTTTTCTCACCAAATAGTACTGAGCTCATGAGTTTAGTTTGATGTGTAAGGGTCTGCATTTCCTAACGCCTAAGAGAAATGCGTGTTTGTGAAAGGACTCTTTGTTGGAGGATGTAGGCTGTGTGGCAACATCCTTCTTTCTCTTCATAACCCACAAATCTCATTTGTGGGTGAGGTGCAAATTAGGTACTGCCAACTAAAGACAGAAATGATAATGACTCATTTCTATTAAACTGGGCATAAAAACTCAAATTTTAAAAATTTCTGAAGCTAACCAAAGAAGGCATAAGCCAAGATAACAACTCTAGTTTTCAATGTCAGGCTTGGGTACAAATTTTCCCTCTGTACATACTGTCTGAAACACACACTTCTCGGGCTTAACCTCAAAAATGATCTCTGATTTTTATATAGTATTTGCAGTTGACTGTGTGGTTTCACAAAATGCACCTACTTTTCATAACCGCCTTTGAGGATGGCACTATCATGCCTCAATGAGGTCAAGTGTGAGAGTAATGAAGTGAAGCTCAACAAAGTGACAATTCGCAAGAAGTAGATTGAGACTCAACTTCTACTGTGTTAACTCCGTTGCTAACGCCAGGACTGTGCCTAAAAATACTCCATTACTTTCTTTGCAGTAACAAATTTATTCATATAAACTCTAATTGCGGAAAAATCTTAATTACAAAAATGTACTTTTTTATAGTTATGAGGTATAAAAAAACAGAGAAAAATGCAATGTAGTTGCAATGCAACTTCCGTAAGAGTACCCACACACCAAAACAATAACGTCCATGAAGTGTGAGCCCGTAAAAATCATCAGAAGTATTCTTAATTTTCAATTGTAAGATAGTTAAAAATCAGGTTTTTTGCCAAACTTCTGTAACATAATTAAATACAGGTTATTTTATTTGCTACATATAGGATGAATTATTATTAGGTTGTAAGAAAAGTTATGACATATCTTTCTATGTTTTTCTATGCAAAGATGACCCAGTATTTTCCTAAGTTACCTAGAATATCATTGTTTTTCTAATTTGTATATCAAACAATCTTATGTCAATAACAATGGGAAGTCAGGAAACAAATGCTAAAACAATCGTAGTATACTGAATTGTCTTGTATTTTGTTTATATGTGACATGTAAACCATTTGTCTTAGTATATTACCTAGAAATTACAAACAAAAATAAATTCAGTTCAAATGTACTTATAACAAACTGATCTGAATCTTTACTTTGGATTTTTTTTTAAACTAGAAGACAAAAGTTAATTTTTCTTCTTCTTTTTTTTTTTTTTTAAATAAGGCTTTTGCCATAGGGTACGTATGCTGGACAGAGAGAGAAAGACAGACAGACAGTGAGAGGGAAAGTGAGACATCATCCCTTGGGGGATGGACACACTACAATCCCTTCTCCTCCATTCTCCTCTTGGGACTTTGGGTATACACACACACACATGACCAATGTGATTTTCAAGCCACCAGGTCTGGGACTCACACCGTGGTCAGCTCTATGAATGGTCCATCTATAACACTTACAAAATTAAAGGCAAAGGAAAGTCTTGAAAGCAGTTAGAGAAACAGTGCAACACCTCTAGGTAAAAAGCAATTTGAACGATCATGGAGTTCTCATCGGAAACCATGGAGGCCAGAAGAAGTACATTTTTCAGGTGCAGGAAGAAAACAACTGTCACTTGGAATTCTATTATATATCCAGGGTAAGTACTTTTAAGAAATGAGGAGGAATCAAGATATTTTGAGATGAAGGAAAACTAAGAATGTATCAGCAGATCTACTCTACAAGAATGGTAAGAGGAAATTCTCTGAATACAGAGAATCTGATAAAAGAAGGAATCTTGAAACAACGGGAAGGAAAGAACACATAAGAGCAGAAATGTGGGTACACACCACAGACTCGCACTCTCCTTCTTTTACCATTTCTAAACTGTGCTAGATGAATGAAGCAACAACTGTAAGGTTATTTGATATGTTTTTCAACATATGTAGAGAAAATATTTAAGACAAAGTAGATTACAAAATGAAGTAGGGTTAAGGGATTTAAAAGGTTTCCACAATTCATTCTGAAGGGGAATATGTTAACACTAGTGGACTCTATGTTGCAAGTAAAATGCAGTACCTAAAGCAACCACTAAAAATATTCAAAGAGACACACTATAGATAGAAAAAGAGAAACTGCAGAAAAATCAAAATGGCTTTTTTTTTTTAAATTGTCAGAGGGGACTTGTGCTTGCCAGAGAGGGAGACAGAGCGAGAGGGAGGGAGGGAGGGTGAAGAAGCAAACACCAATGGGGTGCTGTCATGTTGCATTCCTCCATCGTGGCTGGATTGTGTGTGTGCACACGCACACATTCACATTCACACACACACACACACATACACACACACACACACACACACACACACAGTGTACCCAAGAAGCTACTGGGGGTAGATTTGGTCACATGGGATCTGGCTCCCTTAAATGACAGGTCATGGTTCCAGGCCAATCAAAACAGAATTCTAAAAAATCTTCAGGTAACCCAGAGGTAACCCACAGGAAAAAGAAAACAAGGGACAAAAAGAAAACAAACCAACGAAAAGGCAGACGCAAACCTAATACATCAATAGTTATATAAAAAATAAATGGCAAAAAAGACTGAGATGGACAAAAATGATATTTTAAAAAGTGACCCAACTGGGTCAGCAGGTAATGTGGAGGCTAAGGTGCTAGATCCCACAAAGTCAACTGTGTGGTTCAAATCCTGGGCTCAGGTGCTTGAAAAACACGCTGGGCACATGTGTGTGTGCCTAAAATCCCAAGAGGAGAGTAGAAGAGACGGGACTTTGGAGTGGTCATCTGGCCTGGGTTGATTTCTCACTTTCTCACCCTGTCTCTCTCCAGGAAATGCATGTGCCCTATAGCAAAAAATAGATAAACATGACCCAACTATATTCTTTCTAGAAAAAATTATACACAAGTAATTGGATAGATCTCAGTGAAAAAAAAAAAAAAAGTCAGTCTCAAAAGATTAGATAAAGTTCCATTTACATAATATTCTTGAAATGACAAAATTATAGATATGGAGAAGATTATAGGTTGCCAAGGGTTAGGATGGTGCTGGAAAGAAGTAGACATGACTATAGACAGGTAGCATGAGAAAGCTCTTTATAGTAACAGAGTAGTTCCCATACCCGGAGTTTGGTGGTGGTTACACAAATCTATGTACGTGATGAAATTACATGTAAATACACACACACACATTGTACCCATGCTGATTTCTTGTTTTAAATATTGTGCTATAATTATGGAGGGTGTAGTCACTGGAAGACACGGAGTGAATGGTATATAAGACCTCTTTGTATCATCTTTTTAACTGTCTATAAATCTATAACTATTTCACAAAAATTTCTAAAGAATTATTCATTCATTTAATTCCATGTATTATTATTATTTTTTAATTTGACCAGAGAGAGACAGAGAGAGAGAGAACGGAAAAGGGAAAAAGTAAGCTGCCAGGTCTGAGACTCACACTGCAGTCGGCCATGTGGGACCCAGCACCTTTAACCACCATGCCACTTGCCGGCCCCAACTATCTCAAAAATTTTAAAGTTAAAAAAAAAAAAATCAAACTTTCAGAGTTCAAATCTAGGCAGCTCCATTTCTTGCATGAACTTAGGCTTATTTAACCAATCTATGTATTTATTATCTATAAAATGAAGATTACAGTTAACTACCATAATGACAATAAGTAATAGATTTAAAAAAAAAATCAACTATTGACCTATGCAACAATGTGGATGTATCTCAAAAAGCATTACGTTAAGTAAAAGAAGTCATAAACAAACTGCATATTATATGAATCCACCAGATTCTGAACCTAGTGGCTTGAAAATCACACTGAGTATATGTGCGTGTGTGCCCCAAATCCCAGGAGAAGAATGGAGGGGAAGGGAATGCAGCATGGCCATCCTCTCGAAGGGATGATTTCTCACTTTTCCTCTCTGTGTGTGTGTGTCTCTTTCTCTCCAGCAAGCGCACTCTCCCTATGTCAAAAATATAAACAAAACAAAACAAAACGATAGTAGCAGAAATCAGATCATGGTTGCCAGAAGCTGAACTGGAGAGAGAGGACTGAACCACACCTCAGAGTACAGCCTTTTGGTGTGGTATACATTTTTTTTTAATTTATATTTTATTTCATTTTATATTATTTTTAGAAAAATTTTTACAATAGGGATCATGTGGCTCACTAGATAGAGACAGACAGAAAGCAAGAAATCACCCCCCAGGGGGTATGGGCATGTGGCAATCCCTTCTCCTCTCAGGATTTTGGGCACGCATGCACATGCACTAGGAGTGAGTTTTAAGCTGCCAGGTCCAGGACTCAAACTGCAGTCAACTACATGAGAGTCCAGTTATGTAACCATTATGCCATCTGCTGGTTCCTTTTTGGTAAGGTTTTGACTTTTTTTTTTTTTGGAGATAGGGCGCGTGCGTTCGCCAGACAGAGACAGACATAGAGACAGAAAGCGAGAAATCACCCCCCGGGGGGGATGGTCACGCCGCAATCCCTTCTCCTCCATTCTCCTCTCAGGATCTTAGGCACGCATGCACACGCGCCCGGCATGAGTTTTAAGCCACCGGGTCCGGGACGCGAACCACAGTTGACTATGTGGTAGTCCAGCAACATAGCTATTACGCTAACTGCTGGTTCCCCAGGTTTTGACTTTTGAAATCATGTTAATATTCTACAAATAAAGTTAAATAAGCAAAGATGAGGGAGGATCCTTAAACTGAATGCAAACGAATAAAACCAACCCAATTAATTAACTAATTTTATTTCAAATGACTATCATAACCAAACTGAGGCAGAGAGGGAGTAATGGAAAGAGGCTTAATCCAATTTCCCTCACTCTATGCTCTTAGTTTAGGGGGAAAAACACACACGCACGCACACACACACACACACACACACACACACACACACCTTAAACTGTTTTTAGTAGATAAACCCAAATTGGAGAACATTCAAAAAAATAACTGGCCCATATTCTTTCAAAATATTAATACCATAAAAGACACAGAAAAACTAAAAATAATTTCAGGTTAAAGGAGATTAAAGAGACATATACACTAAACATAACATATGATGTTGGACTAGATCCTTGCTTGATAGGGAAGATGGACTGAAGATCACTGGGAAGCTGACAAAGGTGGAGTATGACCACTGCAGAGGAAGCAGTAGACTGCAACTATAGATCAAAGTACTGTAACTGCTAAACTTCCTGAATTTGGAAACTGCACTGGAATGTTCTATCATCATTATTATTCTATCCTAGAACATCATTATTCTTAGGCTATACACACTGATACATTAAGTGATAAAGGGTCATAATAGTATGCAACAGGGATCAGCAGTTGGCGTAATGGCTATGTCACTGGACTCTCATGTAGTAGACCATGGTTCAAGTCCCGGGCTGGTGGCTTAAACTCACGCCGGGTGTGTGTGCGTGCATGCCCAAGATCCCAAGAGGAGAATGGAGGAGAAGGGATTGCGGCGTGGCCATCCCCCCGGGGGGTGATTTCTCACTTTCTGTCTCTCTGTCTCTCTCTGCTTTTCTGGTGAGTGCATGCGCCCTAAAGCAAAAACCTCCCCCTCCCCCCCCAAAAAATGGTATATAACCTTCTTTTAACAGGTTAAAAATATCAGCTAAATAAATGCTATTTTATATTACACACACACACACACGCGCGCAAGAGAATACCTCAAAGGAGCTAGCATTTTTCAAAATTAGGAGCACAGATTATAGTTTTGAACACCAATAGGAGAATACTACTATTCTATTTTCTGGCTCTAAGATCTGTGGATATAATAAGAAAACAGCCTCTGACTGAAAAGGCTGTGGGAGCACCTTGGGAAACAGATACCAATACAGGAGAAAATACTTAGAAGTGGTGAAGGCTCTTAGGTAGTTTGTTGGTAACACAGGTAAGGGTTTGGAGGGAGCAGGAAGAGGTAGGGAGATAAGTCTGGGTGATTAAAAAAAGACTTGAGGGTGCAAAAGGTAAAACGGAAGTCAAAGTGGGTTTGCATCAACACTAGTCATCGCAGAGTGGGCATTCAGTCTAGTCTTGAGGGCGCGAAAGCTCTGCTCAGTGAGGAGTTTCCAGAGGACTCCCCTAGAGGGGCTTCCCGTCTCTCCAATGCCTGGCAGTTACCACCTCAATGTCTACATCCATATCACGTAATCCACGTGCAATAAATCCTAGTCGAATGAGACTGACTCACCATAACCTGAGTAGACGAGATAGGAGAAAAACTGAACATCAACTTAAAGAAATGACATAGATTCTCATTTTTAAAAAAAGTTTATGAAGTATTTAAATTAAATTGGTATAAGATTCGAAGAAAATGAAATGAAGAATTATTTCAAGTTGAGTGTGGTAAAAGAAATATGCTTACTGTACAACAAGTTGCTGGCACACAGTCCCATTCTCTGTTATCAGTTCATTCAGTTTTAATTCAAGGTGAACTTTACCCTATAATGACACACACAAAAAAATTATAAACTGAGTATCTATTTTACTGACAAAATAGGAATTAAAGGTATGCACTTTTTCAGAGACACCCATAATATCTGATTACCCACTGACCACTAGCACGTCTTTGCCACCAATAAGTACTCATTAAATGGATAATAAACAACAATGTAGATCAAAGTCCTAAAAGATAAGAAACAATCAAATGCTTGTATCAAACATGGTATTCAAATTTAAATATTTTATGAGCAGTTCAGTAAACATTTATGAACCTCTACACAGATTAAAAAGAAAGACAACGTTTAAGTCTTAGGAAATTTTGAGTAAAATCAAACTGTAAAATGTAGAATGCTTTTTTCCAGAAAAGATAAATCAGCGTTAAGAAAGAGACTGTATCATTAAAAGGCAGAGAAATCATATAATTCTAAAATAATAAAACTAAGTAAAACCAGTAAGACTCAATTTGTCAATGCTTTCTTTTTATCAAACAATGTTTACAGAATACTTACTATGTTTTTTTCTTTTCTTTTCTTTCTTTCTTTTTTTTTTTTTTTGGAGAGATTTTCACTGTAGGGCACGTGCGCTCGCCAGACAGACAGAAAGAGACATAGAGACAGAAAGCGAGAAATCACCCCCCAGGGGGGATGGTCACGCCGCAA
>NW_006199712.1:4313956-4316772 GCF_000334495.1 Tupaia belangeri chinensis
CGCGGTCGACTACGTGGGAGTCCAGCAACATAGCCATTACGCTAACTGCTGGTCCCCCAGAATGCTTACTATGTTTTAAGAAACATCCTAAGAGTGAGTAGCTATCCACAGATGTCTAAGATACAGTCCCTACTTTCAAGTTTACATAAAATCTATTAGAGTTGGGGAAATAACAAAGGATAACAATACATGGCCAAGAGCATCGATAAGAGATGGGATTGAAAATAAAGGAGTACTTTCTTAAATAGTTGTTAACACATGAATTTTTTAAAAATTAGTAAAAATAAATTTAAGGAAATTCAACTATCAACTTCCCAAGAAACAAGGAACAATATAATCCAGAGCTAGACATTTCTCTACACTGCCACTGGTGATGAGCAATTCTAAACTGGATGTGAGCAATTCTAAACTGGTTAAGAATCAGTGCTAGATTACCTCCACCCAGCTGACAAGACAAATTCCCATGGTGCCAAGTAGACATTTCAGAGGTATGATGTCCAGGATCTGATGACAGGAGTGATTTCATCAGATATAGAATCTAGTCACTGTTCCTCTTTGGAACAATTCCTTTCAATTGTTCTTTCACAGAAACCTAACCTGAATCATTCTATTTTATGAAGACTTGTCACACAAGAATGAATCTGAGGTCCACTAGCTACAAAGCTCAGCATTAGACAGTTAGTGATGAGCAATGAATACTGATTTATCTTAACAAAAAGTCTTCATGAGAAAGCCAACCTCTAAAGCAATAAAGCCATCAGTGGCAGTAAAAATTAGTAGTTAGATAGAGTCAAAACTAAAACAAATCTTCCACTATAAACCTAATATGAATATTTGTAAAATCATATATACTTTATAAACTGGGTCTTCAGTTACTTCTGCATTTAATATTCACAACCTTTACTATTTAAGAGTGATCTGATGCAGGAGTGCTGGTGATCAGACCCAACACCCATTCTCATTCCTGTCCTACACTCATGAAGAATTAGAGATGCAGACACAGAGAGGAAAGTAAAGCAGAGTTTATTAGGGAAGGAGAAAAGCTTCCAATGCAATGGAAGGGGGCCCAAATGGATTGCTGAAGAAGAGCTGGAGGCAACCTGAGCAGCGGCTGGTTTCCTGGTAAGGACATGGGCTCTAGAAAATAGTTACATGGTAGTCTGGGTGATTTATTGTCGTATTCTTTGTGGGGTCACCAGATCACAGAGTTCTGTACTTCTTGTTAGAATATAGTTGCTAAATCAAAACTGCTGCCTTTAGCTATAGCTGCTTTGAGTTTCAAAGCAGCCAGCTTCTGGCTGTGAAAACTTAGCCACTGTGAGTCCATCTTGGTTTTATCCTAAGTGCTCAAGATTCATATCTCCTGACTTATTAGCAAGGAGTCATAAATTCTTTAGAGACATGTATGAGGGGTGTGTATCTTGCATTAAACCACAGAAGAAAAACACAGGGACTTCATTAAAAAGAAAAACACAGTGACTTCCTTGGGGGCCTTCACCCTATCTACCTGTAAGTGGGGTCTAATTTCTATCTCAATACTGAAAGTCCACAATATACAGTAATTTATAACATTACTCAAACAGAATTTTAAATTATGTTTTCTGTCACACCAGTATGTGTGTTACTTGGCAAGCAAGGGAGCCTACCCAACTGTACAATTATTTGAATTTCAGAGCAGTTTTACTGTTCTAACATGTGCATTTTATGGCAGAATCACTCCCTGTTGTTTTTCAGTGAATGCCTAGGATCTACTCTATTTCTAAAATAATAAAAGCCATTAAAATATAGTAGAAAAAGTATAATCATTTTATGTATAACCAAAATCACAGAAGTGCATCAAATCAAGCCTAGAATAAAGATATATTTAATGGGCTTCCTGGATAATAATTCCAGGAATTATTAACATTGAGTCAGAGCCTACCTAATATATTCATTACTCCCACTGAATGGTAAACATTCCTTTGGTAGTAGTCAACAATCACAATTGTATATTAATCTGGTTAAGAAAAAGTGGGGACGGAACAGGCAGACACAAGACACACACTATTAGGGTGGAACACTAAAATTAAAAGGCATTATGAGCTGAATTAAGTAAATTAAAATATCTAAACTATAAAACACTATTTCACTGTGAACTTTAACACAGTAATATGCACATGACGCTCAGTAAAAGAAACAAATTAAAAGTAGGGTGTAAAATGTTAATATTTTAAAATTATACACACACACGTAGCCAATTACTACAAGACCATCTACTAAAATATTAATAAAAATTATTTTTGGTGGGATTACAAAAGATCTCCTTTTCTTTTCTCCTCTATTTCAAGGATTATACTACCAATGTACATTTTCATAGTTTCTACTATTTTCAAAATTTCTACTACTACTGTGTTGCTCTGTAGTAAAATAACATGAACAAAAGTTTTAAATTATTTAACTCTTCTTTTCAGTATTAAGAAACCTAAATCTGGGAATATTTGAGAAAAATCATTCTGTCTTCCTGACTACAGATTTGAATTACAACAAAATAAGTCTTCTGAAGGGGTAATTATGACTCTAACAAAATATGAGATGTTTTTTTTTGAGAGATTTTTGCTATAGGGTGTGTGCACTCACTAGAGATATAAAGGGACAGAGAGCCAGAAAGTGAGAAATCACATCCTAGTGGGGTGGTCATGCCGTAATCCCTTCTCCTTCATTCACCTCTCGGGATTTTAGGCACATGTGCACAAGTGCCCAGCCTGAGTTTAAACCACCAGGTCTGGGACGTGAATTGTGGTCAACTATGTGGGAGTCCAGCGACGTAACCATTATGC
>NW_006199712.1:4321821-4323930 GCF_000334495.1 Tupaia belangeri chinensis
AAAGTGGGGACGGAACAGGCAGACACAAGACACACACTATTAGGGTGGAACACTAAAATTAAAAGGCATTATGAGCTGAATTAAGTAAATTAAAATATCTAAACTATAAAACACTATTTCACTGTGAACTTTAACACAGTAATATGCACATGACGCTCAGTAAAAGAAACAAATTAAAAGTAGGGTGTAAAATGTTAATATTTTAAAATTATACACACACACGTAGCCAATTACTACAAGACCATCTACTAAAATATTAATAAAAATTATTTTTGGTGGGATTACAAAAGATCTCCTTTTCTTTTCTCCTCTATTTCAAGGATTATACTACCAATGTACATTTTCATAGTTTCTACTATTTTCAAAATTTCTACTACTACTGTGTTGCTCTGTAGTAAAATAACATGAACAAAAGTTTTAAATTATTTAACTCTTCTTTTCAGTATTAAGAAACCTAAATCTGGGAATATTTGAGAAAAATCATTCTGTCTTCCTGACTACAGATTTGAATTACAACAAAATAAGTCTTCTGAAGGGGTAATTATGACTCTAACAAAATATGAGATGTTTTTTTTTGAGAGATTTTTGCTATAGGGTGTGTGCACTCACTAGAGATATAAAGGGACAGAGATAGTGGGGTGGTCATGCCGTAATCCCTTCTCCTTCATTCACCTCTCGGGATTTTAGGCACATGTGCACAAGTGCCCAGCCTGAGTTTAAACCACCAGGTCTGGGACGTGAATTGTGGTCAACTAACCATTATGCCATCTGCTGGTCCCCAAAATGAGATCTTCTAGCTTCGCTTGAAGCCAGGGATAATGGTTAATGAGAGCCATATGATACGGTTCTGGCTGATGACATGGAAATAAAATAAATTTTTTGTAGAGGAAAAAA
This sequence comes from Tupaia belangeri chinensis, assembly GCF_000334495.1. NCBI lineage: Eukaryota > Metazoa > Chordata > Mammalia > Scandentia > Tupaiidae > Tupaia > Tupaia belangeri. The sequence goes on from NW_006199712.1 coordinate 4,322,716, forward strand.
AAAAGTATCATTTAGAGCCTCATGGTATCTCCAATATATTTCATATTTCAATGTAAAGCACTTTACCAAAATTACTAAACATGTCAGAAGACCAAACCCAAAAACCACTGACAGAAGCAGCAGATTTATAGGCGATGTAGACACTGGAATTAAGTGGCGGAGTTGAAAACAGCAGGGTTTTCTTTGTTTTTGTTTTGAGAGGTTTTTGCTATAGGGCATGTGTGCTCACCAGAAAGACAGAGAAAGACAGAGAGAAAGAAAGCAAGAAATCACCCCCAGGGGGGATGACCACGCCACAATCCCTTCTCCTTCATTCTCCTCTTGGGATCTTGGGCATGCATGCACACATGCCCGGCGTGAGTTTAAGCCACTGGGCCTGGGACTTGAACCACGGTTGACTACGTGGGAGTCCAGTGACATAGCCATTATGCCAACTGCTGGTCCCCAAAACAGCAAGTTTTAAAAATGAGTTATTTTTAAATTTTATTTATTTATTTATTTTTAAAAGATTTTTTGTTTTGGAGAGGTTTTTTTGGTTTTATTTGTTTGTTCATATCCTATAGGGCATGTGTGCTCACCAGAGAGACAGAGAGACAGAAAGCAAGAAGTCATCCTCATGGAAGATGGCCACATTGCAATCCCTTCTCCATTCTCTTCTTGGGATTTTGGGCATGCATGCATACACACCCAGGGTGAGTTTTAAGCCACTGGGTCCAGGACTCAAACTGTAGTCTACTATATGGGAGTCAAGTAATGTAACCATTACACCATCTGTTGGTACCCCAATTATTGATTTTTTTGCTATAGGGCATGTGTGCTCACCAGAGAGTAAGAGAGAGAGGGAAAGTGAGAAGTCACCCCTGGGGAGATGGCCACACCACAATTCCTTCTCCTATTAGAATTTTGGGCATGCACACAAAAGCACCTGATGTATCTTTCAAGTCATGAGGTCTATGACTCAAACTGTGCAGTTGTTCCTGTAAGATCAAGCCACCTTAATCACCATGTCACTTAGTTAGCCCCCAAGTTTTGAAAAATAGAAAGCAAAATGAAAAACCCAGCAGTAACTGGAAATTATAAAACCAGTCAGATGAAAAAATGTAGAACCTAGTAATAAAGTAACTAAAATGAAGATGTATTTCACAGCAAAGTAGCCACAGCTAAAAGGTGGACTGGTGAAATGAGAGAGAGAGAGCAGACAGTGGAAAGTAAACA
>NW_006199712.1:4323943-4347989 GCF_000334495.1 Tupaia belangeri chinensis
AGAGTGTAAGAGACACTATAGTGAAATGGCCCATCACTCACCTAACTGGAGTTGTAACTGGAGACACAGTAGAGAAAGAGACAGAAAAGCAAATGAAGAGATAAATGCCTGAAAATTTCTAAAACTGATGAAAGACATTAAACCACAGACTCAAGAATTCCAAGGAACACACAAGCAGGATAAACGTAAAGAACAACCATACCTAGGCACAGTACAGCAAACTGCCGAAAGCAGGAGATAAAGAGAAAATCCTAAAAGCAACTTGGAAAACACAAACATTATTTACAAAGAAGCAACAATAAAAGACTGACAAGGAACTATGTTTGATAATTAACATGCAATGTGATTCGGTTCACATTGCTTTCTTATTATTCAATCTCTTCTTTTTATTCCTTTTTTCTTTTCTGAGAGATTTTTGCCTTGAGGCGCACACGCTAGCCAGAGAGAGTAAGACAGAGACAGAAACAGAAACAATGAGAGAGAAACTAAGAAATAACCCCCAAGGGGGGATGGACAGCCATACAACCCCTTCTCCTCCATTATCTTCCTGGACATGCACACACGTACTGGACATGATTTTCAAGACACCAGGTCCAGGACTCAAACCGCAGTAGACCATATGGGAGTCCAGCGATATAACCACTATGCCATCTGCTGGTCCCTATTTAAATCGCTTATGGGAGCTTTTGAGGATGGTAGACTTTTCACATTGTCAGAAATGTTGTGTGATTATATATCTGGCACTGTACTATATACTTCCAATTAAAAATACACCAAATTATTAGAAGGTCTTATTTTATGTAAGTTTTATAGCACTGATTATGTTAGATTGATAGATGAAATTATAGTAACACATTAGTACTTTGTATTGAACATTTTGGAGAATTTATATTACTCTGTTACTACCTGAGTATTTTTATGTGAGCATTTTTTAGGTTAATGTTATTTTAGTTACTAAAATTTCACACACAAGTATCTATAATTTCTTTGATTTTATATTGCCTATATTTCTGGTATAACGCAAAAGATACCTCGTAAATTTCTGCATAGTTTGGGACATCCAGATGAATAGAGAGAGGTATTTGGAAAAACATAGTAAATATATGCACTTAAAATCCTCTCAAATCTTAACACTTTTTTTGTTTTTATCATAAAACATTACATTTTAATACTATTTCCACATAAACGAACTTAGCATGATTTTTTTTTTTTTTTTTTTTTTTTTTACTGCCAGAGGGTGTGTGCTTTAACAGAGAGACACAGAAAGAGAGGGAGAGAAAAATGAGAAAGCAACCCCCTTTGGGGGTGGTCATGCAGCGATCCCTTTTCCTCTGTGCCCTCCTCCTTTTGGGATTTGGGGCATGGATGCACATGCACCCCTCAGGACATCAGCGCGAACTATGCAGCTGGTCATCTGGGATTCAGCAGCCTTCACCACCAGCTGCCCCCTTCAACTTCTTTTTATGAGAAAGAGAAAGAAAAAAAAATAATTTCTGCATTTCTGATAGGTTGTTTCTATATATGGCAATTACCTCTGTAAATCATTGACACAATTACCTGTCAGAAAACAATAAAGGTTTTATTTAACATATCATATTAATGACAAATCTTTATGGAGAGATTTGTTTTTCTCCTTAAAAAAGTATATAATATGATCTAGAATGGTCCATTCCCCTATTATACAAATTTATAAATAGTTTTTTAATTAGCCTATAACAGTAAGTTATGCTTATACACTCATGACTTAATTGAGCATGTTTAAAAAAAAAAACCTGACATATTATTATCTATAATCACTGCATTTCTTTTATTTATTTTTTTTTTACAGAGAGATTTTTGCTAAAGGGCATGTGTGCTCGCCAGAGAGACAGAAAGACAGAAAGTGAGAAATCATCTCCCAGGGAGGGGAGGAAAGGGGATGGCCATGCCACAATCTCTTCTCCTCCGTTCTCCTCTTGGGATTTTGGACACGCACACACATGCGCCTGGCATATAAGCTTTAAGCTGCCGTGTCCAGGACTTAAACCATGGTCGAATACATGGGAGTCCACCAATGTAGTCCATTACACCATCTGTTAGTGTCAATTGCATTTCTTTTTAAATGCTTGTTTAAACAAGTAACAAACAAACAAAAAACTATACAGCAATCAATAACTTAGGGCATGATCCAGAAATTCAAGATAAGCTTGTTGGTAAAGACTTATTAATTAAGTAATTGCATCAAAAGGACATGACTGACAGTACATCTGGATTTACTGCTTGTACAAGTTGCGTGAGACAAACACCCTCAGTTAATAAGAACGACTTCTGCATAAGGAAGATTTGCTTTAGTCAATCTTATGTAAAGCATATTCTTTATCATGGTACATAAAGGCAATTAAAATACTTAAATGTTTTTGGTGACAGTATTCATTTTAAAAAATGCATGAGAAAGAACAAAATGCAATAAGCGCACTTAAAGAGCACACTGAGCGTATAAGCAGGAAGACATGAATCAGTGGGTCTCAGCCCCCCATGCACCTTGTGCAGTATCTACTGCTGGGCTCAGATTGTGGAGGTATCCTATAGTTGAAATACACAATACAGTATATATTGTTTACTCACCATGGCCCCAAATGCAACCTATTTTTTTTTTAAGTTTCTTTCTTTTGTTAGTTCATTCAGAAGAGAGAGAAAGACAGGTACTTTTGATAGTGTCCCGCCATGCTGTAGTCCCCACCTTCCAGTCTTCTAGACAGCCAGGATCGTGAGCACACCCACAGGTGCACCTGGCATGTTCAGACTGACCTGGGCCCAAACCTAGAGCCTTCAAGTATGACTCTGGTATTACATGGCAGTGCCCTATTATTTGTGCCACTGCGGCTGGGCTAAGCCAACTAGTCTATATGACAGTCAACCAAAAACAAACCTACTACCCAAAACTTCAGTGTACTTCATGAGAAACTAAAGTCTTTTCAAAACTCTAGTCTGTTCTTTTAAGAACCTAATCTCAAGTAAAGTTCAGCTCCTCTCAAATGCCTAAAACTTTCTGGCTTACATAGGCCATAGTGAAGTTCCTGCAATTATATTCCAGTTCCCTAGGAACTTTTGAATGCCTTCTCCCTTTTTCTTAGTACTTGTCCGAGTAGGCTTCTAATCCTGATACTCAGATATGCTTAAGTGATCCTAACTACTGAGCCTTGCTATGACAGTACAGAATAGTGAAAGGCAATAAAGCAGGATGGTCAGTTAGACTCAGACAGGTCTCTGCTGCAGAGCCCCTTCAGTGGCTGTTCTCTTTAGACGTCACTTAGCTCTGTGAATCTGAGACACCTTACCTATAAAATGGAGAAGATGCTACCTACCTCATAATGCTATTGTGAAGATTAAGTAAGATGCGTTAAGTATTGAGTAGTATGTTTCGTATACAGTTGTAATTACTAACAATAATTTTAATAATATCTAATTAAAAACAGTACTCAATTAGTTTCTGAACTCAATCTCTCTCGTAGCTTTTTCTTACTGCCCCCATCAAATGCTCTTATTCTTCATATTTTATAAAATGTTTTAAAATTTATGTAGGTGAACAATTTATTATGAAGGCAGAATTTCTAAAAACCCTGAGCTGCTTTTCTTCTTTTTTTAGACTCACAAAGTTAACTTAGCATTTCCAGATCAGTTTTGGGGCCAGATGATAATATTCCCACCTGAAAAGTATTCTGTATTCCTCCTACCTCCTGAACTACTCTTCCTTCTAAAATCTATTTTATATAGTAGATAACTCTTATTATCATTTAAGATAAAAGAAGTATAAAGTTAATAACTCATGATCATGAAAAAACTTGTAGTGATTTTAAAATGCCAATATTGTATCTAACAGGTAAATGCTGCTTCCAGAATTATGTTTTAGTCGAGTTTTATATGTATGAATGAATAAAAGCCTATGTCCCAGCATTAGTTTCTAATACTATCTCTAAGATATAAAGAATATTCTATATAGATTTCTACCTTTTGAGAGCTCAAGTCCTTAAACCCTTTAAGCGAATTTACACTAGTCATAAGAAGAATGTACTTAGTTAAAATAATTCTCAAATTTCATCTTAGAACAAATTTTCTTATCTTGCCTTTTGCTAAAATTATTAAAAAGAAAAATTAGTATTTTAAAAATTTCCTTTTGCAGTCAGCAGGTGGCATGGTGGTTGGGGAGCTGGACTCCCACATAACCAATTGTGGTTCAAGTCCCAGAACTGGGACTTACTTCCTCAATTTTCCTTGTCTTTCTGTCTCCCTCTGGTGAATGAGCACACATGCCCTGTAACAAATTAAAAATAACAACAACAAATAAAATGAAATAAATAATTCTTTAAAAAATAACATTTTCCTACCTGTCTTTTGGCAAAGATGTACTAGGAAAACAGCCCCAGACAGTGGCAAACAGGTAATATTTTATAACTGTATAGCAATTAATACATAAATATTTTTTAAGAGAGGTTTTTGCCATAGGGCACGTGCACTCACCAGAGAGACAGACAGAAAGTGAGAAATCACTCCTACAATTAATATATTTTAAAACACTGAAAGCGATTGCACTTAGCTGTCACACCTGTAACTCAAACATGGTGATTTCTATTACTAGTCAGTTATGTGGAAGTCTAGCACCTTACCCACCATGCCACATACTGGTCCCTTTATTCCCATCTTGATATGAAATTCAAGGTTACTAAAATAACCACACATAAGAGCCAAGATCTTACATTTTTCAACTTTTGATTTAAACCCTTTCCACTTCACATGCTTTTCACCTAGATATTTTATAATATTGTATAACTGGAATCTGAATAACAGTTATTGTCAAACGGAAAGAAGAGAATATTAAAATGGGGTAGAGTGGCTGAAACAGGAAAAGTATAAGTTATATTTTATATTTAAGATGGAGTTTCAGTGCACAAATACTTAAGCTTTACAGATTTAATCAAAAAGAATGTTTGAGAGGTTATGAAGAAAGAGAGACAGGCACTTTATTTGCAAATTATCTGTGGGTGTGTGTACAACACTCTTTTCTTAAACTTCTGTTTGAGTCACCAGTGGCAAATTGTAACTTCTTTTAGAGAGGAAGAATCCTCCTTGCAGTTATGCCCTCGGGAAATGGTTTCACAATCCTTACCGTACTTTATAAATAAATAGGATTACAGGAAAAAAAAAAAAAGAGTTCCTTTAGATAGAAATGACGATTTCTAAGACAGAACGACTCAAGACTTCAGAATCAAGCAGAAATTTCAGCTTCATGGCTAAGCACACGTTTTTATTCACTCTGAGAACCTGTAAAAGGCTTCTTATTTTAGCGAGGGGAAGAAGAGATTAATGATACCCTTTCAAATAAAAGGTGGTAAGCAACAGGACGGGTGGCTATGGAATGACGGTCCTGCATGGTGGGCCTGGCACGGCCCTGACCTTTCCATAGATGGAGTTTATTAGAGAGTACACAAAGCGCCCTGATCAGGATAAATGCAATCGGTGACTTCCAGAGATCTTCATCAGAGTTCATAAAACAGCTATTTTCCCTTAAAACTTCCGCCTCTAAAACAAATTAATAACGTGCTACTGTAACTCAAACAATTAACTAAGGCAGAAAAAAACATGTTTTCTCTAACACGACCTCCCCAAACCCACACATGGGCTTATGTATGCGCATTATTCTTCACTGCACACAGCAAAGTCATTTTCCTTCCAGCTCTAATTACCCATAGGTTTACAATGTTTGGTGCCAGAATTTAAGCTAAGGTATAATAAGTTCTAACTGAATGAACTATAATAGCAAAATCAGTTCGCTTTTCACTCATTTTCTGTATAAGATGATCTTATGCGTTACCTGGACTTCAGAATTAGAATCAACAGGTTGCAGTGAAAACCAAGTTTCTCTGCCATTGTGGTTACACAAGTCTTCTTTTTTGATGGCTACTTTTCCTAAAAAATGAATAAATAAAACAGTATGAGCAAACATATTATGTATAATCCTAACACTCATTAACATGCTGTGCATTGATGGTCATCGGGAAAGTCATGACACAGTTTTGCAATAGAAAAACAGAAAAATATGTCATGGCTTTCCCAACGACATAATATAGAAAACATTTTAAAGTAATTTATACCTATTGATATAAAAATCCATTTTTATAAAGCATTTTCTAGGGGCCAGCAGGTAGCGTAGTGGTTAAGGTGCTGGACTCCCACATGGCTGATCATGGTTTGAGTCCCGGACCTGGCAGCTTGCTTTCTCACTTTCTCTCTCTGTCTCTGGTCAAATTAAAAATAATAATAATAATAAATAAAATTAAGTAAATGATTCTTTTTTTAAAAAAAGCATTTTCTATATCCTAAATAATAAAAAATTGCCTCATTTTCCTTTGCTCCTTGGCAGACTCTTCTCTGGGTTATTCTAAATCAGATTAGGCAAAAACTCAATTGTATTTATATACAACTTAATTTTTTTTTGAGAGGTTTTTGCCATAGGGTGCATGTACTCACCAAAAAGAGAGAAAGACAGAGAGAAGTAACATGAGAAATCACATACACACCCCCTGGTGGGGGGGTGGCCACACCCCAATCCCTTCCCCTTGGCCCGGTGTGAGTTTAAGCCACTGGGTCTGGGACTCGAACTACAGTCGACTACATGAGAGTCCAGCAACATAGCCATTACGCTATCAGCGGGTCCCACAACTTCATTTTTTAGAGCTTATTCAGATTCACACTTTTACCCAAAGAGTATCAGTACAAAAAGCAAGGCACAATGCTAGTGCAAACTCCTCTTCCCAATTCTTTAACATATGAATAAATCATTTGTTTTGGTGAATTCTGAGGTTTATCTGCAATTAGCATTGCTTGTTAAGTTCCAATTAAGTGAAAAAAGTATACATCGTCAACAAAGAGGAGAACTGAACAGAAAATTATGGGAGATTAGACAGTCAACAAAGAGAACTGAACAGAAAATTATGGGAGATTAGAACAAAAATTTCATTACTAAAAATTCACTTTTTATCAAAACATTTCAAACACAGATTACATTGCTTCAACATACAAAAATTAAAGTTCTTTAAAGAGTTTCCACCTCTCAGAAAAAGATACAGTACGACGAACAAAGAAGTATGAGAGGAAGAGACAGAAAAGTTCTCACTATAATGAAGTATTTGCCATGTCGGTACAAAACATTTCCTTCCTCAAATCAAGTTTTAAGAAGTAGACCTAGCAGTGTATATTACGGATACTTTACTCAAACACTCTACATAAAAACTTCAACAAAGAATACATACTTCAAGTCAAAAGTAATTCGTTCTTTAGTTTTATTGAATAAAAATTTTCATTTTAGGTGCCCTAATTATACATCCTATAGCCCAAGTTCTTACCTTATGGGAACCACTCCCCTCCTTTTAAGAATCTTTGTAATTAGGGACCAGCAGTTAACATAATGGCTATGTCACTGGACTCGCATGTAGTCAACCACGGTTCGAGTCCTGTACCTGGTGGCTTAAACTCACGCCAGGCGCGTGTGCCCAAGATCCCGAGAGGAGAATGGAGAAGGGATTGCTGCGTGGCTATTGCCCCGGGGGGTGATTTCTCACTTTCTGTCTGTCTCTCTCTGTCTTTCTGGCAAACGCACGTGCCCTATAGCAAAAACCTGTCACAACAACAACAAAAAAGTCTTTGTAATTGCATTTCTTTTATGTCTCTTCCCTTCAAAAACAGGTTCAGCTAATATCTACATTCAATTTTTTCTTTTTAGAAGAGAGGTTTTTGCTACAGCAAGTGTGCACTCATGAGACAGAGAGAGAGAGCGGTAAATTACCCCCACGGGGGAGATGGCCACTCTGTAATCCCTTCTCCTCCATACTCCTCTCAGGATTTTGGCCATGCATGTACATGCACCTGGCATGAGTTTCGAGCTGCCAAGTCTGGGACTTGAACTGCAGAAGGCCATGTGGGAGTAGCACCCCAACCCCATGCCACCTGCTGGTCCCGACATTCAATTTTAAGAGTTTACTTAGTATGCAGAAACTCACTGGTAAGCTGTATTATAAAATTTCTACAACTTTTACTAATAGTTTTATACATAAGTTATAAATAGATATGTAGACATACATATGTGTGTATGTATGATATATACAAACATCGCTAAAGCCAAGTCCTCAATTTTAAAAGAAGGCTTTTAAAAGGTTTATTTGGGAGCCAGCAGATGGCATGGAGGTTAAGGCAGCTGGATCCCACATGGCCAACTGTGAGGGTTTGAGTCCTGGACCTGGCAGCTTGAAAAAACATGCCAGGCGTGTGTGTGGAGGCCCAAAATCTTGAGAAGGGACTGCAGTGTGGCCATCTCCCCTGAAGAGGATTTCTCACTTTTTCCTCTCTCTGTTTCTGTCTATCTCCAGTCAGTGCACGTGCTTATAACAAAAATTTTAAAATATGATGTAAGGACAATGATAATTTTTTTGGAGAGGTTTTTTTGCTATAGGGCGTGTGCGCTCGCCAGACAGACAGAGAGAGGCAGAGAGACAGAAAGCGAGAAATCATCCCCCAGGGGGTATGGCCATGCTGCAATCCCTTCTCCTCCATTCTCCTCTGGGATCTTGGGCACGCACGCACACGCGCCCAGCGTGAGTTTAAGCCACCGGGTCCGGGACTCGAACCGCGGTCGACTACGTGGGAGTCCAGCAACATAGCCATTACGCTAACTGCTGGTCCCAGGACAATGATAATTTTAAAAAGAGGTTTATTTGGAAGTTTACTGGTTTGACTGATTCAGTCCCTCATTCAACAAATAATCACAATAGCACTATGTTGTAATTTGAGATCTGATTTCCAGAGTTCCCCAATCAAGGTCTATTTCGCCAGCAATGCTTCTAAAACTTCAGAGTAGAAATCAACCTGTCCTATTTGTGGCTCACAACTCGGATCACTGGAAACCTGTCTTAACCACAGGTGCCATCTCAAAAGAGAATCCTCTTCTAACTTCATAGTTCAAAAAAATCCCAGAAGCAAATATTCTTGTCTTCCTACTCCATATTTCAAGTTGCATGACACTCACGGTCACTAAAGGACTGAACAGTTTTTGTCTTATGCAAGGAAAACCCTTCTCTGACTATCTGCATAAATAACCCATCAGTAAACTGAGAAAAGCTGCAACTTTACTGCAGCTCTTACTCTTTAGTTCCATTTTAAGATATCAGATGGCCTGAAGAAACAGGGAAGAAAGAGCACAAGATCCCGCGAAGCCAGAGAAATTGGTATAGAAAAATGGTGGAGAAAACCTTCAACTACGTACTTGAGGTCATTAGGGAGAATACACACAGCATGTGCAGCACTTACTAGGCAACATAATATAGAAAAACATATGTCCTCAGCCACAGGGAATAAAATTGGGCAACAGAAATGAGAACGAGAAAAAGAATAAGAGGGGAAAGGGGGTGGGATGGTGAATGGGAAGTAAATATGGGCAAGGGAGAAGGGAGAGACAAGTTTCCGAAACAAAAATAAAACCAACAGAGGCTGGTAGCTGGTATAGTGACAGAGGTGCTAGATTCCCACATGGCTGACCGTGGTTCGAGTCACAGACCTGGTGGCTTTGTCTCTCCTTTTCTCTCTGTCTCTCTCTAGTCAAAATGGAAGAATAATGATAATAAATAAAATCGAAAGTAAACAAATCTTTAAAAAAAAAAATCTGTCATGATTCCCACTTGTTGTATTGAGCTATTAATACCATTAGTTTAACCTGGCAGACATTAACTCTAAGAGTTAAGCAGTCTGAGTTAAAAAAAAAAAAAAAAAGGACATGAAATGAAAGGAGAGTCCGCGTCCGTGTTCACTGAACATCTACCAGAAGGTAGAAATTCTTACAAATCTTATTTAATCTTCGTAATAATTTTGGATGCAGAAGGCATAATCACCCTCTCACAGATGAGGAAAGCTGAACACTGTTTAAAAATCTGCCTACTGGTGCCAGCAGGTGACATGGTGGTTAAGGTATTGGACTCCCACATGGCCAACCGCAGTTGGAGTCCTGGAGCTAGTGGCCTGTTTTCTCCCTCACGCTCTGTCTGTCTCTGCCTCTCTCTCTCTCTCTCTCTCTCTCTCTCTCTCTCTCTCTCTGGTGAGTGCACGTGCTCTGTAGCAAATTTTAAAAATTATGGTAACAAATACAATTAAATAAATAAGTCTTCTAAAATCTGCCTACTGACAAGTGCTGAAGCTATATTTCTGAATCCAAGGAGTGTTTGCTCACGTTCCTTGCAACACAGACAATAAAATTCCAGAGCCTAGTGTCAATTTTATTATTAGCTGTGTGATCTTGGGTGAGTTTGAACTCTACATCTGACTTGCCTCCTCTGCATTAGAAATTATCTTAGCTCTAATGATCTTCAAAACCTATCCTGTGCCTCTAATGTTCTCAAAGACTGTTTCAGTTTACTCATTATTATTTTAAACAAACTTAACTCATTATTTCCCTAGCCATGAAATAAAAATAAACTCAAAAACTTCTCCAGGAACCAACTTCCCAACAAATAAGAAGTGTATTTAATTTTCCCACTATCCTGACAAACTCCTAAACAGAAAAATCTTAAAACCTATCATACACCAAATGATGCATTAGAGTTCCTTAAAATCAGACAAGGATAGGAAACAAAAAAAATGAAGGAGCTGTGGGCATAGAAACCACCTTTGTTGTTCTCTAAGAAAAGTATTCTTAACTTTCCAATACTACTCTGAAGAAGCATTTTCTTACCATCAGTAAATACTGTGCTATCTTTGAGTCCCATTTTTAGATAATAGTATATTCTTGGAAATTTCATTTTCATTCAGTTCACAAAATTCTGACAATCCTGTTTTCACTTGGGCACTTGCAGAAATGGCCAAGAGTACATAAAAGTGGTAACGGGAGTAACTGCCAATGCAGGATGAAACAGGATCAGAGGACTGAATGAATTCTGATAGTCAACAACAATTCAGAGCCAGTGGCAGCTCTTAGAAGTCTTAGTGTATGGGGTTTAGCTGGATGCAGTTTGGTATCTGTGGTAGAGAAGAATATTACTAATGGCCTCCAATAATCCAAGCTTCCTGGTATCTAAGCTCTTGTGTGGTCACCTCAAGCACTGATTCTGGGATTGGCTATGTGGATTGCTTTTGCTAATGGGACATCAACAGCTATGATGCAAGTAGATGTTTAATGAGCCCGTGGACAGTGGCTGGCCCCATAGCCGAGGAGGTTAAGCTCTATGTATGGGGAGCCAGATTTCACAAGGCTGAGTACAGTTCAACTCTTTGGGGAAAAATAAGAAACCACTGGGCATGTGCATGCACATGCCCCAAATCCTGACAGGATAGAGAAATGGAGGAAAAGAACTGTGGCATAACCATGTGAACCCTATCATTCCCTGGTGAACACATACACATGACCTCTAGCAATGAAAAAAGAAAAAGCACCTGTGTAGTAGGGCTTAACCTCTTGGAACCCTGAGACCATAGATATGAATCACACTGGGCACGTGTGCGTGTGTGCCCAAGATCCCAAGAGGAGAACGGAGGAGAAGGAATTGCAGCGTGGCCATCACTCCTGGGGGATGATTTCTCGCTTTCTGTCTCTCTCTGTCTTTCTGGCAACTACACCCTATAGCAAAAACCTCGTTTAAAAAAAAAAAAAGGAAATATCTTTTCCTTGTCTTTCAGCAAGCTGAATTGTAATTACAAGAGTCAATGTGGCACAGAGGCAGATAGGGACAAAACTAAGTAAAAGTCTTTTGTTGGAGAAAAGGAGTATTTGGTATGTATAGAGTTCACCGACATGAATATATTTAACAAATAAGAATGCTTAAGAAAAAAGAACTCCAATAACAAAAACAATAATAAGTAAAAAAATAACAATTCACAGAAAAAAATTTTAAAAACCAACAAAAAAAATTCCTCTAACTTCCTGAAAATCAACAAAACATAAGTTATTCTAATAAAACGTTAGTTTTCATCTACCAGATTGGCAATTTTCCAATGCTGATGACCAATCCAAGGGTGTGGTAAAAGTTACACCCACGCCGCGCTCGGGGAGAGGTAAACTTGCACAGTATTTCAGAGGTGGGGAGAGGTCGCTATAAAGCTGTGGAACTCTTTGAAATGTTTACACCCTTTGACCCAGAATTTTCTCTTTTGGAAATTTAAGGAAAAAGAGACATACAAAAATTGATACAGAAGGATGTTTGTTCACAGCAACACCATTTAGAAAAAATTTGGAGACATAAATGTTCACCAACAAGGGAATGATTTTCAAAACACATCTTTATACAAAGAATATTTTATAGCAAATATTTTTGAAAAATACTGGTGACACTGGGAAAGAATCATTGGATGATATTAAGTGAAAAAGGAAAAAAGACTAAATGCATAGAATACAGAATGAAAAGAGGGACCAGGAGCAGATGGCTTAATGGTTATGTCGCTGGACTCACAGGAAGTCAACAGCAGTTTGAGTCCTGGATCTGGTGGCTTAAAACTCATGCCAAGCACATGTGCATGCATGCCCACAATTCTTCAGAGAATGGAGAAGGGATTGCAGCATGGCCACCCCCCCACTGGGGGGTGATTTCTCGCTTTCTGTCTCTCTGGAGAGTGCATGCACCTACAGCAAAAAGCTCTTCCCCCACCCCTCCACCAAAAAAAAGAAAAAAATACAATGGAAAGAAATATATCAAACCAGTCACGGTAATTATTCATAAGCAGAATTAATACCAGTTACTAGGAACATGTAATACCTTTATAATTAAGAAAAATACATTATTTTAAAAGGTTACTTGATTTGCTTTAAAATGGTTTTGGCAAACTTCAAAAAAGGTTTGTCAGAAAAATGTAGAAGCCACATTACAGAGATTTAAAAAGAGTAAGTTGCAAGCAGAAGATGGATACACACCATCTGTTAAGAGTTTGTAGCAAAAGCAGAGAAACAGGAGAAGTGTTAAGAGGACAGTCACACAGAGCTTACTCTTTTTGAGGGGATTTTAGATTTAAGCATGTTTCCAATCAGAAGGAACAACTGGAGATGACAAAACTTAGGACATTCAGAGATGATTTACACTACGCATGTAAATTAGACCTCTACTACTGTTATTAATATTGGAATACAGAGACAGTGGTGCAGAGACCATGAACATGACACATATGTGGCCGGTTAGCTTTGCTCTAGTCCATGCCCACAGATCACACCCCGGTCTCAGACAATACATTTATCAGTCAACAATACAGCCAGTGAGAAAATGTACAACTAGATTAAAATGAGGCATTACTTCTACCAGAAAAACCTCAAAAACAGATGTTCTTTGGAGGGAATGGATACTGCAATCTTTGCACATATACAAGCATTACTAGAACCATTCAACCAATCTTGCCATAGGGCGGGCGCCACCACGCCCCCATTCAACCAATCTTTACCAAACATTTACTAACTGTAAGGTTCTTTGTGAGACAGTGTTTGCCCTCATAAATGTCATATTTAACAAGAGGAACCAGATATTAAACAATGAACTAATGAGCAAGTATAATGAGTATTACAGAAACGAACCATCAGATAATTCGGAAACAAATGACACAGTAACAAGGAGATCAACAAAGACCTAAGGAAGTGTCATCAAAGCTGGACACAAATTAAAAACCAAACTCAAAGGCCAGCAGTTGGCGTGGAGGTTAAGGCAGTTGGATCCCACACGGGCAATTCCACAGTTCAAGTCCCGGACCTGGTGGCTTGAAAATTTCACTGGGCGCATGTGCATACATGCCCAAAATCTCAAGAGGAGAATGGGGAAGGGACTGCAGTGCCGTCACCCGCAGGGGGTTATTTCTCACTCCCCTCCCCTTTTTCTCTCTGTCTCTCTCTGGCGAGTACATACACTTTACGGTAAAAACTAAAACAAAAACAGTCACGAATAAACATGACATCTAGAAAAAACATTAGCAAGGTTGAACATATATTATTCTGTACTGTTAACACTTTATTTTTAGAAAAAGAAGGAACAGACACCAATGCTGTGATAAAATATAATTATGAATAGTACATACCTATACGAAGGTCTCTTTGTAAAACATTCTTATCATAAACATAGAAAGACAAATACTGGAACGTTCTTGGAATCTCAAAGTAAAATTCTTCACTGAAAAATGGGCTAGAGAGAAAAAGGAGGAAAGCTCATTACTTTGAATAATATCAAGTAATTGAATAATGATTGATATCACAATTGGTAAAAATATTATTGACATTCAAATAATATCCCTTCCAAATATTACTTTCAATAAAAATCAGTAAAATTATAGAGTAAAATGCCATAGGAAAGAAGTCTAAAAGCTCCAAAATAATTCTCAAGCCACTGGGCCAGGAACTTGAACCAAAGTTGACCATGTGGGAGTACAGCAACATAACCCCTCGCTACACCACCTGCTGGCCCCTCCAAAATAATCCTCAATGTAAAGCTTCAACTAAAACCTACACAAACAAGCTGAACTCTGAAAGTTATCAGAATGAGTCCTGAACAAACAGCTTTTCAGTTCTGTGGACACAAGGTATAATAACAGGGAGGCCACGCTCACCCAAAGTGGACCTAAATGAGAGCTGAGAACAGTGTCCTTCACACGATCATCACTTTGGAAATATGGAAAGCTGTATTAATCACAATACAGGTTGAGCATTCCTGAGACCAGAAATTCAAAATGCTCCAAAATCTGACTTTGTAGTGCTGACATGACACGTGGAAAATCTGACACCTGACCTCATGTGATGGTTGCAGTGCAAGAGCAGGACGTGATGTTCCCAAGATAAAAAAAGATCCTCCTCAACCTCCTTCACCTGTAACATACCTTTTCCACACAGACCCAGATCTCCCCAAGCAAGCACATCCACACAGTGTCATAAAATGTCAGTGGGACGCACAGGTTCCCCATGATGCCACATGTAGAGCTAGCAATGACATGCAATGCGCCTGGGGTTTGGTGGTTTTTTTTTTTTTTTTTTTTAACTGATTCTCTGCTCCATGACATAAATATGTTGAAAATGTCAAAAAGACCTGAAAATATCCCTCTGGGAAACATTGACATGAAAAGAGGGAGCATTTATGCTTCTCTACAGCACAGAAAGTCAAGCTGTCAAACAAAGACAGTGGACAACAGTGTCAATGGGAAGCATCGGAGGGAAGAGTACTGCATTAGAACGGCCACCACAGGTGACCACAAGAAGCCAGAGATGAACTATTGAAGTCCTATGCTGAAAGTGATGAAAAGTTCATGAGAAATAGAAGAACACCACATAAAGCCAAAAAATGAAGATCCGGATCCTGTGTCCAAAGAGTGTATCTGTCAGTATCACAGCCAATGCGTGTCACTTGACGCTAAGCTGATCTTAAAACAAAGGTCATGACAAACTGATACTTGAAGGAAATTGAAGATTTAACAGGTGGGTTAAAGAAATTATAAGAAAAGACAGCACTCAATTTTTAAAGTTTTGTGGTAATAAAGTATCTGCTGATCACAAACCTGCACAGAAAAGTTTGCCAAGTTTGCTGACGAAAATCTGACAACAGAGTACGTCTGTAAGTAACACCGAGGACACATCACCATGTCGGCATTACTGACCCAGAAACACAGTGACTACAGCTGACGAGCAGCCCCTACTGGAATCAGAGATGCTAGGGACTGAATAACTATGCCGGCATGTCCCATGACAGGCATGTGAAAAGTGTAAACTTCCTGTGAAAGGCAGAAGCTTGTATCCTTGCTGTTTTAAAGAAGTGAATTTCTTATCAGCCCATTATAATGCGAACAAAAAGGCACAGATCACTAGGGACATCTGTTCTGACTGATCTCCCATTCTGTACCAGTGGCTTCTGCTTACTGCAGAGAAGCTGAACTGGATGACGACTATGATTCTGTTATTCTTCGACAACTTTTTGATCCTCTTCCAGCTGAAATTCTCCTAATGCTTATCACGTACTTTCCTCCACATTTGACTTCATTAATTCAGCCATGTGGCCAAGGAACCTTAAATGAATTCAGCCACGTGGCCAGGGAACCTTAAAAACTGTCTTGAACAGCACGCTAGCAGCAGTGAACAGAGGTGTGAGTGAGGAAGGCTTTCAAAAGAAGTTTAGCATGGGGACCAGCAGTTAGCATAATGGCTATGTTGCTGGACTCCCACGTAGTCGACTGTGGTTTGAGTCCTGGACCCGGTGTCTTAAACTCATGCCAGGCACATGTGCGTGCGTGCGTGCCCAAGATCCTGAGAGGAGAACGGAGGAGAGGGATTGCGGCGTGGCCATGTCCCTTGGGGGGTGATTTCTCGCTTTATGTCTGTCTGTCTGTCTCTGTCTGTCTGGTGAGCGCATGCGCCCTATGGCAAAAACCTCTCCAAAAAAAAAAAAAAGATTTACATGAAGGATGCCATATAAGCTGTTGCCAATGCTTGGAATACAGTGACTAAAAACACAGTTGTGCCTGGCACCTCCAGTCTGTGGCTATGTTCAGTAATGACTATAAAATAAGACAGTGACTCTGAATGATTCCATACATTTAGTGGGGGAAAACAAAGGTCTGGCCTTCTTATGTATGCAAAAAATATACCTTCAGATTCCATCTGATAAAAGTGATTATCAAAAGAAGGATTTTTTTAGTTTATTTATTTGTTCTATGAGTAAGAGACAGATAGATAGCACCTCCAACAGGGTCTGGATGCTGCAATCCAACCCCAGCTTCGCCGGCCCAGATCACGGCCTACTCAGGGAGGTCTCTGGACATGAACTGGCGACTTCTGCACGGTCAGCATTTAGCATCTTACTGCTCACTACCACCTAGCCCCTAGAAGAAGTTTTTTGTTTCTGTGTTTTTTTGAGAGGTTTTTGCTATAGTGCGTGTGCGCCCGCCCACCAGAAAGAGACAGAGATAGAAGGCGAGAAATCTCCCCCCAGGGGGATGGTCACGCCACAATCCCTTCTCCTCCATTCTCCTCTTGGATATTGGACATGCACACACACGCACCCGGCGTGAGTCTAAGCCTCCGGGTCCGGGACTCGAACCACGGTCGACTACATGGGAGTTCAGTGATATAGCCCTTATGCCAACTGCTAGTCCCTAGAAGAAGTTTTTGACAATGATAATAAAGACTTCCATTCACTGACAAATGTTAAAATAGCCAAAATGAATCTACATCAAGGTGACTGAGATGATGTCAGCACTGCACAAGAACCCACAGATGACTTGGTGAAAACTTGGCTCATCATTGGAGGATCAGAACCATGTACATTTCTAACAGAACAAGAAATCACATCGGTTTATAAAATTAAAGGAAATTCTAATACAAAAACTATTGTTAATGAGGCAGATGACTTGAGGAAATACTTTAAAAAGCCATCTTAGGGGGGCTGGCAGGTGGCATGGTGGCTAAAGGTGCTGGATTCCCACATGGCCGACCATGGTTTGAGTCCTGGACCTGGTGGCTTGCTTTCTCTCTCTTTCCCGCAACTTGCTTTCTCACTCTTTTGCTCTCGGTCTGTCCCTCTCTGGTCAAATTGAAATAAAGTTAAAAATAAAATAATTCTTAAAAAATAAAAAAGCCATCTTATTGAAATGCCTCCTCACCCCTAGAGGATGTACTTCCTAGTCTCTCAAATGCCTCTGATGATTTCTCTCACTTAAAAAAAATTAGATTAAGGGTACTGTAAACCTTTAATCAAACATAGCATCATAGAGACTGAAAGCCTGCCACTTTTGCTGCTGCTACTGTCTAACAGCTGACAGAAGTGCCCTGGCAATGCTACTATGCAACTTACTTACCCTGAACACATTCTTTCTTCACTGTACTAGTGGCATACCATAGTTTCCAGTCAAGTACTTATGCATGAATAAGTGCAAGAAAATGACTGCTTATTGGCACCATGTAAGCTGAGTCAGTAATGATGGCGACCCAAACCACCACCGACTGTTCGTGAGTGGCCAAGATAGTGACACATTTGCCTTTTTAGGTATTTGTTGTTTAATTAATTTATTTTTTATTATGCACCTTTACTTTCTGATGGGTCCATGTACACAAACTTTGTTTCATTCACAAAATTATTTAAAATATTGTATAAAATTATTTTCAAGCTATGTATATAAGGTTATACATGAAACCTAAATGAATACTGTGTTAAACTTAGGTTCCATATCCAAGACATCTTATGTATATGAAAATAATCCAAAATCCAAAAAAATCTGAAATTTAAAACAATTCTGGTCCTAAGCATTTCAGATAAGGGATACTCACTCAACTGGTATTTTTATAACATAATGAGACACCGTGAGAATAGGACCAAAGTCTAAACATTATATTAATTTATGCTACATATATACTTTACATACATAGCTCGAAGAATATTTTCAAGTTTATTATTTATTTTTCCTGAAAGAGAAAGAGAGAGAAGGGGTTGGAATACCCTCGACACGTCTTCACACAGCAATCTAGCACAAGCTGCAGCCAGTCAGGATCATAGGCACATGTGTGTGCCTGGCACGTACAGGGAGCCTGTAGAACACGAACCAGGACCTTCTCATGTGGATTTACCAACAGATTCTTACATTACCAGTGATATTTTAGTACAGAATCATTATAATTTAAAAAAAAAAAATAACCTAATAGTAACAAATGCTAGCAAGGCTGTATTAAAAGGAAATCCTCCTGCACTGCTGGTAGGAATGTAAATTAGTACAACTACTGTGGAAAAACATAAGGAAATTCCTCAAAAATTTACAAATAGAACTACTATATTACACAGTAATCTGACTCCTTGGTATTTACCCAAAGGACAGGAAAATACTTGGTTGAAAGACACTTGCATATCCTTGTTTATTGCAGCATTATTCACAATTGCTAAATAATGGAATCAACCTGCTCAAAAACCAATGACTGGGTTAAAAAATGTGGCATATATACATAGTAAAATATTACTCAGTCATAAAGAACAACAAAACTGTCATTCAACACAAAGTGGATGAATCTAGAAGATTTCATGCTAAGTGAAATAAGTCAGTCTATGAAAGACAAACATGGTATGTCCCCGCACAATATATACTCTATGTCTGCACAATATGGTTGAAGTTGAAAGACGTCCATGAGATATTTTCCATGTTGTGTATACAGTGTATAAAGTTCATGTGTTTTAATTGCTGCATAATTTTCCACTATATTCCATAATCCACTCATTCTCATAGTTATGTCATTTGATTTGCTTCTAATTTGAGCTATTAAAAATAAAGCTGCTGGGGCCGGCAGGTGGCATGGTGGTTAGGGCACTAGATTCCCATACAGTTGGCTGTAGTTCAAGTCCCAGACCTGGCAAATTGCTTTTTCACTTTCTCTTTCTCTCTTTTTGGTCAAATTAAAAAAATAACAATAACAAAAAAATAGATAAGTAATTCTTTAAAAAGCTGCTTTGTACATTTTTTTCTTTATTCATGATACAGTACAGGCATACAACATGAGAGTAAGACAATGTTGGGGGTGGTGGGAAATGAGTACCCTCCATGGGGTCTGCTCATCCTGAAATTTCCTTCTTCTGGGTCTCTAGCCCATCAGATCTGAGATACTAGTATGCATGCCCTGCATGATTCAGGTTGACTGTGGAGACCACAGTTCAAATCTGGGATCTGGCTTCTCTTGAGCAGCTTATTACCACTGTGCCACAAAGCTAGCCCTGAACATTTTCAGAAAAGGCTTTTTCTAGATATGTGCTTTCAAATCCTCTGAGTAAGTAACTGAGAATGGAACTACTGAATTAAAAAGTAGGCAAATGTTTAATTTACGAGACACTATCAAACTGTGTTCTAGAGTGATTTTACCATTTCATAATCCTACCAGCAAGGTGTGAGATTTCCTGTTGCTCCACGTGTTGATATGAATGCTCTTTTTAATTTTGCCATCCTTGTCCATGTGGCATGATAAATTTACACACCTGTGCCTTCTCTACACCAATCAAGATAGTAATCATTTCTGAGCGGACCCATAACCTAGTGGTTAAGAGAGTCAGAACCCACACGGCTGACCGCAGTTCAAAGTTCAGCTTCAGCAGCTTGAAAAACACACCAGACACTGTGTCTATGTGCCTAAAATCCAAACAGGATGGAGAAATGGCGAAGAAGGGATTGTGATGTGACCATGCCTAACTGGGGAGTGTTTTCTCCCTCTCTGTCTCTTTGTCTCTTTCTGGTGAATACATGTGCCCCTCTGGTTAGTAAAAATAAATAAATAAAAATTTTAAACTATAAAAAACATTGGGGCCGGCAGGTGGTATAGTAGTTATAGCACTGGACTCCCATATGGCTGATAGCAGTTTGAGTCCCGAACCTGGCAACTTGAAAATCATGCTGGGCATGTGTATGAGACATGCCCTAAATCCCAGGAGGAAAATGGAGAAGGGATTGCAGCATGGCCATCCCCTCTTGGGGATGATTTAGTACTTTCCCTCTCAATGTCTGTTTCACTCCAGAGAGTACATGTACCCTATGGTAAAAACCTTAAAAAAATAAGAGAAAACATTTCTGTTTCAGCCAAAAGCTCCCCCATACCCCTCTACACTTGCCCCCACCATACTGTAACAGGTAACCAATGATCTGATTTCTATCATTACAGATTACGTTTTAGTGTCTACAGTGAAAGAAATGACTTTAAACTGCATTCCCCTGCTAATGATGCTGAATATCTCATGTGTTCTTTGACCATTTGTTTATCTTTTATGAAACACCTGTTCAACCCCTCATATTTGAAGTCGCTGTCTTCTTTTGAATCATTAGTGGTTTGTTTTAAGTTCTGAATACAAGTCCTTTGTCAGAATATGCTCTCTCCGGTGTAGCTTGCCATTTGATTTTCCTGATGGTGCGTTTCAAAGAATAGGAGGCTTTAATTTTGATGAAATCTAATTTACTGATTTAAGATTATGGATTTTAGGGGCTGGCAGGTGGCATGGTGGTTAAGGGCACTGGACTCCCACAGAGCTGACTGTGGTTAGAGTCCCAAACCTGGCAGTTTGCTTTCTCACTTTCTCTCTCTCTGTCTCTCTCTCTTTTCCTCTCTTTCTCTCTGCCCTTCTCCAGTCAAATTAAAACAAAGTTAAATAAAATAATTCTTTTAAAAAAAGGATTATTTTTTATATATGTAAATTATTCCATGAAGACATGAACCTCTGAAATGCTAATAAATATCTTTGTCAGGAGTATCTCTCTCCCGAGAATGTTTGGTATAAAAAACAAAAGGATTATTTGTAATAATGCCATAAAATACAATTATATTTATAACTAAAAGAGAAGCCAAAATACAAGGTAAATATTCCTACAGAAGCAATTTCTGATCTTTAGAAAAGAGCTGACTTGGCTTTTTAGTTGTTATAATGCCTGATCAATCTCTGTCACTAAATTTTTCCCTTCAAATGTAAATATAATTAATTTTGCAAAGTTGGTCTGTCAAAGTAGTCTTCTAATTAGTCTCAAGATAGAAATCAATACAAAAATGCTCATCAGGCAAAGACATAATATGTGCAAGTATTTCACTCCATAAACGATCATAAAATGGAGAATTCCCTTTAGATACCACATATCCACATTCAAAAATCATTTTTAAAGCACATTCTGAAGCTAAGTAAGAACATGAAAATGAAAACCATTAAGTTATCTGTATCAAGAAATCATCAAAATCTCAACAACCTAGTCCCCACATCTGGGTGCCCACACCTTTAACTTACAAATAAATTATTTTTTTAAAGAATTAATTATTTTATTTATTTGCCCAGATCCAGCGAGAAACAAAGTAAGAAAGCAAGCCACCCGGTCCGGGACTCGAACTGCAGTCAGCTATGTGGGAGTCCAGCACCCTAGCCACCATGCCATCTGCTGGGCCCACAAGTAAAGTAATCAATCAATCCATGGGGGTGGGGGGTGTGTGGCAGAACCTTTCAATGAGGTTAGTAAGGTGCCATGACTGGATATTTACAGTTTTTAAAAGGATGCTGCACTGGTTATCACTGACCAACGATTATGCATAGAACTTCGGAGGAAATTCCTGATGTGAGGAAGAGAAACACTCAGAATGCGTAGGGCTGCTGTTGTCAGCTTGTTTAGATACCATCTATTTCCTAAAAGGATCTGAGAGAGACATGTAGGTGCTATAGCTTCCATATATGGCTCCTACTTGCCTGCTATAAAAACCCGAGGGCCAGCTGGTGGCATACCACTTAAGGCAGCTGAATCCTACATGGCAACTGCATGGTTCAAGTCCCAGACCCAGAGGCTTGGGAAATGTACCGGATGTGTGTGTGTGTGTGTGTGTGTGTGTGTGTGTGTGTGCATGTACACACCCAATATCTTGAGAGGAGAATGAAGGAAAAGGGACTGGGGTACAGCCCTGCCCCCTGGAGAGGGTGCTTTCTCATTCTGTCTCTCTCTGGTGAGTCCATGTGCTCTAAAATCAAAGCAAAGCTAAGCAAAACCAAACCCATATGCAGATCACATATAAAAACTGTAATATTCTGGATCCATGAAAGGTCTAAATGCTAGCCAATGACTTGCAATTTAACA
The DNA here is from genome assembly GCF_000334495.1 of Tupaia belangeri chinensis. Lineage (NCBI taxonomy): Eukaryota > Metazoa > Chordata > Mammalia > Scandentia > Tupaiidae > Tupaia > Tupaia belangeri. Next base: position 4,346,528 of record NW_006199712.1, read on the forward strand.
GCTCATCACAATATCCACAAGGGTAAGAACACTGAAATGAAAATGAGGTGAGCAAGGATTTTTACTACAGATTATATTGCCATATTCTACAAGTAAAAATGCTAAAGGACACCCAGAGTCCTAGAAGCATCTAATCTAACTATAATGCAAGTTAACCACTGGTAGTCTTGACATATGCTCCAAATTGCTATGTGACTAGAAAAATTTTATTGTTCTTTCCAAAACAAATAACCAGAAAGGCAAGAATTAAAACTAAGTAGATTAATACTACTCATTCACAAAGCAACATATTAGAAACTACCACAAGTACCCAACTTATGGACAACAGTTAGTTTTGTATATTGCTGATTATTATGTGGTATGAAGTAAGTCAGTGTACGTTATGTAACAAACTGAGATTTAAATCTCAGGTTTCCAATCTGTTTTGCTCCTAACTTTCTTTATTACATGACAAATTATTTAGCCTTTCAGTGACTACGGTTCATCATTTATAAACATAAACATAAATAAAACATTAAATATACATAAATTTATAGTAAATATTAAAAAACGAACTTCTATTATGATAGGGACAGCTGACTTATACTGAAGATTTGAAGAGAACTACTTCAAATCTTTTTGAGTTACTTTAGTATTTGCAGCTTTACACAATACCATTCCTACTAAGAACTCAACATTCAAAATTATAAAAACTGAAAATAAAGTCATAAAGAGAAACTTCAGAGGAAAAAGGTAAGTGTGAAAAAAAAAAGATATGGGGGTCAGCAGGTGCATGATGGTTAAGGCAGGTGAATCCCACAGGGCCAACTGTGTGGTTCATGTCCCAGACCCAGTGGCTTGAAAAAACATGCTGGGCACGTGTATGGGCATGCCCAAAATCCCAAGAGAAGAATGGAACAGGAGGGCATGGCATGTTTCACTTTTCTCTCTTTCTGTCTCTCTCCTATGAGCACACATGCACAACAGTGAATTAAAAGGGGGAAAAAAAGGTTACAAAGAAAAAAGATATGGGAATAAAAACATCTCAAACAGATCCCTGAACTCCAACTAATCTGAGATCCAGTTCCTACGAGCCATGGCACTGCATACTTCACCCAATACCCGCACAGTCCAACGAGTCCCCAAATGCTGCTTTGACTCTTGACTCCAAACAAGAGGCATCTTCCCAGCATAACTATGCCCCAGAGTTAGGTCTACGGCACTGCTACAGGGAGAGGGGCACGGTCCACATTAGATATTACTACAATACTCTCAAGTGCAACCACACTTTCAAAGAGAGAAATCGACCTCAGAGTTCATTCCCTACTGATATACTAAGTGATTTACATGAACTTTAAGAAGTAATTCCTTCTTCAGCAAAACAAAGCTGTGGTACTTTAAGGAAAATTCAAACGAATGGGCAAAATTTAGCCTAGAGAACAGACTGAGCTATATGATAGTTGTTTTCAAGTACTTGAAAGAG
>NW_006199712.1:4348020-4349715 GCF_000334495.1 Tupaia belangeri chinensis
TCCTGTGAAAGATTAAATTTGTTCTCCAGAAATCCAAGGGTTAGCATTAGGAACAAGTATGAGAACGATGCACTCCGAGGAAACGAAAAGCCACGTGAAAGCCAGCACTGCGTCTATCTTGTTCTCACGGGTGCCGGGGTAAAGAGAACTCAGCAAGTTCTTGGCAAATAGCAGGTCTCGTTTTAATAAAAGTTAATCAACAAAGCGTAAGAGCTTTCTAAAAAAAAAAAAAAATTCAAAGACTAAACGGGCTTCCTAGGAGGCATTCATATACCAACCTTAAAGATTTTTCAACAACTTGAGTACGATAAACTTCTTCCTGGTCCAAATTTATGGTACAGAAACAATCTCTCATTTTGTTGGGTCCAAGATATGGCAATAAATTTTTTGCTCCACCTGTCAGCAAAAAAAAAAAAAAAAAAAGAAATTTTTATATTTAAACATCACCAACTGCTCACGCTAAGCCTTACATAGGATAAATTCAATCCCAAAGAACACATTCCCAGTAGCAGAGAGGGGAAAAAACCCACCAGTGACTAGAGGAAGATCGATTCGGTCTAAAGGGGACTGGCGTGACCGGAGGGAGGAGCTGTGTGTAAGGCAGGTGTGAGGTCAGATTACAGCACCGCACTGATTCTGTAAAAGGGCACCCCACCTGTGCTCTTCATCCCATCCCACCAGCAGCACCTCAGAGGCTTTCCTTCACAATTCATCTCTTTCCTGAATTAGCATTCCTCTCCGACTCTAGTGGATTCTTCCCACCAGCACATAAACAAACATGAGAATCTCTCAATTTTCAAAAAGCAAACAGGGCTGGCCCTGTGGCCTAGCAGTGGAGGGAGCCAGATCCCACAAGGCTGATTACAGTCTGAACCCTGGTCCCAGCGGCTTGAAAAACACACCAAGCACGTACACACACACACACGCATCCCGAGTCCCGCTAGCATGGAGAAATGAAGGAAAGGGGACTGCGGTGTGATCGCACCTCACTGGGGGTGCGTGCTCCCTCTCCCTGTCTCTCTCTGGTGAATGCATGCATCTTTTGGCAATTTAAAAAATGATAGTAATAGAAACGTCCTCTTCTCTTGGCTCCTGATGACTGGTCCCCTGCAGAGTTGTCCTAAACGCTGAAATGCCTCCTCTCAGTTCTGGACCACTTTCTCTCCCTTCTCTGTGCAAACGCCTCCAGCACACAGCGGCAATGCGGATGCCTCCCAGATCTGCATCTCAGGCCTGACCTCTCCTCCACCCCAGATATGCATATTCCAGTCTCCTTGGTATCCAGGAGGCATCCAAATTTAACAGTCTCAGGTAAGTTACCACGATTTCCTCCCCCTAAAACATGCCCTTCCTCTCGTCTACCACCATCTTCCTCACCATCCTCCCACTTCTCCCATCAGTGAAATCCAGCGAACCTCCACAACAAATCCCAGGTCCAACCAGTTCTTGTGCTCACGGCTCTCACTGAGCTCTCTGAGCCACCATAATATCTAATCTGGGCAAACGTGACAGTTTCCTGACTGGTGCCTGTTCTACTACTCTTCCTAAATCCATTCCCCACAAAGCAGTATGACCTTTCATCCAAGTCAGTCACTCCTCTGCTTCGATACCACACAGCTTCCCTTAGAGTAAAACCCCACTTCTGTGCATGGTCCATGCGGCTCTCCTGCTCTCCCGGTGCTCACTCTCTTTCCC
>NW_006199712.1:4349746-4367937 GCF_000334495.1 Tupaia belangeri chinensis
CCGACTACACCGAGTCTGTTCCAACTCAGGGCCTCTGCCTAAGATGCTCTACCCTCAGGTCTTCACAAGGCTGGGGCTTTCTTACTCTTTAGGGCTTAGCTCAAATGTCACTTCTTCAGAGAAAACTTCCCTGACTATTCCATCCAAAGTAGATAATCTAGGATCGGCAGGTGGCATGGTGGTTAAGGGCGCTGGACTTACAGGGCCGACTGCAGTTCGAGCCCCAGACCTGGCGCTTGCTTTCTCGTTTTTCCTCTCTCTTTCTCTCTCTCTCTCTCTGTCCCTCTCTGGTCAAACTAAAATAAATAAATAAGCAAAAATGAATAAAATAACTACTTAGGTAATAAATAAAATCCAAAAAATAAAACATAGATAATCCTGCTACCATATTGATTTCTATGCAGTGTTTTCTTAATAGCACTATAACTGTCTAAATCCCTGTTAATTTTGATTTAAGTGTTTATTTTCTGATTCTCCTATCTTGAGGCCTAAGAATGTCTTGATCTCCAAGATCTAAAGTAGTGAGTATCATACAGTAATGGACATTAAAGAACCAAGAAACTCTAGTTGTAAAGTTCCACTCCTGAGCCAAAAGAACACCCAAAAGTGTGGATGCTGAAATCAGACATCAGTGTGCTAAGCCCGGAAAGCAGTGTGGCTAGCGGTCGGCAAGAGAGCAGTGTGGCTAGCGTAGTGAAAGAGCACTGTACTAAGGGTCGTGACACCAAGACTTCTGCCTTGCCTCTCCTACTAAGTGGCTGCATAACTTCAGACAAATCGCTGCAGCACAGCTTTCCTGATGATTTGGACTAGGTAAATTCAAGTATGTTTCTGCCTGTTAACTTATTTTAAAGAAGCCTCAGAAAGCTAAGAAGTATCTACTAAAATAAACAACAAACTCAATAAACAAATTATTTTTATTCTTTTTTTTTTTTAATTGCCAGAGAACACACGTATTACTCCAGAGAAAGAGGGAGGCGTACAGGGAAAAAAACATTCTCCAATGAGACATGGTCATGCTGCAATTCCTTCTTCTACACTGCTTCATCCTGTCCGAATTTTGGGCACACACCTATACATGCTCAGAGTATTTCACAAACTGCCAGAGCTCATACTTGAACCACAGTCAGCCACATGGGATCCAGCTCCCATAACCTGTCAAGATTTGGGGTGCACACACACATGCACCTGGTGTGTTTTTCAAGCCACAGGGTCCAGGACTCCAACTGCAGAGTGGGCCATGTGGGATCCAGTGTCCTAACCTCTGTTCCACTGCTGGCTCTCTCAGCCTCTCTTGAAGCTGGAGTGTGGATGTGATTTAGTTCCACAAATCAGATGCACACACTGCAGATTCTGAGAAACAGAAGAAAAGGAAGGTTGAGTTCGGGCTGCTCCTATTAGCAAGCCCTGTCACGGGACGTCCATGCTCTGCAGAAGCATTTGAGGGAGTCCCACTGTCCAGTCACAGGTTTCATGCACACAGAAGGCACAAGCTCCATTCTGCCTGTAGGCTGTGGCAGGATGGGTTCGCTCAAGCCAGCAGCAGTGGCTGATGAAGGCAGTACTTGCTCATGTCTGTTTCCTAAGTGACAGATGCCTGATCGCAGGAGAAGCAGCAAGGTTCTAGACCAAGCAGCTGGAAGTCACAGCTCCCCTATTGTGAAGGAGCCTTTCTGATATTCAAAGAAGTAAAGACAGTGCTCATGGCCTGACTACAATGTGGCTTTTGAATGTCATTCCTCAAAGTTCAATTAGAGGCCATTTCTTCAGCCTTTCCACAATTCTACAAGCCACTGACAATCTTTTATTAAATCTTTCTGCTTAAACTAACCGGAGTTGATTCTGTAACCTAATCTTGACTGGTTTCTTTTCTAACCTTTTGTTTCTAACAAACTGAAAAATTCTCTCTCACACTACTAGTTGTCAGAGTTTAGTTGTGGCTATCTGGATCAAACATGGAATCAGAAATTATTATTATTATTTTTTTTGGAGAGGTTTTTGCCATAGGGCGCATGCACTCACCAGAGAGACAGAGAGAGACAGAGAGATAGAAAGCAAGAAATCACCCCCCGGGGGGATGGCCACACTGCAATCCCTTCTCCTCCATTCTCCTCTCAGGATCTTGGGCACGCACGCACACGCACCCGACGTGAGTTTTAAACCACCGGGTCCAGGACACGAACCGCGGTCGACGACGTGGGAGTCCAGCAACATAGCCATTACACTAACTGCTGGTCCCTGGACTCAGAAATTATGAAGCAATTTCTCACTGAAAACCATTTTAATTGTTCCATCAGATAGTTAAAATAGCAATGCACGCTCAAAAGGTGAATGTTTCATTTAGGAAATGAAGCCAAATGAATGTTTTTCAAATTAAATTTTCTTATCGAGAGAGAGATTTTTTGCTATGTGGCACATGCGCTCACTGGAAAGATGGAGAGAGAGAGACAAAAAGCGAGAAATCACCCTCTGCCCCGACGGGATGACCACTCTGCAATCTCTTCTCCTCCATTCTCCTCTCAGGATCTCGGGCACACACACGCACACACCTGGCCAGAGTTTTAAGTCACCAGGTCCTGGACTTGAGCTGCAGTTGACTACGTGGGAGTCCAGCGACGTAACCACTATGCCAGCTGCTAGTCCCAACGAATGGATCTTAATTCTATTTATAGTTCCATCTGCCTTTGGAAAATATTTCACCTTCTGCTGTAGTATTTTGATATGGTTTAAAAAAACATGCTCAATAATACAGCATCACTTTTTCATGAATTTGGGAATGCCAAATTCTCAACATTAAAACCATGTGCACCATTTTGAGTATCACCATCTTATCCTTGAATATAAATCATATTTTGATCCTGAAATAGTTAAGGTTAAAGTATTCAAGATGGTCAATATATTGTTGAGATTTGACACCCAAGTAGGTCAGCTGAAATAAGAGAAATAGTTTTTACTTGCATTTCAATGGAAGGAAGAGATACTTCCATAGCTCATTTAAAAAATTCTGGACCAGCAGGAGGAGTGAAGGTTAAAGTGGCTGGATCCCACCTGGCTGACAGTCAGTGCAGTTAGTCTCTTGGACCCAATGGCGTGAAAATCACTCCAGGTGTATTTGCGTGCGTGCCCAAAATTCCGAGAGGAAAATGGATAAGGGATTATGGCGTGGCCATGCCTGTGGGGAGTGACTTGTCACCCTCCATCTCCATCAAGTACAAGCACTCTACACACATACACAAATTCTGAGCACGCCAGGGTACTGCAATATGTCCCACATCTGCAGACATATTGTTCCCAGCAAAGAGTGTAGATTTGATTACATAAGGGGAAACTTCCAAAAGCTCAAGGAAAAAATATAAAGTACAAGTTTATTTTGGCACAAAAAATTTTGAAATCCATGCATACAATCTTTTCATAATATGTATTTCCTGTGAATTTTTGTGAAGACCTCTCACATTTTCAACTGTTAATATTTCTTCAACAATAAGTCAAGCTCAGGAGGCATACGACTGACAACCAACTGTTGCTCTATGAAGAGAGGCTGGCAGTCCGGCACAACTTTTACTCTGTAACAACGCTTTTTCTTAATGAATTCACAGCTGGCACTTCTTAGGCATTTTTCTAGTTTGACTTATAAATGTTAACTAAATCTTTAAGTCTTCTCTCCTAAAACATAGATTTCCAAAGATTAACAGAATAATCCTCAGCCATTCTTTCCTTTCCTTCTTTCTTTCTTTCTTTCTTTCTTTCTTTCTTTCTTTCTTTCTTTCTTTCTCTCTCTCTCTCTGTCTCTCTCTCTCTCTCTCTCTCTCTCTTTCTCTCTTTCTCTCTTTCTTTCTTTGGTTTTGCCATAGGTACGTGTGCTTGCAGTGACAGACAGAAAGAAACAGAGAGACAGAGAGAGGAAAAGTGAGAAATCACCCCTCCTGGGAGGATGACCATACTATAACCCCTTCTCCTTCATTCTTGCCTTGGGATTTTGGGCATGTACACACATGCGCCTGGTGTGAGTTTCAAGCCATTGGATCTGAGACTCAAATCACAGTCAGCCATGTGCAAGTCTAATGCCTTAACCACTACACCACCTGTTGGACCCACTATTTTTCCTTTTCCACAAATGTACTACATTTTTTCCCAAGGACACCTTCATACTATGTATCAGTGGTTTTGTTCAACTGTAAAATGAAATATCCTCTTGCTCACACATGTGACAGTAATTGTTCTTCCACATAACTAAAATACTGTGTTTTGCTTTGATCCCCATCCTTCACACTGCTGCCAGAGTTAACTTTCTTACATGCACATATTTATATGTGTGTATGTATTTTATATATGTGTGTATACATATACATATGTGTGTATATTATATATACACACACTTGTGTATGTATTTTATATATGTGTGTGTATATATACATATATACATATGTAAAATCACCTAGCTTAAAAATCTAAAGCTCCACATTATCTAACACTGCCCACTTAGCAAGATAAAATGTAAAATTCCTTAGCCTGGCATTAAAAAACCCTCCATGGGACTAGCACATGGCGTAATGGTTACATCACTAGACTCCCATGTAGCCAACTGCAGTTCAAGTCCAGGACTCGGTAGCTTAACACTCACACCAGGCACATGTGCGCATGTGCCCCAAATCCCCATTGCCCATAGAGGGTGATTTCTCACTTTCAGGCTTTCTCTTTGGTGAATGCATGTGCCCAATAGCAAAAATCTCTCTAAAAAAATTAATTACAAAAAAACCCCTCCAAGACCAGGTGCCATCTCCTACATGTCCAGCCTCTTCTACTTAATACTTACCCCCATAAGTTACATCCCAGCATGGCTGTATTTCTGATTCCCTGAACACGCCGTGTTCTCTCATGCCTCTGCACAACTGTAATGCTATTTCCTTTGTACAGAGTGCCCTAACCTGTTTTGTTTTTCTTCCAAAACGCTCTGCTTAAAAGCATCTTTGTTTGCATAACCTCCCCTCCATTCCTAGGTAGTCATGGCACCCTCCCGTTTGTACTGCGCCCCACATGCACCTCTACTATAGCGACCACACTGCACTGCATTTGCTGCATTCCCGTCAACAAATATTTACTAAGTGTCCACAACATGCCAGGCACTGTTCTAAACACCGGGAACAAAACAGTGACTAAAACAGGTCTGTACAATTTAGTCGTAAACATTTAAATATATAATATTTACTGCCATGGGAGAAATAAGTATTTAGTAGCACGGAAGGAAACAAAGCAGGTAAGAAAGTTAAGAAGTGGAAGACCCAGAGAGCAGAGAGAGGGAGGACAGCAATGTTATTTTACATGGGGAGTCACGGAAGACCTTTTTAGGAAGATATTTAGGCAGATAACCGAAAGAAGTTATCGAGGGTATAAGGCACAGAGATATCTAGAAGAGAGACGCACGGGCAGAGGGACTAAGACGCGTGAAAACCCTGTGGCAGTGAGGGCGCAGCTGTGAAGCCAATAAGCAAAGCGGGGAGGGGGAGCAGCCAGCAGGAGATGGGGCAGGGTCGGGAGGAGGCAGGTGACAGTCCTGCAGGCCGCTGGAAAGGCTTTAGTGTCCAGATGTGGGATGGGAAGCTATGCAGGGATTCTGAGCAGGACCCGCCTTTCGCTCCCACTGCAGAAGGTGGAAGCACATGCCAGACAGAAAGCTACCGTAACAATCCTGGTTAGAGGTAACTGGCACTGGGGGCAGTCATGGGCGTGAGGAGGTCCACGGGGCATACAGGAAATGACAGTGAAGTAGAAATGGGCACCACATGAAATGCAGAGGGTGGGGTTGCAAGGAAGGCTTCATTGAGAAAGTATCTTGTGCATAAATACCTGGAGGGAGAGGACGGACATATGTATAGGAAAGAGGAGTTTTAGTAATTGTAAAAAACAAACAGTAAAGCAACAAGATAAACATCATCCAAACTGCTAAGATAACTTAAGTCAACAGAAACGGAAGGTGGCCAGTTTCTGTGTACAAGATCAATAATTCGATGCAAAGGTCATTGAAGAGCAAATCTAGAGCCTATCATATAAATTGTATCTAGGACTAGAACCCCAAGTATCAGGCTATTAGGCAGAGATTTGTTGTACATGCTTCTGTACATGTATGTGATTATACACACATGTATGTTTGAGGGGGATTATGTGTGTGCACTTCTATCTGTAGACTGTGTGATGTTTCTTTTTTTCCTGAGAAGGACCGTATTAGAATAAGTAAAAAAGAAGATAAATATTTAGCAAGTAGTTAGATCCTCCATGAACACACCAACTGCTGGTCTCACCATTCCACTCTTTCTGAATACAGCAATGCTGAATATAAGAACCTGTTCTTTATTTTTAAAATTTTGCTATAGAGCATGTGTGCTCACTGGAAAGACAGAGAGAGAAAGTGAGAAATTATTCCCTGGGGGGGGTGACCACGTGCAATCTCTTCACCATTTTCCTCTTGACATTTTGAGCACACATACACATGAACCCAGAGTGATTTTTAAGCTATCAGGTCTAGGATTCAAACTGTGCAGTGGGTCACAATGAATCCAGCCATCTTAACCATGCCACTGGATAGCTCAAGAATGTATTCTTGGGAACCAGCAGTTAACGTAATGGCTATGTCACTGGACTCCCACGTAGTCGACTGCAGTTTGCGTCCCGGACCCGGTGGCTTAAAACTCACGCTGGGCGTGTGTGCGTGCATGCCCAAGATCCCGAGAGGAGAATGGAGGAGAAGGGATTGCGGCGTGGCCATCCCCCCGGGGGATGATTTCTCGCTTTCTGTCTCTTATGTCTCTCTCTGTCTGTCTGGCGAGAGCACGCACCCTATAGCAAAAACCTCTCCAAAAAAAAAAGAAAAAAGAAGAATGTATTCTTGTCTGAAAGAGATCTGGTAGGTGTAGGTCTAACCAATGCACATCCTAATGGGATTAATCCTCAAGAAAAACTGCAAAGGACCAGGGTCTTGGACAAAATTTTCCTACAATGAAGATTGTCTGGAGAGGGAGGAAGGATAAATCCTAGTACTAGCTACCTTTTTTTTTGTTTTGGAGAGATTTTTGCTATAGGACGCATGCGCTCGCCAGAAAGAGAGAGACAGAGAGATAGAAAGCGAGAAATCACCTCCCAGAGGGGATGGCCATGCCGCAATCCCTTTTCCTCCATTCTCCTCTCGGGATCTTGGGGCACACATGCACATGCACCCAGCATGAGTTTTAAGCCACCGGGTCCGGGACATGAACCGCGGTCAACTACGTGGGAGTCCAGCGACATAGCCATTATGCTAACTGCTGGTCCTGCTAGCTACCATTTCTGAATAAATTAATCTGTACATTACACAAAGCAAATTTTTTCAGGGACTTCAAATAATACTTCATTTAAACTTTATAATAATTCTTCCAAGTGAGTGATTATATGTATAAATAAATTTTGCTATAGAGCACATGCACATGTCAAAGAGAGATAGAAGGGAGAAAGCACCCTTCAGGGGGATGGCCATGCCACAATCCCTTTTCCTTCACTCTCCTTTTGGGATTATGGGCACATATACATATAAACACTCAGGGTGTTTTTCAAGCTGAGTCTGGGACTGAAAACTGCGCAGTTGGGCATGTGGGATCCAGCCACCTTAACCATCATGCTACCAGCTAGCCCATGACATATATTTTTAAAACATAAAAACCGATGCGGAAGAGAAACATTCTAGAGGAAGACATAATGTGACCAAACTATGGAAGCGGGCACTGCTTCAAGGAGGCCACGAATAGCACAAACTGGCCAAAGCCTGAAGGGAGAGGAAGGGAGAGGAGGAGGTAAGATTATCAAGCAAGGAAGGCTGAAATCAAAAAGACAACCTAAAATGTCAAGTTATGGAGTGTTAATTTTACTCAGTAGACAACAAAGGTCACTAAAAGTTTGTGTCATAAGAACTACATACTTTGGGAAAATGACTCTGACGGTTATAACGTCCTAAACATAACAAAAGGGCAACAAGAGGAAAGAAAAAAATGAGAGAGATTACAGAGAGAAAATTCGCAGCATTTACATGTGTGCGTTTGCATCTGTATTCAGGATGTCACATTCTAATAACAGAAATGGCAATCTATACATAAGACTAGAACTTTAGATGATGAAAAGATATAGAAAATATGCAAATTTTAACATTTATATTAACAAAAAAAAACCAGAAAGAATGCATCAAACATACGCTTAAGACTAGAATACAGTCTTTGGTGTTCCCAAGTTGAGAGTAAAAGGAAAATGTTATTGTACCATCTAATTAAATAGAAAGACAGTCCTATGAAGTGGAAATATAAAGTCTTTGAAATTATCTTCCGAAGTTTAATTTCAGTTTTAACAATAGGATAAACGATGTAGATAGTTCTTTGAGTTTTTTTTTAAGAGAGGTGTTTTGTTTTTTTTTCCTATAGGGAACTTGCACTCACCAGAGAGACAGACAGAGACAGAAAGCGACAGATCACCCCCTGAGGGAATGGTCACACTGCAATTCCTGCTCCTCCATTCTCCTCCCGGGATTTTGGGCATGCATGTACATGCACCGGGAGTGAGCTTTAAGCCGCCGGGTCCAGGACTCGCACTGCAGTCGACTACGTGGGAGTCCAGCAAAGTAACCATGACGCCATCTACTGGTCCCACAATGCAGATAATTCTAAAAACATACACGGTATTAGCATACCACAGCAAATTAAATGAATGCATTTTGGAGATGGATTGAACATAAATTTCCTCCTTAGTCTCAACCTCCTATGTAAAAAGAGGTAACTATTGGCATACCATTTCAAGATGGCTTTAAGTGTTAAGTGAGGTAAATGACTAGGCGTAATGTCTCCACAGAGTCAGCACCGTATTTAGTAATTATTAAGTAACTACAGTGTCCTTCATTGGCTAGATTCTTAAAAATTAGCATATGTATACATTTCTCTCTACCCAAGCCATTAGAGTTCGCCTGACCAAATTTGTAATTTTACAGCTGGACACATAAAAGATAGTCACTCATTTTTTAAAATAAATTTCTATGATAGGAAATAGACAAAGATCTAGACTTTTTTCTTTTTTTTTAGGTTTACATTATAGGGCACATGCACTCATCCGAGAGAAATAGACAGAGGAGGAAGTGAGAAATCACCCTGGGGGGGAGGGGATGGCCATGCAGCAATCTCTTCTCATTCTCTTCTCCAGGTTTTAGGCACACATGCTCATGCACCCAGCGTGATTTTCAAGCTGCTGGGTCCAAGAAACTGTGGTGAGCCATATGGGAATCCAGGCACCTTAACCTCCATGCCACCTGCTGGCCCTCCGACACCGAGCCTTTCTATAACTAATGCCCCCACATCCCTACAAGGAGAACATGAAATGGGGGTCCACTAACTGGAGATAGGAAACATCTAGAAACTGGAAGGGATAAGAATAAATAAACTGTATCTCTGGTTCGCTTTAATAATCAAAGATCTGTAACACGGATCTGAGTAGAAGCCGTAGACAGGGACATCTCAGTAAATCAGAACAATCACTATTTGGCTTTACTTCATCATTCCTGATCTATGCAGGTTTCAATTTGCAACTCATTAACTAGTTGATATTTTAGGTTCCTCAGAGCTCTAAAATTCTGAGAGATATTTGACATTTAAAAAGCATAGGAGGATCAGCAGATGGCATAATGGTTACATTGCTAGACTCCCCCACAGTCGACTGCAGTTCGAGTCCCAGACTCAGCAGCTTAAAACTCATGCTGGCATGCATGTCTGAAATCCCAAGAAGAGAATGGAGGAGAAGGGATTGTGGTGTGGCTGTCCCGGGGTTACTTGCTTTTTGTCTATCCAGAGAGCACACATGCCCTACAGCAAAAAATCTCTTTAAAAAAGAATAAGAAGCATAGGCTAGGGCCAGCTCCGCTCCACGGCACGGCAATACTATGCTGCTCAAAAGCAGCTGGGTCTGATAGGATGGCCACTTTGGATTCCAGGCCCCCTACGCCCGAAACACTGGGCATGCACCCAAGTACTGAGACTCCAACAGACTGGAGGGTTGCAGGGAGGGGATCACGGCATGGCTGGACCCTGTGGAAGGTGCTCCCCTCTTTCTCACTCTCGTGCATGTGCATGCACTCTATTGTGAATAAAGTGTTTTGTTTTTGTTTTTGTTCTTAGGGAGAGATTTTTGCTAGAGGGTGCATGCACTTACTGGAGAGACAGGAAGCGAGAAATCACCCCCCCACCCCCCCAGGTGGATGGCCACACTGCAATCCCTTCTCCATTCTCCTCTCAGGATTTTGGGCATACACACATACTTGCCTAGCATGAGTTCTGAGCCGCCAGGTCCAGAATTCAAACCGCAGTCAACCACATGGGAGTCCACCGATATAACCATTATACTATCTGCTGGTCGTGGTTTTTTTGGTTGTTGTTGTTGCATTTTTTTTTTAATAACACAGAAAACACAAAGTTCTGTTCTTTTTAGATATTGTTGCCTATAGCCAATTTAATCTGAATACTACAAGAACTGGATACACACGTCTGAATACTCCAATGTATTTGTATTAACTTAGCCCTTAAGAGGATGACTTTGAAAATATGCTCAGGAGAGTCTCACCTCTGCTCGTGTCACAGCCAACACTGAGCTGAGCACAGTGGAGGCAGCAGACCACGCCGCTCAGGCTTTCACGACCGCTCTATGACATTAATAAACTGCCATTCCTAACTCATGAACAAGGAAGCTAATGTTTACAGAGGCCAAGACTGCTAGAGAAGCAGCAAATCATCAAGATAGCGACATGCTTCATCGCTCTTCATCATTCATCAATTTCTATATACCTGCTATGATAATAAACATTTTATATAGGATAAAGAAATCTTAAACAAAAAGTGTTCATTTGTCTTCAACAGTTCTTTTATTAAGATTTTTTTAGAATTATATTTAAATTTATTTATTTACTTATTTGTTTATTTTAATTTTTACCAGAGAGGGACAGAGAGAGAGAGAAAGAGAGAGCAAGCTGCCAGGTCCAGGACTTGAACCGTGATCGGCCACATGGGAGTCCAGCGCCCCTAGTCACCATACCACCTGCCGGCCCCTCTTTAATAGTTCTTAGTGGAGAAAGAACTGCCTTCGTCACACATAGCTTTCCCAACGCTATACTCTCTCCTGTCAGAGGATGTCAGCTGCAGCTGGTATATGGAAGCCAAACATGGGGGCGGGGGAGACGGATGTTAAGAAATACCTAAAAGAAAAGTCATGCATCTGTTATTTCCCTCCTTAGTTGTCATCTTGAAAATACCACTGGAAAGTTACATATTTGTGATATTATTCAGGTAGAGAAAGAGAAATGATACCAATACGCATACAGTGACTGCTGGAATGTCCACTAGTAGGTAGGGTTTTCCAATGCATAAATTAACATGGTCAGATAACCATGCTATCACGTAATTTTTCTCACTCTAAAAAAATGATAACTAAGTCTAAAAAATGTAATCCAAGATTTTTGTAATCCCACTCAACAGGTCATCTTAAAAGTATATATATCTTGGACTGGCTCTGTGGCCTAGAAGTTAAAACCACCAGATTCCACATGGCTAGCTGCACGGTTCAAGTCCAGACATGGAGACTTGAGAGACATGCCAGGTATGTGCCCTAAAATCGGGAAAGGAGGGAGAGATGGAGAAAGAACTGCAGTGTGACGCCTCCTACGGGGCGTGCTTTCTCCTCTCCCTGTCTTTCTCTGGTGAGCACACATGCCCTCTAGCAAGAAACACAAACACACACATGCACACACTCTTCATTAATTCCTATCAGAAATCTGGTTCTGCCGAAGAGCAAGGCACCACAATAAAACAAGGTACAGGTCGAGCTTCTCTCAAGAAATGGAAATCTAGGGAACCAGCAGTTAGCGTAATGGCTATGTCACTGGACTCCCACGTAGTCGACCGCGGTTCGCGTCTCAGACCCGGTGGCTTAAATCTCACGCCGGGCGCGTGTGCGTGCGTGCCCAAGATCCCAAGAGGAGAATGGAGGAGAAGGGATTGCGGCGTGACCATCCCCCCTGGGGGGTGATTTCTCGCTTTCTGTCTCTATGTCTCTCTCTGTCTGTCTGGCGAGCGCACGCGCCCTATAGCGAAAACCTCTCCAAAAAAGAAAAAGAAAAAAAAAAAAAAAAAGAAATGGAAATCTAAAATGTTCCAAAATCTTAAATGCTCCAGATTCAAAACTGCTTGATCACCAACATAACTCCGCGAGTGGGAAATTGCACACCTGATCTCATGTGACAGGCTTTATTCAAAATACTGCACTATAAAACTATTGTATAGAATTGGGCCAACAAGGCCTAGTAGTTAAGGGAGCTAGATGCCATATGGCTGATCATAAGGTTCAAGTCTTGCTTCCAGCAGCTTAAAACACGTCCTGGACACATGTGTGTGTGTGTGCTCCAGATCTCAACAGGATGGAGAGGAGAAGAGGAGGTTGCGGCATGATCATACCCCACCACAGGGCTACTTTCTCTTTCTCCCTCTCTCGGTCTCTCTCTGGTGAGTGCACACACTCTCTAGCAAAAATAAAAAATAAAAAGGATAAAATTACCTTCCGGCTGTGTGTGAGGAGTAGAGGAAACAAAGAATTTTGTGTTTAGACTTAGGTCTCATCCCTAAAATTTCTTATTACATATATGCAAAGATTCTAAAATGTAAAAATATCCAAAATCAAAATACTTCTGGTCTTAAGCATTTTGGATAAGGATGCTTAACCTATCGTAGCACAGAGTCAGGACTGGAGTGGTCACAGGGCTGCAGGACTCGAGCACAGTTGAGGAGATCAGCTGAAACTCTCGGAGCAAAGAACTCTCCGGTGTGGCTACAAAACCTGAACTACCCTTGTATAGAAGTATAACTCCTGACAAGCCATAAAGCCACGGTTAGCACATAAATTCCACTGCAACTGTCAAAAATATCCTACTAGGGAAGCTCAAGTCCTCAGTGGGAAGGTCCATGGAACACAGTGAGAGGTCTGGTGCAGTGGACAGCCACGTGCAGACGGCGACTATACAGACTGTGCTGCTGCTATACTAATGGCTTTTGACTGAAGCTTCCTCTAGAACGAGAAGTTGGGAAAATACTGCACATGAAAAGGCAAGTTTCACAAGGTATTGCCAGGAAGCGTCCATGGGTTAGAGAAATACGTCACCAAGCTGTGGGCAGGATCTTCCTGTGGTTTGCCTTGCCCACTTCCGGTTTCAGTTTTGAATGTATGCTAGTCTCTAAACTCCCTACAGTCTTCCTCATAGGTGGCAAACCAAACTCGGAAGTACACATGGTGGGAACCTCCTCTGGGCCAGGCCAACGGCTCCTACAGCCACATAACGCTTAGCAAGGCTCTTATGGTAACTGAGAGAGTCTGGTATAACAAGCAAAAGAAAGGTCCAAATCTAGGTGCTGGCCAAGCAAAGGACCACATGGACAGGCCCAATATGGGATAGCCAGACAGCCCAAATGGAACTCATGTTGACCTAGCGCTTTAAAAAAAAGAAAAAGAAAAGTGGTACTTAGACATAAAGATAATACACGCATGTGCATATAAAGGGGTGTGTGTGCATGTATACATGTGTGCGTTTTCTAGGAGAGCCACTTAAAAGCTTAGAATAACCCACATGAGCACTTAGACATAGTAAGAGTATTTTTGTGAACACTCAAAACAGTCCAGGAGATAAATTTTTCCTAACACTCAAACATTCAAATTTTATTAAAAAGCCCTTACATTAGACAACAGACAACTTAGGGGTACCAAGTTTTTGACAACAAAAATATACTCACTAGTTCTTTCCAATATACTATTTGACAAGCAACTTGGTAGAAAAAGGGATGTGAACTTGGGTAACATACAAAAACCTTCCAAAAACCTGACTGCCTCTTTACAAATAACCTCTCTGTCTGCTGCGTCTCTGAAATAGGAACAACTTTTTCAATAAAATTGGATTATGTGAAATAATTTGCAAAGTATCCTAACGCCATATCTGGCAATCAGTAAATATCCCATAAGCATCAGTATCCTCTATCTTGAAGAAAATTTTATGTAAAACTGTCCAAATTAAAAACTAAGACGTTTTGCAGCCCCCCACACAAAGGTCGTGTTATAAAGGATCAAAATTATTCAGAATCTTTTTACCACATTGCTCTGAAACGAGGTACAGAACTTTTTAGAAGTTAACTCTTCAGAAATAAACTAGTCAAACAGAAAAAGGTTATGAGAATTCACTGTATTGTTCTGACAAATTTCCTTTAAGTTTGATATTTTATAAAAAATGTTACCCAAAAAACTTAACAGAGAAGTTGACTTTATTTCTACATGTACTCAAAATGTACTCAAATCTAACATTTAATTAACCTTGTTTATGCAATGGATGGTCTTCAGATGTCAAGCAAGAGAGACTCTTAACTACTTAAGAATAATATTGTATTAGGGCTGGCAGGTGGCGTGGTAGTTAAAGGCGCAGGACTCCCACATGGCTGACTGTGGTTCAAGTCCTGGACCTGGTGGCTTGCTTTCTTACTTTCCCTTTCTTTGTCTCTCTCTCTCTCTCTCTGGTCAAAATTTTAAAAATAATAAAATAAATAAATTTTTAAAAAAGAAGACTATTGTATCAAATTCATTTACACAAATAGGCATTTTTGGTAGTGTAACTAATATAATATATGCTCCCTGTAGAAAGCTGAAACCAGGGACCAGCAGTTAGTATAATGGCCGTGTCGCTGGAATCCCATGTAGTTGACCACGGTTCGAGTCCTGGACCTGGTGGCTTAAATTCACGCCGGGCATGTGTGCATGCGTGCCCAAGATCCTGAGAGGAGAATGGAGGGGAAGGGATTACGGCGTGGCCATCCCCCCTGGGGGGTGATTTCTCGCTTTCTATCTCTCTGTCTGTCCGGTGAGCGCACGCGCCCAAAAACCTCTCAAAAGAAAAAGAAAAAAAAGAAAGCTGAACCATTTCATTTAAGGCCAACAACCTTTGTCCACCACTGAGGTCACCACTGTTTTGTCGTTCAGATCTCTTTTTATGCACTAAAGTAATTTAAGATTTTAAAAAGCACACTGGGGGCTAGGCAGTCAGTGTGGTGGTTAAGGGCACTGAACTCTCTTACTACATGGCTGCTATAGTTCGAGTCTCAGACCTGGTGGCTTGTTTTCTCAGTTTCTCTCTCTCTTTGTCCCTCTCTGGTCAAATCAAAATAAATAAATAAATAAGTAAATAAAGTTAAATAAAAATAATTTTTTAGGGAAAAAAAAAAAACACAGTGGTTAAGTGCTATATGTAGGGAGCTGGATCCCACAGGACCAATTGCAGTTTGAATCTCAGTGCTGGCAGACTGAAAAACATGTGCACACGTGCCCCAAATCCTGACCAGGAGGAGGAAGGTAAGAAAAAGGATTGCAGCATGACCAGGCCCTCATGGGAGCTGCTTTCTCTCCATCTCTCTGGCAAGTACACATACGCTCTGGCAGTGAATGAACAGCAACACATGATACAACATATACTACTCTTTCTTTTTTTTTTAAAGAGAGACTTTTGCTATAAGGCACATGTAATCTCTGAAGAGACAGAGACAGAGAGACAGCAAGCAAGCAATCACTTCCTCCCACAGGGGGAAGGCCATGCCACAATCCCTTCTGCTCCATTCTCCTCTTAGGATTCTGCCCTGCGTGAGTTTCAAGCTGCCAGGTCTGGGACTCAAACTGCAATCAGTCATGTAGGAGTCCAGTGATGTAACCATTTTGCCATCTGCTGGTCCCATATACTATGCTTTTTTTGTTCTTTTTGGAGAGAATTTTGCTATAGGGCATGAGCAATTGCCAGAGAGACAGAGAGAAAGAAAGCAAGAAACCATCCCCTAAGAGAAATGGCCATGCTGCATCCCTTCCCCTCCATTCTCCTCCCAGGATCTTGGGTATGCATGCATGCACATGTGCCCAGCGTGAGTCTGAAGCCACCAGGTCTGGGACTTGAACTGTGGTCAGCCATGTGAAAATCCAGCAATATAACTGCTACACCATTTGCTGACCTCCCCATATACTACTCTTAACAAGTAACTTTTTTTTTACCCAACAACACATCTTGAAGTTCTTTCCTTTCATAATATATTTACATCTTATTCTTTTAAGCAGCTATAAAATATGTGTATTAGTCATTTTCCTACTGATAGTGCTTAAGTTGTCTCTAATTATCCTGTTTTACCAACTAAGTGACATTAAATGTCTTCATATGTGCATCATCTGTAAATGTAAAGATTAAATTAGCTAATATGCATAGTGCTTTAAAACAGAATAAGCAGTATATAAGTGTTTTCTCTGTCTGAAGGGTTTGCTGCAAATATTTTCTGCCAGTCTGCTATCTTTTAATTCTTGTCTGTAAGTCTTCACTTTTAAAACCTTTCTCAAATGGTTCTTTTCTCATCTGTGTTCTAACATTAAGTGTATCAGCAGATAAAACCAACAACTGACTGCCCTTACTAGACCTCACAATTAATTTCTCAACAATAAACTCAGACATCAGTCCAGATATTAAAAAAAAAAATCATTTTAATCTTTCTACTAATAAACGTAACTAATTTCCTTACTGCATAATGTAATCCCACAAATCAATAAGAATAATAACCCAATAGGAAAAAAAGAAAAAAGAAATAAAGTTCACACACACACACACACACACATACATAAAGTGGAAACAAAAATAGCTCTTAAAAATATGAAGGGGGCAGCAGATGGCATGTGGTTAAGGCACTGGCCAACTGCATTTGGAGTCTCAGACCCGGCAATTTGAAAATCATGCAGGGGCACGTGTGCGTACCCAAAATTCCAGGAGGAGAAAGGAGGAGAAGGAATTGCAGTCTGGCCACTCTCCTTTAGGGGGTGATTTTCTCACTTCTCTTCTCTCCAGAGAGCACAAGTACCCTACAGCAAAAAGTTAAAAAAAAAGAGAGGGAGACAGCAAGTCTAACTCTCATTTAAAGGTACAAATTAAAACTACAAATTAGACATTCTTTTTCATCATACAGACCAGTAAAGATTAAGAAGTTCTAAAATACATGCTATGTGGGTGTAAAGAAACAGGCATTCATACATTGCTGGTGGGAACATTAATTGTTATGTTTCTATGAAAGGAAAGTTAGCATTATCTTTCCAAAATAAAAATGCACATACCCGTTGACTCATAGATTTAACACCAAGGAACTTATCCCACCACAGACATATTCATTCACATTAAGAAGGGCGGATGAAAGGCCAGCAGGTGGTGTGGTGGTGAAGGTGCTGGACTCCCACATGGCCGACCGCTGTTCAAGTCCCAGACCTAATGTTTGCTCTCTCATTCTCTGTCTCTCTCTGGCGAGTGCATGTGCTCTATAGCAAATTTAAAAAGCAAAACAAACAAACAAAAAATAAAAAACAGAAGTAGTAAATAAAATTAAATAATTTTTTAAAAAAAGAAAAAACAGCATATAAGGAGTCTTTTAATTTTTTTGGGGGGGAGAGGTTTTTGCTATAGGATGCGTGCATTCGCCAGAAAGACAGAGAGAGACAGAGAGATAGAAAGCAAGAAATCACCCCCCAGGGGAGATGGCCACGACGCAATCCCTTCTGCTCCATTCTCCTCTCAGGATCTTGGGCACGCACGCACACACAACTGGCATGAGTTTCCAGGTTCGGGACTCGAACCGTGGTCAGCTACGTGAAGAGTCCAGCAACATAGCCATTACACTAACTGTTGGTCCCGCATATAAGGAGTCTTCAAAAAGTTCGTGGAGAGGGAACCAGCAGTTAGCGTAATGGCTGTGTCGCTGGATTCCCACGTAGTCAACGGCGGTTCGTGTCCCAGACCCGGTAGCTTAAAACTCATGCTGGGTACGTATGCGTGCATGCCCAAGATCCCAGGAGGAAAAGAGAAAAAAAAAGTTCGTGGAGAGTCAGCCCATGGCATAGTGGTTAAGGTAGCTGGATCCTACATGGCCGACTTCATGTTCATGCTTACAGTCCTAGACTCAGAGGCTTAAAAATACGCTGGGCATATCTGTGCTCATGTATGCCTGAAAGCATAATGGAGAAGAGACTGCAGCATGGCCATCCTCCCTGCTGAGTGCTTTCTCTCTTTTTTTTTTTTTTTTTTTGGGGGGGTTTTTTTTTATGGGGTG
>NW_006199712.1:4368199-4376320 GCF_000334495.1 Tupaia belangeri chinensis
GTGAGCACATGGACACTATGGCAAAATTTAAAAAAAAAAAAAAGGAAGCTCTGTGTAAAACATCTTCATGCTCTTATAGATTGTTCGGTGTAAACAGGCAATATTGAAGACAAGCGTATATTTTGCTGTAATTTGTATGTTGGTGGAAGAGATACATTAACACACGTACATTTATGTTTGCAAATGCTAAACTAATCTTTGGAAAGTGATACAACCAACTGGTAATGCCTGCTTCTGGAAAGGAAATGGCAGGGGAAAATGGAAGGAAGGAATACTTTTCAATATGTAATATCCTTTTGTACCTTTTGAATTTTCTAACAGGTATTTATAGTACCTAATCATATGAATTAATAAATCTTAGGGAAATATATATAAACAAACAAATTAAAACCCCCTCATGACCACACCAGCATCTCCTGGTGCCCTTTAAAACGTCATGCGCACTGGTTGTTACCATCCGGGTAGGTTTTGTGGCTAATCTGGTCAGCTGTCAAGCACAGAGGTTCGCCGCCCTACTTGCCCAGTATTTCTAAATGCAGAACTTTTTAAGCTCACAGATGACACTGACGGGCAGTCAAGACTGAACAGAGGTGAGATAGAGCACGTCGCAAATAATAAATATCCAAAATCAACTTCCACCTGGGTCACAACCGCAGTTTTATCACTAATACTAACCACAAGTCCTTAAGAAAAAGATGAAGAGTGTGTAGATGACACAATGAAAATAGAGGGGTGAGCTTCAGATATTACATTGTAATATTCATCTACATATTACACTGATCCCATGTAGTATTCTGCACGAACGCTGACAGTAACGGACCGGTGCTCAATAGGGCCATTACTGTGTGATGGCATCTCTGAATGTCAGAGTCTTTATTTTAAAAACAAGGAGACAGAGTAGGACCAGTAGTTGGCATAATGGCTATGTCGCTGAACTCCCATGTAGTTGACCACAGTTAGAGTCCTGGGCGCAGTGGCTTAAACTGACACCGGGCGTATGTGCGTGTGTGCCCAAGATCCCAAGAGGAGAATGGAGGAGAGGGGATTGCAGCACTGCCTTCCCCACTGAGGGGTGATTTCTCGCTTTCTATCTCTCTGTCTCTGTCTTTCTGGTGAGCGCATGCACCCTATAGCAAAAAGCTTTCCAAAGAAAAAGAAAAAAACAAGGAGACAGTAAGATACGTTCTCTACCTTCCATTCCAGGGATAAATTTCTATAATTCTCTAGGCATACTAAATACATTTAAATACCGAAATCAAAGCATCTGATCTATTGTCTTAAAGCAAATGGTTCAAGTTAAAAAGCAATTATCAAAGTGCAAGAAGAACTGTTAAAGACCACATCCAAACCTCATTTTGTAAGTAAGGAAATAGAGGCTTGGCAAGGTTAAGGAATTGGCCCAAAGTCATCTTGTCATTAACGGAGTTGTAAGAACCGAGTTCATAGTCACACATCTGCCAACTGTAACTCACTGGTGTTTGTACCTGTGTAGACAGAATCTGGTAAGGTATGTCATTTTAGCTATGGATTTTTGATGACTAAAATACGAAAGTGAAGACATGCCATAAAAGTTTCTTAATGTACACAAAAAACTTAATTTACATGAACATTTAACTATACAACAAAACTTTGTTAGTGGCTCTACAAAGAGCATAGAACTTTATTAGTAGACGAAGCATGTCATCTGATATTATTGTTGAATAATTCCAAAAAGCAATTAACAAGGAAATAGGATTAGTATCTATGATTAAAGGATAAAATGATACGGTTTTATTCTAGCTACATTAGTTTCATGGTCATTTAAAAGTCCATTCAAGGAGTTCTAAGCTTAAAAAGAAAAAGCCAACTGTGGACTCATTGAAGTTTACCTCCTGTCTTCCGCAGAGCAAGTGATTAGCAGACTACTTTGTGAACTTTCACAAAGAACCTTTTCTTTTCAATTTCTATCTCTCTGAAAGATGGATTCTTCCTCCATCCTAAATACCTCATCATCTCATTTCAAGTTTCTGACAATAATGAATTCTTAGTGTGAACAAGCCCTTTTTAATCTATTAATTTCTTATATACCTCATCATCTCACTTCAAATATCTGATAATCATGAATTCTTAGCATGAATAAATCCTTTTTAATCTCTTCTTTTCAACTCCACTGGATGGTCAATAAAAGGTTTTGATTCATACTTCAATACCAAAAAATTCAAATCTGTTTAATAAAATCACTTAATGTGTAAAATACGATTAGAAGATTTCCTTTTTCAGGCTCCAGGATCCATTGGTAATAATATTTACGAATAGTCGGGTAACAATATTCAAATACCCTAATAATACACAATCAGAGCATTAGAAAACATTTAACCTTTTCCTAATGAGGCAACTTTGGCATCTGTCCAAACCTAAGCTTAGTGGGCACTTGTGATCGTGAAGGGCTGAACTTGCTGGCACACCCCGAGCTGTTCTCTTTCCATCACATTCACATCCTCTCATGTGTGTAGCCGTATGATTTACAAGACACTTCCATACGGAGGATCTCGAACCGTCCTCGGGACGACACTGTGCAATAGGGCACTTTCTAAGGGCCCATTCTGTTCTAGGCGCTGTGCTGACACTGGGGCAGTTTTTATAACAAATGAACAAGAGTTCACAGTCAAGTGGGGGAAATGAAGGATTTCTTTGAAATGCGCTGTAATAAGGAAATGGACAAGGGACTGTGACTCTCTAACAGCAGGAAGGTCTAACACCCTCTGGCCAGAGATGAGGGTAGAGGTGCCTCAAAGAAGGCTCTGGGCAGATCACATGGAGCAGGCTTTTGAAGGCTGAGTAGGAATTCCCTCAGATAAATACGGAGTGAGGGAGAACACAAGAGACAATCCCGGTCAGTGGAAACAACATGTATGAAACGCCTGGGGATGAAGCATTATTCCCGTTTTAAAGATGAAGAGGATAAGCGCAAAGGTAAGTGAGCCACCTAAAGTCACATGAATATCCTTTAGCAATGTATGACACAGAACACAGGTCTCTGATATTAATCAGCTCTGTACATCAGAAAATGCCAGTACATGTTGGACAAGAACATCAGATAATTTTTATCTCCTATTCTGCTCCTTCCTAAGAGATGGCCCATGTCTGACCTAGTTGCTGGGGGTAGGGGAGAAGAGTGGAGAAGGAAGTTTATTTAACCCTCGTGGCAACCCCGTGAAACAGGTGTTGTCACTCTTCTCATTTTACACCTGTGGATATGGAAGCACACAGAGGTTAACAAAATAAGCTGAAAATTAAATAAAGATTCAAACCCAGGTGACTAATGTCACCAGGCCTCTAAGTTCCAGCACTCACCCACACCCCACCAGTCCCCCCTACTTTGTCCAGCAACCGAGGTCATCTGTGAAGACATCAAGGAGACCAAGTGCGTTCGGGGACACCTCATGGTCCCACAGATCTGCACTGTACCACACATCTCAAAATTCACACAACCTTCACATTTGGCTCCCCCCCACCCTTGCATAGAGAGATTTTTGCTATATGGTGCGGCAAGCACCTCACCAGGGAGACAGAGAGAGAGAAAAAGGGAGAAATCACTCCCCACCCCAAGGGGCCACAATCCCTTCTCCTCTATTCTCCTCCTGGGATTTTGGGCATGCACACACCCCCAGTGTTGAGTTTCAAGCTGCCGGGTCTGGGACTGAACTGCAGTTGGCCATGTGGAGTCCAGCACCTTAGCCACTACGCCACCTGCTCGTCCCTTGGCTCCCTTTTTAATCTGGTTTCTCTTGAACAAGTAAACCCATGCAAAAAGTGGTATGGGCAGTTTCAGCAACATTTTTGCAATCTGATTTAACTGGGTGAGAGAAAACTTAACAGAAAGTGGTAACCGAAAAGGGAGGAGGTCACAAAAGTAGCAGAAGCAGCCCCAGTACTCCTTTTCCCCTAGAGTGGAGGTCTCATTTTGAGAAGTGGGCATGCAAATGTGCTCCATGTTTGTGAGCACACCTTCTACCCTGCACAGGAATTCACTCCAATGATGGGTCTGGGTACATCCTACTTGCCTTTATCAGGGGTTCATCTCACAACCCTAGGACATCCAGCAACCAAACTTGCCTTCTGGGGCCAGACTGTGGCATGGTGGTTAAGGCAGCTGGTTCCGATGTGGCTGACTATACAGTAGGGCCCTGTACCAGGCAGCTTGAGAAACATGCCAGGTGTCTACGTGTGAATGCCCAAAATCCTTAAAGAAGGGAGAGCTAGAGAAGCGACTGCAGCGTGACCATGTCCCCTGGGAACTGCTTTCACATGCCCTGCCCCATCCCCACTCCAGTCTCTTTCTGCCAAGTGTATGCTCCCTCTGGCAAATATTTTAAAATAAATAAGCTTGCTATATACACACACACATATGCACATATATATATATATACATACATACACACACACACACACAAATACACGGCAACAGATCATTCAGGACTGGCAGTATCTCGGATACCATTACCTAGATAATTGGAGATCAGTTCGTCTATATGACAAAATATTGTCGGCAACACTGGATTTGCTAATGTCAGTTTACTGTTTGAAACTGGCAATGAAACAGGTGTTCGGTCTGATCATTTCTGATGTGAGAAAATTAATATATATGGGAACAAACCCCTTAAACATGATTGTCAACTACAATCTCTAGAAATTAAAAGACATATAAATCAATCCATCCTTTTTTTTTTTTTGAGAGATTTTCGCTATAGGGTGCGTGCGCTCGCCAGACAGACAGAGAGAGACATAGAGACAGAAAGCGAGAAATCACCCCCCAGGGGGGGATGGTCACGCCGCAATCCCTTCTCCTCCATTCTCCTCTCGAGATCTTGGGCACACACGCACACACACCCAGCATGAGTTTTAAGCCACCGGGTCCGGGACGCGAACCGCGGTCGACTACGTGGGAGCCCAGCGACATAGCCATTACGCTAACTGCTGGTTCCCTCCATCCTTACTTTTCAGTGAAATTATTATTATTATTATTATTATTATTATTATTATTTTAAACTCTGACCAGACCGGGGCAGAGTGAGAGAGAAAGAGAGGGAGAGGGAAAGTAAGGAAACAAGTCACAGGTCCGGGACTCAAGCCACAGTCGGTCAGGTAGAAGTCCAGTGCCTTAACCACCATGCCACCTGCCGGCCCTCAGTGGGATTATTTGGAGTTAAAGGGTTGCCAAGTAAGAACATTTTCTTTCAGGTTCACTTTCTCCTCTACAGATCTTTAACTCTCCAGATCAGAAGTTTCCAGGCAGCAGTTTGGAGCCTGCCAGCACATCTTCAGGTTAGTGGGACCACCGAGACTTCTTCCACGGTTTCCCAGTGTGGCAAAGAGGAAAGCCGACAGGGTTACCACCCTTCTGGCCCCAAGAAGCATCATGTCTTCACTGTGAGAACCACTGTCATCCCATTTCTGTGACTCCAGCACCTGCTAATGACTCTCTAAGCCCCACTACCCCATCCTACAAAACCCACATGTCAGGTTCAGGGACAGAAAAAACAGCATCTCTTCACAAGGTTCTGCAGGTCAATCAACTCTAGATGACATTCTAGAAAAGGGAGGCAAAGAAACACGGGGAACTTCTGTATATCAAGTCCATTTTTAAAAATATTTTTAATCTATGAAGCAGGCATTCCATGAACTTAGTGATTCTCAAGTCAAGAAACCAGGTCACTCCCCTTGTTAAGAAAGCTGGATCCCACATGGCCAACAGCAGTTGGAAGCCGCATGCATGCATGCCCAAAATCCTGACAGGATGGAGAAACGGAAGAGAAGGGATTGAGCGTGACCATGTCCCAGGGGAAGGGTGCTTTCTCCCTCCCTCTCTCTCAGCTGAATGCGCATGTCAATTAAAAATAAATAAAATTACAAAAGGCAAGAAACTGATTAGGATACTAGGATAAAAAACGTAATACCTTGCTACTTTATAGTATGTTCATTCTACTCAGAGGTTCATGCCTAAAGTCAGACATGTGTTCATAGATATGTATATATCAGCTGCACTTGCTATCGAAAGATCTCTAGTAAATCAATAAAACGTGAAAAAAAAAGTAATACCTCTTAACAACGGAATGATTAACCTCCAGGTCTGTGGTGGGGTTGTTTTAAACTATAGAAACAAAAATCATGGTTTGTTTTCTTTAGGTTTTTGTCATAAGGTACGTGCACTTGCACGTGCACAAGAGAGAGAGAGAGAGAAAGAGAGAGAAATCAACTGCCAAGGGGAATGGTCACGTCCCAATCCCTTCTCCTCCGTTCTTGTCTCAGGATTTTGGGCATGCAAGCATATGGGCCTGGCATGAGTTTAAGCCACCAGGTTAAGAGATTTTTCGGGGGGTGGGGGAAATTTTTGCTATAGGGCACGTGTGCTTGCCAGAGAGACGCTCCAATCCCTTCTCTTCCATTCTCCTCTCAGGACTTTGGGCGTGCATGCATGGCATGAGTTTCAGGCTGCTGGTTCTGGGACTCGGGCTCAGGTCCACTACATGAGAGTCCAGTGACATAACCACTGCGCATCTGCTGGTCCTGAGCCCAGTGCGATTTTCAAGTCATTGGTCCAGGACGCTAACTGGAATCAGCCACGTGGGACTCCAGCATCTTAACCACACTTCTTGCTGGCCCCCAAGGTTGTGTGTTTTTTTTATTTATTTAATGTACATCCAAATTCCATTTACAGTGACATCTCTTACAACTCTATTCTCCACAGTCTTTGCCACGGGGCAGGCAAAAAGCATACTACACAACCAAGTCCTTTTGGAAACAAGTGACTCTATCCCTTAATTCCAAGGCAGGTGTATGCAGCCCCATTATACCCTGTAGTTCTGTAGCAATGATTAAGTGACACTAAAATGCAAAGTGATAAAAATGTGGAAAATCAAGTCAAGGAAAGACGTCCAGCCCACTCACGATTTTCCCAAATATTAAATTAGACATATGCAAGTATTAAATGTAAGACTAATCTGAATTCTGAAAAGATTTTACACCTAACAGAGTAACTTCTATGGTGGGAACTGAGAAATACACAAGATCTACTTCTCTAGGGTCATTTTTCCCTACTAAAAACTATAAGCTTGGCTGGCTCTGTGGCCTGGTGGTTACGGAAGCCAGAGCCCACGCAGTCAATCCAAGGGTTCCAGTCCCAGACCTGGAGGGACTGAATGCCCAAAATGCGAACAGGAGAGAGAAGCGGGACCTTACCGCAGTGTGACCACGCCCCGCTGGGGGCGCTTTCTCCATTTGTCCGTCTCTCTCATTGGCCCGTACACTTGCCTTCTGGCAAAAATTTAAAACTATAATATAATCTCTTAAAACCTCCGGGAATAACAAGTTGAGAAAATTTAACATGTTTGATTCTGGGATTTAATAAAATTCCAAATACATGAAACAGGAAACAACCTGAAAGGGGGAAAGTGGAAGATGCCAAGCTCCAAAATACCGCTATTCAGCGACAAACCACTTTATATCCTGCCCCAAAGAGTACTGCTAGCCACCTGATGCGGTTCTTTTTCCTTCTCCCACTCTCCTCCTAAGTAAGCCTAACGTACACAAACACGAAGTACTTTTCCCCAAGGATACTTAATAAAGAACATAACGTTAATATTCGACAAAAGCGCTGCATCGATCGGTCTTACAAATAGCAGATACAAAAAGTTCTGTCTGAAGAGTGGCAAGGGGATGTAACCCTATGCCAAAGGGTTCTGTAAAAATATCCAGGTCCGAGTGACTGACCTCGAATGGTCTACAGTAACGCTCACAGCGTCGGAGCAAGATTCGGTCTTCAGCCGACCGATGAGGCTCGCTCACGAAAGTGACAGACGCGTGAGAAGGGAGGGAATTAAGTGGGTTAAGAGCGTGCCGGGTGACTGCGTTTTGAGACCTGCCACAGGAAGCCACTACATCCTGCCTGCAGCCCCCGTCGGTCCCCGTCCCCGAGGTGGGGCGAGCACAGGTGTCTGGCCCACGCCCCTGCCCGCGCTCCCCGCGCCGCCGCACTCGGCCCCGGGCGGCCCGTTCCCTCCAGCTCCGGGCGCCTTCTTCGCGCTCGCCGGCTCCGGGCCCAGGAAACAGGCAGCCCCTCCGCCCCGCCGGCCCCACTTCCCC
>NW_006199712.1:4377121-4378335 GCF_000334495.1 Tupaia belangeri chinensis
GCCAAGTGTGCTCCCGGTGAAGCCGCCGTAGAGACAATTATCCTGCCCGCCCGATTTTCCCAAATCGTTCAGGAAATTGGGCTCCCCCAGCGAACGGAGCGCCACATCTAACGCTCGGGAAAATACCGGCCCTTCCCATTCTGGGGAATTCCCTGTGGCGGAAAAAATAGAATGAAACTTGGCAGTTCGGTGAATCTCAAAACTACCTTACTGAAAGAAGACCAGGGTGTATTTCAGACTCCCCCGGGAATATCCACACGCTTCTCACCGCCAACTGCAACGCCGCACTCACGAGCCTCTGCTCTTTAAGTAATGCGAAAGGTAGTTCAAGAAGAGAACCGCAGACCCCATTCCAGCATCCGAGCACCGGCTGAGACCCTCCCCGCCTCAGAATTCTCAAGCTTTTATCACCACTTGTGCATTTCAGAAACAGGAAAAGAAACCCACCAGCAGCACCATCACCAGTCACCACCACCTCTGCTGTGAGCTTGTTAAAAAGTTGATTGACCCGAGGAAATTTGTAAATCTTCAGCTAATTTTTAGCTTTATTTCAAGGGGACTCTACAATGAGTAAACTGCATGAATAATACCCTGGTATGTGGTGAGGAAGATGATTTCCTGGTCATGAGGTTGTTAGCTGCACTGCCCTAAGAAGGAAGAAACTGACTTAACAGGGCAGGGTAGTTTTTTTCCAGGGCAACAACAGGAGTCAGTCCATCAGTCAGTCAACAGATAGCTTTGAGAGTCAGGCATAGTGGTAGGCTCATAGTACACACAGGTCAAGATGCACAGAGCACAACCCTGCAGGTAAAAGGTAAGATGGGGCACCTAAGGTGCCAGGAGAGCCCTCTTGGGAAATGCACTTGAATAAACCGAAAACAGGCGGGGGAGAGGCAGAAGTGTGCCAAAGAGGAAAAACCACTTGAGCAAAGGCTGGCAGGCCAGAGAGAATGGCCAGGCGCAGTGCAGCAAGGCTTCTGATTCTCGTCCGCTGGTGCCCTGGAACCCCCATTTTCCCTCTGTGAGCTTGAAATACGTGGGAGAATGTGAGCGTGTCTCCTCTTTTTTTGGATGCTTCGCTATCATTTCAAACGATAAATCACAACGTGACGTTTTTCCTGTCCAAGTCGAGTCCACGCCCGTAATACTGTTATTTGGGCTAGAAGCTTGGACCTCCTTATCGGTTGACCCCATGCTGTTTTCAGCGGCTACAT
>NW_006199712.1:4378349-4379818 GCF_000334495.1 Tupaia belangeri chinensis
CCTGCTGAAATCTCTCTCTCATCTTCCTTCCCATACCCTGTTAAGATCACCCTCATTTGAAGAGTATTGATGAGTGACAGATTTTTGTTTTGATTTTTTTTTTTTTATCCAGAATGTGTTTATGG
Organism: Tupaia belangeri chinensis; assembly: GCF_000334495.1. NCBI lineage: Eukaryota > Metazoa > Chordata > Mammalia > Scandentia > Tupaiidae > Tupaia > Tupaia belangeri. Next base: position 4,378,475 of record NW_006199712.1, read on the forward strand.
GGATGGTTCCCCCTCATCTTGAGTCAGGATGCTTTTAGTACTGCTTCCTCCTGAAGGAACATCCTTCTGTAAGCCTCGCTTTTCCTCCTGGAGGCTGGCAGAGGACAGCGGAGCAGCCAACGCACACAACTACCGTTTGTGCGTGGCTGGAGACGGTGGGGATTGTATACCCTCCTGGGCACTTCACATCCACGAAGCAGGAATCTGGGCTCTGCACCAGGCGCTTCGTCTTCTGATTCCTCTTCTCTTCTGGAGAGGGATGAAGGAGGTCCTTTGCGAGAGGCATGTTCACGTGGGGAGGTCATCACCGCCAGACTTGTTTTTGTTTTTTTAAAGTCAGGCCTTTTCTAGGCTCCATGGCTGATTCTACCCCCGTTTACATGATGGACATTCGAGCAAGCGTCTCAAGCATTCTGAGTTGAGTTTTTATTTTTAACAGTAAAATGAGAATGCTATCTTTATTCTTCCTTCTTCAGAGGGTTACTATTAGGGTTAGATAATCAAGAGCATGTATGGGACCAGCAGGTGGCATAATGGCTACGTCACTGGACTCCTACATAGTCGACCACAGTTCGAGTCTCGGACCCGGTGGGTTAAACTCACACTGGGTGCGTGTGCGTGCGTGCCCAAGATCCCGAGAGGAGAATGGAGGAGAAGGGATTGAGGCATGGCCACCCTCCCCCCTGGGGGGGTGATTTCTCGCTTTCTGTCTCTCTGTCTCTCTCGGTCTTTCTGGTGAACGCACACGCCCTATACCAAAAACTTCTCAAAAAAAAAAAAAAAAGAGAGAGAGAAAAGACCGTGTGTGTGAAGCATCAAGTGGAAGGCTGGCCAGTAGTAAGATGTCACCTCACACTCTTGACTGGAACTCCTCTCCCACCCCTCTCCTCCCTTCCATGCACCACTTAAATTAACCTTCCTAAAGGAAACCATGGAGCTTGTCTCTTGCCTGCTCAAAAGAGGATCAAAGGCTTCATTCTTGCCTTCGGCTCCCAAGGAAGTGCACAGCACAGGTCACAAACAGCGCGAGAATCGACTACAGAATCCAGTTCAAATTCCTCAGCCAAGCCATCAGGGCTGGGACTGGACTCGCCCTGCCTGACTTCTATCTCCAGCGCCTTTCAGCCACTTTTCTCACCAGTCTGCCCTGGGAGGAGTGGCGTTGCCTGGCCAAGTGCTAACTCATCATCCCATTCCTCTCATAGACAGAGGTTTTCATTTCAACTTTACTCGGCATTGAACATTTTGTATTATATGAACTCGTGCATCTGTTTTCTCTCTTCTCCTATGTTCTTTTTTTTTTTTTTTTTTTTTTAGGGTTTTTGTTTTCAGAGCCCTGCGCTT
>NW_006199712.1:4379883-4429744 GCF_000334495.1 Tupaia belangeri chinensis
CCACAATCCCTTCTCCTCTATTTTCCTCTCGGGATCTTGGGCACACATGCACACGTGCCCGGCGTGAGTTTTAAGCCACTGGGTCTGGGACTCGAATCGCAGTCGACTACGCGGGAGTCCAGTAACATAGCCATTACGCTAACTGCTGGTCCCCGTTCATTTTTTTTTTAAGAGAGATTTTTGCTATAGGGAGTGTGCACTCGCCAGAGAGACAGAGAGAAAGAGAACAAGAAATCATCCCTGGGGGGATGGCCACACCATAATCCCTTCTCTTTCAGTCTCCTCTTGGGATTTTGGGCATACACACACAAGTGCCTGGTGTGAATTTCAAGCTACCGGGTCCAGGACTCGAACTGCAGTTGACTATGTGGGAGTCTAGCAATGTAACCATTATGCCATCTGCTGGTCCCCTAGGTTCATGTTTTCGAACTCTCAATAAAAATCTGTTGAACTAATGGGTGTATTCATATTAGCTCACCTCCTTCCTCCACTCTGAAGACATGAAGGCTTCCTTACTTGACAATTCCAGTTCATATTTATTGTTCATTACCTGCTTGTTCAAATGGTTAAAATAGGAATGAAAAACTTTAATCACATCCTATAATTAGAAATTATAAGCTGGTTTTTAAAGGTGTGTTCCTTTCTTTAGAATATCAATGCCTTTACCAGATTCTTTCAATTTCTCTTCATTTTCACTAGCTGAACCCAAAATACATAACAGTATTACTAAATTTTTACTAAAATTATGAAAACAATTTTACATAAAGCAATACTCCACTTTTTTCCCTCCCACACAGTCTTCTTGTTGCAGATTTCAGAATTGTCATACTACTTCAAAAAGCCAAAGCTTAATTTTTCCTCCATTCAACGCCAGTTGTAACTATACTATTTTATTTTTAATCTGGGGGAAGGTTTTTGCTATAGGGCACATGTGCTCACCAGAAAAGAACAGAGAGAGACAGAGAGCGAGAAATCACCTCCTGGGGGGATGGCCATGGCACAATCCTTTCTCCTCCATTCTCCTCTCAGGATCTTGGGCATGCACGCACACACCCCCGGTGTGAATTTAAGCCACCAGGTCCGGGACTCGAACCATAGTCTACTATATGGGAGTCCAGTGACATAGCTGTTACACCAACTGTTGGTCCTGTAACTACACTATTTCTAAGTAAGCATTAATTTTTAAAAAGGTTTTTGCCCTAGGGCATGTGCTCTTGCTAGAGAGAGACAGTGAGAGAGAAAGAGAGAAATCACCCCCAGGGGAGATGGCCACATCGCAATTCCCTCTCCTCCTCCTTCCTCCTAGGATTCTGGGCACGCACACACAAGAGCTCAGCATGATTCTTTTCTTTTTTTTTTTTTTTGGAGAGGTTTTTGCTATAGGGCGCGTGCGCTCACCAGACAGACAGAGAGAGACATAGAGACAGAAAGCGAGAAATCACCCCCCAGGGGGGATGGTCACGCCACAATCCCTTCTCCTCCATTCTCCTCTCGGGATCTTGGGCACGCACGCACACATGCCCAGTGTGAGTTCTAAGCCACCGGGTCCGGGACGCGAACTGCAGTCGACTACGTGGGAGTCCAGTGACATAGCCATTATGCTAACTGCTGGTTCAAGAGCTCAGCATGATTCTTGAACCACCAGGTCGGGGACTTGAACTGTGGTCAGCCATGTGGGAGCCCAGCACCCTAACTACCACGCCACCTACTGGCCCCTAAAGACATTGATTTTTTTTAACTGATCCTGGCCTACTTTGAAGAGATCTCTAGTAGAGTCCGTGCTTCCTTAGTGTAAAATGCTTTGCAAATCAAGTTTGTTAAGACCCCTCAGGCTTCTTCAGCTACAACTGCAAACTGGCTATTAGAGCTCATCTCCTTGACTGCCCGGCATTGTGTTTACATTCGTCTGGAGTTCCTCTCATTTCTTCACGATGTTTAGTAACTGGAACAAAATTGCATCATCCTCAAACTTGCACTTCACTTCCTTCCTCAAATTATTAATGAATGTGTTTAAAGGCCATCACCTCCATCTCTACCCCTCACCGCTCTGACGAGCAGCCATTCACTACTCTATCTTTTCCTCTTTCTTCACAGTTTCTTACCCATTCAGTCATCTTCAGCCATACACTGTCTGGCTTCACAGTGGACGATGTAGACAACTACGTTGTCTCTTACCGAGAATGTGCCCTTCGGCCAGAGCCTAACTCCACAGCTTGGCAGTTGCAGCGTATGGTTGAATCAATACTCACCAACCTATAGCCGTGCCGTCCTACGGGGTATCTCGTGGCCCTGAGTTATTTATTACCTTCTCTCTGGTGAGTCACAGGAAGAGAAATGTGCTTGCTTTGTAATATTTAAATGTAAATCATCTTCGCAGGGCTGTAGGCTCATGAAGCAGAACTGCTTCCGGTGGCCCAGTGGGGAAGCAAGCTCCTTTGACCATTGATGAGTGGATTTCCCCCTTCATCTCAATGGCGGACCGGCTGTCTACGCAGCGTGGGGCCCTCAGGGATGCTGTACGGACAACCTCTAAATCCAACCAGCCTTTTCTCCTTCTGATAAAATGACCATGGTGGATGGTCAAGAGAGACTTTATTAGAAAAATTTAATATCAGAAAATTTTACTTTGAACACTCTACCTCAAGATCAAACAGAGCCTTAATGAGGATATGCCCAAAAAGTTCAAGAGCTCAGCATGATTCTTGAACCACCAGGTCGGGGACTTGAACTGTGGTCAGCCATGTGGGAGCCCAGCACCCTAACTACCACGCCACCTACTGGCCCCTAAAGACATTGATTTTTTTTAACTGATCCTGGCCTACTTTGAAGAGATCTCTAGTAGAGTCCGTGCTTCCTTAGTGTAAAATGCTTTGCAAATCAAGTTTGTTAAGACCCCTCAGGCTTCTTCAGCTACAACTGCAAACTGGCTATTAGAGCTCATCTCCTTGACTGCCCGGCATTGTGTTTACATTCGTCTGGAGTTCCTCTCATTTCTTCACGATGTTTAGTAACTGGAACAAAATTGCATCATCCTCAAACTTGCACTTCACTTCCTTCCTCAAATTATTAATGAATGTGTTTAAAGGCCATCACCTCCATCTCTACCCCTCACCGCTCTGACGAGCAGCCATTCACTACTCTATCTTTTCCTCTTTCTTCACAGTTTCTTACCCATTCAGTCATCTTCAGCCATACACTGTCTGGCTTCACAGTGGACGATGTAGACAACTACGTTGTCTCTTACCGAGAATGTGCCCTTCGGCCAGAGCCTAACTCCACAGCTTGGCAGTTGCAGCGTATGGTTGAATCAATACTCACCAACCTATAGCCGTGCCGTCCTACGGGGTATCTCGTGGCCCTGAGTTATTTATTACCTTCTCTCTGGTGAGTCACAGGAAGAGAAATGTGCTTGCTTTGTAATATTTAAATGTAAATCATCTTCGCAGGGCTGTAGGCTCATGAAGCAGAACTGCTTCCGGTGGCCCAGTGGGGAAGCAAGCTCCTTTGACCATTGATGAGTGGATTTCCCCCTTCATCTCAATGGCGGACCGGCTGTCTACGCAGCGTGGGGCCCTCAGGGATGCTGTACGGACAACCTCTAAATCCAACCAGCCTTTTCTCCTTCTGATAAAATGACCATGGTGGATGGTCAAGAGAGACTTTATTAGAAAAATTTAATATCAGAAAATTTTACTTTGAACACTCTACCTCAAGATCAAACAGAGCCTTAATGAGGATATGCCCAAAAATAAAGACAAATGTGCATCCTAAAGTCAACTCCTCCGTCAAGGGCTGGCCCCGGGGCCTAGTGGTTCAGGGAGCTAGCGCCCTCATGGTCAACCTCATAACTCAGATCCCGGCCTTGGGGGCTTGTGTGTATGTGACCAAAATCCCACAGGATGGAGAAATGGAGAAGGGATTGCAGCGTGCCCATGCCTCTTGGAGGGGTGTTCTCTCTCTCTCTCTCTCTTGCTTTCGCTCTCCCTCTCTCCTGTGTGTATGTGCACACATGCCTTCTGGCATGCCTGCTCTAGCTAGCAGCTGAGAATTCCAAACACGGGACTCCAAGATGTCCTCAGCTCATCCCTGTCTGCCCTCCTGCTCAGTCCAGCTTGCATTTCCAACTTAGCATGGAACGTGCCCCGCCTTCTTACCTTCCTTTTCTTTCTTTCGGATGGGGTTCTGACTCTGTGGCCCAGGATAGCCTCAAACTTGTGATCCTGCCTTAGCCTCCTGAGTAGCTGGTATTTCAGGATAAAGCCCGGCTGTCCCTAGGTCAGGCCCTCTAGGCACTGCGTGGCCCTCCGTGGAAGGGGAGCTCCGTCCCAGTGCATCTCCCCACTCCCCCTCCTCTCTCTCACTGTTGCTCTCTCTTCCTGCTGCCCAAGGGCTGTTGCCTTTAGATTTCTTGCTTCAGGGACAACCCCAAGTGCTCCAAGGGAGTTCCTTTGAGGTTGTTTTCAATTGACTTGAGAAAAGAAGAAACATTCTTCTCACCTTTGCCCAAGAGAAGGACATGGAGAAACACCACAGCACAGTAACAACTCTTTCCAGAAGACTCTTTTGTCCTCTTCCTGTTACCTGCCAGAGTGAGCAGAATGAGAGGAACTCCAGAGCCTCCAGAATAGGCCTCGCTGACTCTTACAAATCTTGCATGGGGGCCTGGCCTCTCACATTAGGCTGTGAGGAGCACCCGTAGCACCGTCACACAGCAAAGCATGAGAAGGCTAACCCTGCTGCTCATCATCCCAGGAGATGGGAGACAGCAGCCGACCCTGAAAGGATGTTACCCAAAAAGGAGTGGGTCCAGAGACGGTGTCTGACTTCCTGAAAGAAATAGGGTTGTCTCAGTCCATTTTTGTGCTCTTAACACAGGGTAAACTTAAGAGAATAGAGGTGTATTTTTGACTCACAGTTCTGATGTCAGAGAGATGCAACAGCGTCACAAAATGGCAGAAGGTGAAACTCCAAGCAGAGTGGAGCATGGTCCGTATCCATGTAGCCTTTTCCCTGCCTTCCCTCTGTACATACACGTCGAGATTCTATCATGGCCACCCCCCATAACATTGTCACACTCCAAGGAAACCGTGAAGGACTTAAGTTTCCACTGAACAGTACAAGCAAGTCCCAGCACAGGGATTTGGGAGAATATTCCAATTCCAAGACAGGAAACCTTAGAGGACAAACTATTATGCCAAAATCGACAATGATCTGAGAGGGATGAGACACAAGGAATGATGATGTTGATGAGGCTGGGACCCTGGGACTGACAAGGACGATGAGTGAGTTCCACGTCAACCCCAGGGCTGCCCCTGCTTACCTGCAGACCGCAGCGGAAGGCTGTCTCTGCCAGGAGGGCCCTGGGGCCAGGGGCTCTCACACACCTTGGACTACGATGACTGGCTGCTCCTGGAGGACGCAGAGGCCCAGCGGACTGGATGTCTCCCGGGGTATCTGGAGGCTGCTGTGGTGCTGTAGAGGGGAGCAAAGGTTAGAGGGCCGGGACTCAGGAGGTGAATTCACCAAGGCCTCACACTCCAGAAATGGAGGACAAACACAGACTCCTACAGAATAAAAAGATGCACTGAGGGGCAGCAGATGGCATGGTGGTTAAGGTGCTGGACTCCCACAGGACCAACTGAGGTTCGAGTCCTGGACCAAGTGGCTTACTCTCTCTCTTTCTCTCATGAGCACTGATGTCCTACAGGAATTTTGTAAAATAATAAAATAATAATAGATGAAATTAAGTAAATAATTTAAAAAATTTAAAAATTAAATAAAATTTTCACTGAACCTGGAGTAAAACACACAAATAAGTACCTGCTTCTAACTTGTCAGTTCCAAAACAAAAACTGTATTAATACTTTATTTTGATGTAATTTCAGGCTTCAATAAGGGGGTCTTCAAAAAGTTCATGAAAATGGGGACCAACAGTTGGCATACTGGCTATGTCGCTGGACTCCCATATAATCGACTTCAGTTCGACTCCTGGACCCGGTGGCTTAAACTCAAGCGGGCGCGTGTGCATGAACGCCCAAGATCCCAAGAGGAGAATGGAGGAGAAGGGACTGCTGCATGGCCATCCCCCCTGGGGGTGATTTCTTGCTTTCTGTCTCTCTGTCTCTCTGTCGCTCTGTCTCTCTCTCTGGCAAGAGCACATGGCCTATAGCAAAAACCTCTTTTAAAAAAAGTTCATGAAAATGCATATTATGAAAATACTTGGGAAGGATTTCAAATTTTTTTGCACCAAAATAAACCTTGTACTTTAATTCCATTTCCCACAAACCTTTTGAAATCCCCTCATATGTATGCATGTGTGTATATATGTGTATGTATGTATATATATATGTGTGTGTGTGTGTGTGTATATATATATATATATATATGCTTTATCCAGTTTTCCAAATGTTACTAGTTAGCAAGATTCTTGTTTTTGCTTCGCCATTCTCTATTTTGCTCTCTCTGTTTCAGAACCATTAGAGAAGAAGGTGGCCTCTCCATTTTATTGGGTCGTCAGAAAAGTCAGGACATATTTTTCTATGCAAAATGTGTCATGACTTTTCCTGTGACCAAATAAATACGTCAGTGTATATTTCCTAAAAAGAAGACTTTCTGGGACCAGCAAATGGTGTAATGGTTACATCACTGGACTCCCATATGGCCGACCGCAGTTCAAGTCCTGGACCCCAGTAGCTTGAAACTTGCGCCAGGCACATGTGCATGCATGTCCAAAAAATCCAAAGAGGAGAATGAAGAAGGGATTGTGGTGTGGTCATCCCCCCTGGAGCATAATAACACTTTCTGTGTCTCTATCTCTCTCTGCCTCTCTAGTGAGCACACGTTCCCTATAGCAAAAATCCCTCTAAAAAAATAGGGACCAGCAGATGGCGTAATGGCTATGTTGCTGGACTCCCATGTAGTCGACCGGGGGTTGTGTCCTGGACCTGGTGGCTTAAACTCACGCTGGGTGCATGTGCATGTGTGCCCAAGATCCTGAGAGGAGAATGGAGGAGAAGGGATTGTGGTGTGGCCATCCCCTCTGAGGGGTGATTTCTCGCTTTTAGTCTCTCTGTCTCTGACTTTCTTGTACCCTATGGCAACCTCCCCCCCCCCAAAAAAAAATAATTTAAATAAAATCTAGGAAAAAAAAAAACAAAACAGGAGTTCTTTTCCATGACCTGGTACACTTTCCCAAATCAGTAAATTAATATTTATGCCATATGTTAGCTGATCTAGAGGCTTCAATCAAATTTCAGTTGTCCCAATAATGATCTGTACAGAAAAAGAAAATCCTGGTCGTGAGTTGCACGCAGTCGTCACGCGTCTTTGCTTCCCTTTCATCTGGAACGGTCCTTCAGTTTGTCCTGTAGCTGTTTCCCCTTTAATGTCTTTCAAATTCATTTTTCCTTTACTCCCACCGTCACTGCTTAGCTCAGCTTTCATCCTCTCTCCTCTGAATTACTGCGACACCATCTAAATAGGTTCTCCACTTTCTAACTGTTCTTCTCCTCACCCCACCCAGCTTGCTTCCGGAATGGTCTTTCAAAAAATGCCAATCTGCTTATATGATTCTCCTACCTAAAATCCTTTCGCAAAAACATTGCCAAGTGGAGCTTCTCAGACAGTCATGGGACCCACGCGATCTGCGTGCTCCGATTCTGTGTTCGTTCGCTGGGGCTGCTGGAATAGATACCACAGGCTGAGTGGCTTAACCAAGAGACGTTTCTTTCGCGCCGTTCTGGAGTCTGGAAGTCCAAGATCGAGGTGTCAGCTGACTTGGTCTCCAATCAGTGCTCTCTTTTTGGTTTGCTGACAGCTGCCTTCTTGCCGTGTCCTCAGCCTTTCTTTGGTGTGTACATGCAGAGGGAGAAAGAGAGTATGTGTTCTCTGGTGTTTCTTTTCATAAGGTCCTATTGAAGCAGAGTCTCACCTAATTCCTTCATTTAAACTGAATCGCATCCTTAAAGGCCCCATCTTCAAATATAGCTACCCTGGAGGTTAAGGTTTCAACATTGCAAATGTCAGGGGACACAGCAATTTGTCCATATCATACTCTCACATCTCCCCTTGTAATATCTACAGCAGATATTGCCAGTCAAACCCCATACCCTCACCTACCGAATTTAAATGAGCCTTAGGACGCTGCATCCAGCCCTGAAGGTCAAAGCCTCCCTTGCAGCTGGGTTACATACACGAGACTCAGTTCCACCACAACTCCCACAAGACTTCGGTTCATGACATGTGAAGAAGACATTGCTGGCGAAGGCAGCACAGCTTAGCAGAGAGGGCTCAGGCAGGTAGAGGCCGAGGCCCTGGCCACCGCATCCTTCACACACCACAGTGTCTGTGCGTGTCGACCAGATGCGTCACCTGGGAGTTGTTCTTGGCTGCAAACCTTTTCAACTTGACTCTTTGATTCTCTGAAAGATTCCTAACTACCCGATACCTTTGAAGCATTGATTTTCAGCTTGCATGAGCCAGGGGTTGTGTAGTTTGAACCATGGTGTCTAACTGACACATACCTGCTCTCTGTGTGCTGACATGCAGAGGTGTCTCCAGCTCCCTAGATGTGTCAGGTGGGTCTCTACTGATCCTTCTGTGCTCTCACTGCTCCCTTTGTTCAAGAGTTCCTCCTGCCCCATCCCCTGTGGTACCAATCAGAAGACTTAAATGAAAAAAAAAATCTGAAAATGGCTTAAACAATTACACTTTATTTTCTCCATTAAAAAGAAGTCCTGCGGGACCAGCAGTTGGTGTAATGGCTATGTCGCTGGACTCCCAAATAGTCGACCGCAGTTCGAGTCCCGGACCTAGTGGCTTAAACTCACTCCGGGCACGTGTGCGTGCATGCCCAAGATCCCGAAAGGAGAATGGAGGAGAAGGGATTGCGGTGTGGCCATCCCCCCTGGGGGGGTGGTGGTGGTGATTTCTTGCTTTCTGTCTCTCTGTCTCTCTCTGTTTGTCTGGCGAGCGCACATGCCCTATAGCAAAAAACCTCTCCAAAAAAAAAAAAAAAAAAGTCCTGGGACCAGTAGGTGAGACCGGCAGGTGGCATGGTGGTTAAGGTGCTGGACACTCCCACATGGCCATCCCTGGTTTGAGTCCCGGAACCTGGTGGCTTGCTTTCTCACTTTCCCTCTCACATGTTCTCTGTGTCTCTCTCTGGCCAAATTAAAATAAATGAATGAATAAATAAAATTAAATAATTATTTAAAAAAATAAAAGTCTTTACTGTCTTCAAAAAATTAAAAAACAACTACCATATGCTCCAGAAATTCCACTTCTGAGTATATACCCCTAACAATGAAAAGTAGGGGGGAACCAGCAGTTAGCCTAATGGCGATGTCACTGGATTCCCACATAGTCAACCGCGGTTCACGTCCCAGACCCGGTGGCTTAAAACTCAAGCCGGGCGCGTGTGCGTGTGTGCCCAAGATCCCAAGAGGAGAATGGAGGAGAAGGGATTGCGGTGTGACCATCCCCCCGGGGGGTGATTTCTCGCTTTCTGTCTCTATGTCTCTCTCTGTCTGTCTGGCAAGCGCACGCGCCCTATAGCGAAAACCTCTCCAAAAAAATCATAGCACCATTATTCACGATAGCCAAAAGATGAAAGCAACCAAGTATCCACTAACAGATGAATGGGTAGACAAAACATAGAACATACGCACAGGGGGATATTATTCAACCTTAAAAAGGAAGGAAATTCTGACACATGTTACAACATAATGAACCTTGAGGCTGTTACTAAGTGAACTAGGTCAGTCACAAAAAGACAAATACTATATGATCCCATTTACAAGAGGTACCTATAAGAGACCTATTTATACAGACAAAGTTGAACACTAGTTACCAGGGGCTGCAAAGACAGAGGAATGGGAGTTATTATGTGATGGCCGCATAGTTTCATTTTTGCTAGATTCAAAGAGAGAGAGGGGCCAGCTGGTGGTGTGGTGGTGAAGGTGGCCACATCCCAGGTAGTTGAACCACGTACCTAATCCAGTGGCTTGAAAAATGCATTCAACGTGTGTGTGTGTGTGTGCGTGCCCGAAATCCTGAGAGGAGAAGTGAGGAGAGGGGCTACAATATGGCTATCCCCTCATCTTTGCCTCATGGTCACAAGATGGCTGCTGTAGTTCTAAACATCTTAATATCCAATGGTAGGTGGGGCTGGCAGGTGGCGTAGTGGTTAAGGGTACGGGACTCCCACATGGCTGACCACAATTCGAGTCCTGGACCTAGTGGCTTGCTTTATCACTTTCTTTCTCTTCCTCACTAACTCTGTTCCTCTCTGGTCAAATTGAAACAGATACATAAATAAATAAAATAAAATTTAAAAAACACACACCCAATGGCAGGAAGGAGTATGTTTTTCCTAAAATATCTTTTTCTGTTAGAGAGAAATACTTTTCCCAGATGTCTGTGAAGTCACCACTCTCACACTCTCTCCCACCTTCACCAGGGATCTTCTCCCCAGTCTCACAATCATGACGAATGTATAACTCTTAGTCTCATCAACGTTAATAACCCTGGGCCTGTGCATGGGCCCCTTCTTCCCAAACTGCATTTCTACCTGAGGCCTGAGGTATGAACCAAACCAATATTCTCTTATGAGAATAAAAAAGGGAACAGTAGCCATGGAGTAGGCAACAACTCTGTCAACCATCCCGAATACTACTTATCTTTCAATAGCACTGCTGGGACCAGCAGTTAGCAGAATGGCTATGTGGCTGAACTCCCATGTAGCTGACCAAGGCTCGAGTCCCAGACCCGGCAGCTTAAACTCACACCGGGCACATGTGCGTGCGTGCCCAAGATCCCGAGAGGAGAATGGAGGAGAAGGGATTGCGGCGTGCGATGCACGGGGATGTTTAATAGTTGTCATCCTATTTCTTTTTCAGAATGACACTGAGAGGTAAATGTGAGCATATTGGCTCCTGTTTTCAGATGAGCCAAGTTATGACTCAGAAAGGTTAAGTAACTTGTCCAAGATCACACAGCTTGTATTAGTGAAGGAATGATTCCAACTCAGATCTCCTGACTCGGATACTCTTTATTGACTTGGCTAGTAAACTGGGCTTAGGGGAGAAGATGGGGAGAGAGGCTCGACTTAGGAGTTAGGAGAGACACAGAGAGAGAGAGAGAGAGAAAGAGAGAGAGAGAAAGAGAGAGAGAGAGGACTTGAGTGGGAGAAGGTATTTGGTAAAGTGAATATTTCTCTATCCTTTCTCTAGCTAGCTCTACCTTCCTTCCATCTGCTTGGGAGCTTCTGAGACTGGCATCATGCTGCTGGGCTTTAAAAAAAAAAAAAAGAAAGAAAGAAAGAAAAAAATGAGAGCAATTAGCAAGCTTTTCCTCCCCTGTTGAATTGTGGATGCCCGGCCTCTTTGTAGAGTAGTTAGTTACTTTCTGTGTGGCTGAGCAGATATGAGCAATGTTAATTCTATAATTGGGCTACCACCCTGGGTGCTTGATAAGCACGAGGTGCCAAACAATGTTGTTCCAACTAAAATATCCTCCCCTTCAAGCTATCAGTGCCCATGTGTAGGCCCTTAGGCCTTTCCATGCCTCATATCGGCTTAAACTGCACACTTAGTATTTCACAGCAGGAACCCTTAGCACTTGGTTTTTGCCCAGGATTACTCTAGGTTATGCTCTGGCTTATTTATGCTAAATGATGATTCCCCAGCGCGGAGATGTGAAAACAGGACCTCGATTCATAAATCTGCTGCTTCTCGGTCTTTGCTGCGGTGTTCAGGTCCTCCGTAATCATCGTTGTGATGTTTGCATTGTTTGTAAGCATTTTGGAAACTGCTACATGGTGTGCCAGACAGAACTCAAAACTGAAAGTTGAAAAACCTGGCTCATTGTCCGGGTTTGCCACTGAAGAGCTGGCCAAGGCATTCGCTTTTTCTGGAACTCAGTTTCTTATGTGCAAGGTTAGGCAGTGAGAGGATCAAGGGCTTGGACTAGATCAGGGTAAGTGCCTGTCCTTGAGGAGGTATGAATAACTGATCTTCTGTCTGCAACATTCTCATGCCATCCTCTCTGGGGGGTGATTTCTCACTTTCTGTCTCTCTGTCTCTCTGTCTTTCTGGCGAGCGCACGTGCCCTATAGCAAAAACCTCTCCAATGATAATCATAATAATACTGCTTAAGTTCAAGAGAAATTATTGCAATACCTTTATTGCCCAAGATTCACCTCGTGACCTCACTAGAGGTGAATATAAAACTGGAATCTTCCTTTGGGCCACTGCGATGCCCTGCGTGTACAACACAGTCACTGTAGTACAACTCATATTGACTCTTCCTACCTGCCGACCAGTCTGTAAGACTCTTAAAGAATAGACAATGTTGCATTTGTCTTCGCCTGTCAGGGAAACAGGAAACAGAGAAGGCACTTACTAAATGTTTGATAACTGGAAACAATGAATGAAAGCGTGATCAACTGAATGAGATGCCTGTTCGGAGCAGCGGCTGACAAAGGAGTCCGGAATCACCACACGAAACCCACAAGGGAAACCAGAGCTGGCCACGTAGCAGCTGGGCTGAGCTGGGCTCACAGAAAGCCTAGGTGCAGGGGACAGGCCATGTCTCAGAAGTCCGACGAGGAAGAACAAAGGGAAAGAAGCGAGCTCTGGAGTTGGTGATCTTTCCCCTGGGCTGGGGCTGTGTATGTCATAAGCCACTCATTTTGGGGCAGAAATAGCCCAGGGCAGCAGAAGCTCACAGACCACAAACTGTTGTATAGCAGTGGGCCAGATCTAAACGTCTTCGGTTTTTGTGGGGTTTTGTAGAAGCTGGGGAAACTGACTTTAAAGGTGCAAGATGTTTTGATTCTTATTATGATCCAGTCTCTGGGCAGCTGTGGCTGCAAAGAAATCCTGTTAACATCATTAACCCAGGATTCCTTATCTTGCTTCCGCCTTCCACCTGCCCGAATAATTGAAACTCTTCCTGGTGGTGTATTTCCAGGAGTGCCTAAGGCGTCTCCTTTGGCATTCTGGGGGGTGAAGGACATGGTAGATTGCTGGGTTCATTTCATTTTTCTCTCCTGCTCTGGTCACCCGTCACTGTCACTTGGGGAAACTCTCATTGCTTTATGATGCCTGCTAGGAGAATGTCAAGGCCAAGCCAGATGCATTGTCCTCCCAAGCCCCAGGGCTTCCAGGCGTCAGAACTGGCAAGATCGACCAGCTTCCCATTGCTTGACCCAAAGCAGCACTGCGTGGCTTCGAAGTCTCCTACAATTAATTCCTCGCTTCCAGTTCTCATCTTTTTTCTCTATTAGGGCTAAACTAGTCTAAATACCAGGCTAGAACTAGAGGAGACCTTAGGTCCAGCTGGTGGCATAGTGGTGAAGGCACTGGATTTCCACATGGGCAACCACAGTTTGAGTCCCAGACCCAGCGGCTTGAAAATCACACTAGGCACGTGTGCATGCGTGCCCAAAATCCAAAGAGGAGAATGGAGGAGAAGGGATATGGCCTGGCCATCTTCCCAGGGAATGATTTCTCACTTTCCCTCTCACTGTCTCTGTCTCTCTCCAGTGAGTGCATGTGCCCTATGACAGAAAGCTAAAAATAAAAGAAGAAAAGAAAAGAAATAGAGGAGACCTTTTTATCAAAGTTAATGCAACTTCTTCCTTGCTGTTTCCAGCGTAGTAGTTAGTAAAGCAAGGTGTGTTTCCAGCCTCCTGGCAGCGAGGGCTGGTTCCATGACCCCTAGAGACCTGAGGGGGAGTCCCTTTCGGGCTTCCAGGAGGGAGAAGGTGTCACTGAGGCTGCCACACTCCTTTTCCCTGTGGCCTCCTGCCTTCTCCCTTCAGTGAACATGAATGAAACGCCTGGAAATTGAATAGCCATTCAGTGACCATGACGAAAGGCCAGAAGAACCCGTGACTCTGAGAGCTAGGAGCGTCTGCACCAGCCTGGATCGCATTCCTCTCGTCTTCTTATAATGAGAGAAAAAAATAAATGCTGATTTCTTTAAGCCGCCACCGGGCAGTTATTGAAGCTGGAGGCACGGTCCTCACTGGTACCAGTCTGACTTTTGCAATTATGTGGGAGACTATGAAAATGTCTCTTCGCTTCCAATCCACGTTCTTTTTTTCTTTTTTGGAGAGGTTTTTGCTATAGGGCACGTGCGCTCACCAGAAAGACAGAGAGACAGAAAGCAAGAAATCACCCTCCAGGGGGGATGGCCACGCTGCAATCCCTTCTTCCTCATTCTCCTCTCGGGATCTTGGGCACGCACGCACACGTGCCTGGTGTGAGTTTAAGCCACCGGGTCCGGGATTCAAACTGTGGCTGACTACATGGGAGTCCAGCGACATAGCCATTACGCTAACTGCTGGTCCCCCAATCCACCCTCTTAATTTGAGAATCAGCTCGTGGACGATAGTCTCAGGTGTACACCTACTGCTTGTGGAGGAAGGAGGCGGGCTTCTCCAGAGGCAGGCGGAAACGCCAAAGGCAGTTACTTTAGTGGCTTTGGTGCTGGCCCAAGCCTGTTGGCAATCTCCCTATGGCACTGCGTCCTGCCTTTCAGTGCGGGGTAGGTCCCTTCCGAGAACTGTAGAGACTAGGAGCAGCCCACCCTGCTACCTTCGCCTGCACGACTGAGGACCCAAGGGAGGGAGAGAACCCCCCTGGCCAGGGCCGTTGGTAGCCCTCTTTCGGGCAGCTGCCTCCTGCCTTCAATCTAAAAGAAAGTGAGATCAGGAATGTGAAGAGGAAGAGGCCCCTCACCTCTTAAAACATGTATAGGATAGCACTAATTCATTTCTTCCAAAGAGAAAAAGAGAGAGGTGCTCCCGTCAGGGTGTTCGTAGGCGACCCTCCCTCAACCTCAGCCAGCCCAGCTCACAGACACGTGCCGGTGTGTGTACAGGGAATTCCAGGCCTACTCCGTGGGCTAGTCATGGAGTCCGCTCCCTAACCGCTGTGTCAGGCTGCCAGGAACCACGTTTCGATCATTTAGCTGAGATTACTGTGTATTTGTAGTATTTGCTGCTTAAAAATGAATGTGAGAGGGGTTGGCAGGTGGGTATAGTGGTTAAGGTGCTGGACTCCCACATGGCCGACCACGGTTAGAGTCCCTGGTATGGTGGCTTGCTTTCTCACTTCTCTCTCTCTGTGGTCAAATTAAAAATAAGTAATTTTTTTTTAAAGAGAATTAATTTGAGGGTCTGCCAAGTGGTGAGGTGGTTAGGATGGCTGGATCTCTGATGGTTAACTACATCTACCTGGAGTGTTGAAAAACACTCCCGGCATGTGTACATGCATGCCCCAAATCTGAGAGGAGAATAGAGAAGAGGGGGCTGCAGGGTAGCCATTCCCCCGGGGGGTGCTTTGTCACTTTACCTCTCTTCCTCTGTCTCTGTCTCTCTTCTGTGAGTACAGGTACCCTATAGCAAATTTTTAAAATAACAATTAAGGGACCAGCAGTATGGCGTAATGGCTATGTCGCTGGACTCCCATGTAGTCGACCGTGGTTCAAGTCCTGGACCCGGTGGCTTAAACTCACACAGGGCAAGCGTGTGTGCGTGCCCAAGATCCCAAGAGGAGGATGGAGGAGAAGGGATTGCGGCGTGGCCATCCCCCCTGGGGGGTGATTTCTCACTTTCTGTCTCTCTGTCTCTCTCTGGCTTTCTGGCAAGCTCACACGCCCTATAGCAAAAACCGCTCCAAAAAAGAAAAATTAAACCTAAATAAATAAAAGGTTGAAAAATGTTTCAAATGGAAAAAGTTACCTTTTCCTTTGTCGCTGAAAAGGGAAGATGCAAGCCCCCTCTCCATGGTCCCGTTCCAGCTCTCAGCTGTGGCACTATTGATGTTTTGCTGTGGGAGGCGGCACGGTGCATCATGGGATGTCTCTGTCCTCCACCCACAAGACGCCACTAGCACCTGCCAGCTGTAACCATCGAAAGTGGACGCATTGCCAAGTGTCCTCTGGGAGAAAGTGCCTCCCTCCCCCCAGTCAGTATTAATACACCTCTCATATAACGACAGGGTCACTACGTTCATAACCTCATCACAGCTGAGGTCCGCGCTGGCCAGTGCCCGAGTGCGGGACACAAGGACGAGAAGTCCTGATAGGAATCCCACCCCTGCACCTGGACAGAGGTGAGATCTCGGTGTGTAACCTAGAGCCACTGCTACTGAACACACGTCCTCGTACCTCCTGTAACACTCAGTCCCAGCATCCCTCGCTCTCTCTGGAGAACTGCACATTCGCTTTGCCACCTGTCCTCTCCCTACATCTGCCTGTCCTCCTCCTGTCACTGGAGGCCTTGAACACAACCACGCCCCTTGCTTTCCAGGGCCAATGAAGGAGAAGCTGGTCTTTCGTTCCTCTCTCTTCTGACTCTATGGACGTGGTTTTATGCCATTTCTATCCCACTCCTGTTCCTCTGGTTTTGCATCAGCAGTCCCAGAGATCTGGTCTGGACCTTCCGCATCTTCTCCACGGTGAGTTGTGGGTGGGTGGGAGGGACCGAGCGGCCCTGCAGCACCAAATTTAGCAGCGGAGCGGAGGATGGGGAAGCTGGCAGCTCTTGGTGTGAGGGTGGCGAGTTGTTCACCCCACTCACAGATGTGCAAAGAAAACGCCGCATCTTCCTTTCTCTAAAATTGTTCCTGTCTTCCTTAGGGGCCTCCAGTCACTGAATAAAGCGGGAAATGTTCTGGAGCCACAATAAGGAGACATAGTAGGTCAACGTTCATTCCTTCACACAGAAAACGCTGGGTCTCTCACACAGCTGTGTCTGCTTTTTCTATCTTTTTGAGAGGATGCATTTTGATGGAATTGTAGCTAAAGAATCCCCTAGAGGAGCCAGCAGGTGGCGTAGTGGTTGTGTCGCTGAACTCCCACATGGTCGAATGCGGTTCGAGTCCCAGATCTGGCAGCTTGAAAATCACCCCAGGCACATGTGCATGCGTGCCCAAGATCCTCGGAGGAGAATGGAAGAGAAAGGATTGTGGTGTGGCCATCCCCCCTGGGGGTGTTTTCTCACTTTCCTTTTCACCGTCTCTGATTCTCTCTCCAGGGAGCACATGTGCCTTTTTTTTCCTAAAAAAATAAAAAATTAAAATAAAGAACTCCTAAAGACAGGGAGAGGGTCTTCCCTATCTTCTGCACCCTTGCTAACTTTGGGTATGAGCAGAGACCCCCGGGGACACAGCCTTGGAGGGAGAGAATGGCCCATGCCTGGGAGTTTTGTGAGCACCTGCTGCCAAGGCGCCATATCGACGGTAGTTGGTCTGGTCCCTTCGGGCCTGGAAGGGCTGCTGTGTTCTCTGATGACTCAGCCTTCACCCTCGCTGCTGCGCCAGACTCCACGCCCTCTACCTAGCTGGTTCCTAAATGCCCTCCAGCCTGGCTGCTGCCTGCCTTACCCTTGTGATGGCAGAGATGAGGGCCAAGGTGAGGGCCAAGGTGAGTGGAGGCCTACTGGGTCTCAGCTCAGCTGCTTCCCAGGGCTCTTCTTCAGAGCAGATGGGAACCCCTGGGTCTAATCCATTCCATGCAGGTCTTGGGGACAACTCAAGAACTTCTATATGCCTCCTCTCCCTGTACAATCATGCCACGTGGGTGCACTAAACCTCGGTGTAGCTGCTCCCAGGCCGGAACCGGCCCCAGCCTTTCCCCACACCAACTTAGCAAACCTTTCCGCTTTGGGCCGAATCAGGAGAAGGAAAGACTCTGCCTCTGGTTTCCCTTACCTGTCTCCTCCTTCCTGACGTAGTCCAGTGGGACTCCTAGGGTGGGCTTCCCTCTTTCTGTCTGTTCCAGGACTTCCCTGTGTACAAATCCCGGGTCAAACCTTCTGCTGTGGATAGGCGAACGAGAGAGGTGAGGAAATCGAGAACATCTCGTTTGTCTTTACAAAGCTGAGCTTTAAAATTTGGTTGAAAAGTCCTAAAGTCTTGTTTTGGAAACTGATAATTAACTTTTTCTTTCTCCTCCTCTTTGCATGTATTCTGTGACAATCCTAATCTTCTCTGAGGCAACCAGAAACTTCTGGAAGTACAGGCAGAAATAAAAAAGCAGGCAGCACATTCAGGTATTTGAAAACTACATTGTGACCATGATCTACATTGATAATTCTTCCTGCCACATGGCATGTTCTGTGTGGCTGTTTCACAGAGGCCTGCAGGGCTGAGACCGCAGCCCTGTGGGTAGACCACATCTGTCCAGTCAATGACCAGAAGATGCAGGTCCTCAGACAGGAAACCAGAACGCTGAGGGCAAGTCTTAGCAGAAAGGAGAAAGGGCTCTTTGCCATCTTCAAGGTCTCCTGGCCTGGCTTCACAGGAGTCTAGGGGCTAGGGCAGTCCTTCCGGGTGTGGGCTAATTTTCTCAAAAATAGACTCAGGCCAAGTGTTGAAGGGACACTTCTTTGTAGGGCTCCACTTTACTGACTGCAGTTCTGAATATCAACATAATAAAATGTTTTATTTTATTGTGTCAAGCAGGTGGGTTTAAAATAAATGACTGTTTATACCATCAATGCTTCTTAAAAGAAAAAAAAAGAAAAGAAAAGAAAATGGCTTTTAACACACAGGTTGGTGATTTCGTTCGAAGGAAGTCTTCATTTACGGGCGAGAGCCACGCAGATGTGTTGCTTTGCCTGCGGGGTTCCGGCAGGGGCTGGGGAGGTGGGACTGAGATGGAGAGAAGGGGAGCGTGTTATGGAGAGCCCTGAGGGTCGGGGGAAAGTCAGCTCTGGAGACTCTCTGCTTCCGGCTGTTTTGTGAGAAGGGAACCGACTGGAAGAAAACCATGTTTGGAAAATGCGTGTGGTAGGTTATGTGCAGCTTGTGGAGGATTTCTGCATTTTGCAGGACAGGCTAGAAGAAGGAACGCCCTTTAGGACAGAAAGCACGGAGCCCCTCTCTGACTTCGGCTAACGTGGAACATCGGGTGGGGACGAGTGGGTTATTTTTTGCGGTGTCTCTTCACCGTTGGGTCTGTTGGTTGCCATAAAAAGGAAGGGAATTTTAAGGACGGCACGGCCACTCCTAATAAACTGACCGATCGGCACGATAGGCACGAAGGTGAGTTTTAACATTTTGGGCAATCTCCGTCTCCTCCGTGCAGAACTGGGTCCTCTGCCTTGATTCGCCCTGTGTTGGCATCGCACCACTCCTGGCTGATGCTCTTACATCAGGTCACTCAGCACAGTGGGCGATTGTCTCATCAACACGGGCATTTCGGGAATGGGTGTTTCTTCCGCTCGACAGCCACCTCTGTAAGAGCAAGGTCTACCGTTTTCCTCACTGCTGTGTCTCAGCACCACGCCAGGGCCCAGCGTGCAGGAGAGGCTCCATAAACAGCTGTTGACCGAGTAATCAGTGAGCACGCGGGTGCAAGGGTCCCTAGGAAGCGTATCTTAGCACGTGCCTTTCGGTGTGGGGGCCGACGTGTTTCGAGAGTGAGCTTCTGAAAGGCCACAGACGCAGACAAGTGTTGGATGCCAGGTCACCGTCACAGGAAGTGGTCTTGGCAGTTCCCGGGCGGCCTTCTCGTTCTTACCCTGAGCTCGTGTCTCAGGGCATGGTGCTAGTGTAGCGCCACCTGTCGGATAAAACAGGAAGTCCAGCTTCTGGCAAAATTCCATTTCTCCCTTTACAAATAAACATCTTGCCGTCCCATCTCAATTTTGCTGATCTACGATCTTCTCTGGCATCTAAAAATTTGTATATTTGGCTTCAGTTGCTCAACAAGACTTACCGTTTTCTTATTTGTTCTCTGTTGAATAGTAGCTTTGTTTCACCCCATTGTCCACATTTCAGAGAAAGGAATCACAGGTATGACATTCTAGTAAAATTGATCATACACAGAAGTAGCCAAAGAATGGAGGTATGTATAGTATTATCTTCCACGCCAGTTTTGGATCACTTAAAAACACAGATATTTGCAATAGAAACACATGCGTCGACGACAGTATGGCGACACTGCCATTGATAAACTGCTGTTGTGAAGAAACTTCAGGAGGGGACCAGCAGTTAGCGTAATGGCTATGTCGCTGGACTCCCATGTAGTCGACCGCAGTTCGTGTCCCGGACCCGGTGGCTTAAACTCACGCCAAGCGCGTGTGCGTGCGTGCTCAAGATCCCAAGAGGAGAATGGAGGAGAAGGGATTGCGGTGTGGCCGTCCCCCCTGGGGGGTGATTTCTCGCTTTCTATCTCTCTGTCTGTCTCTGTCTGTCTGGCGAGCGCACGCACCCTATAGCAAAAACCTCTCAAAAAAAAAAAAAAAAAGAAAGAAAGAAAAGAAAAGAAACTTCAGGAGCATGCAGTTCTAGTCACTATAGTGAGAAGTTGGTACACTGGAAAGGCATGGAAACAATGGTGAATGGAACAATGGCAGGGGGGCAGCCCACGGCCTGGTGGCTGGATTCTACGTGGCCGACTGTGCAGTTTGAGTCTCAGACCCAGCCTTGTACAAACACACTGAGTGTGCATGTGCGCGTGCCCAAAATCCCCAGAGGGAGGAGACACGGAAGACGGCAGCATGCTCGTGCCCTCTGTGGGTGGCTGGGGTGTGCTTACCGGCCTTCTCTCTCTCTTTCTCTCTCTCTCTCTCTCTTCCCTCCAGAGCACATGTGTCTTCTGGAAAAATTATAAGAAAAAAAAAGAAAAAGAACAGTGTCTAGAGATGTACTAGTCATGGGTACGGGGACTGACGTGTTCGTGTATGTATAGCCCTGTTTGTGGTGGGTATCATGTAGAAATTATCAGCATCTGTTTAAAGTTCATTTATTTATTTATTTTAAATTGCCAGAGGGGATGTACACTCATCAGCGAGAGAAAGAGAGACACAGAGAGTCACACAGAGAGAAAGCGCCCTCCCACGGGACGTGGTCATGCCACCATATCTTCTCATTTCTCCGTCCCATAGGGATTCTGCCTGGCATGTGTTCCAAGCCAGCAGGACCCGGATGTAAACAGCGGTTGGTCACGTGAGATCCAGCTCCCTTGACCACTAGGCCGTTCCTCCTCATTCAGGTTTTCCTGGGATGGTTTCAGTCTTAAATCTGAAAGTTGTGCATTCCTGGGACAGGTGAGATCCAGCTCCCTTGACCACTAGGGCGTTCCTCCTCATTCAGGTTTTCCTGGGATGGTTTCAGTCTTAAATCTGAAAGTTGTGCATTCCTGGGACAGAGAACCGAATACGCCCTGGCATGGTCTTCTCTGCATTCTCTCTTCACTTAATTTGATTGGCTGATTTCTCTCTTTCTTTTAAGAAATTTTTGTTATAGAGTGCTTGCACTCACCAGAGAGACAGAGAGACAGAAAGCGAGAATTTACCCCCTGGGAGGATGGCCAGACCACAAACCCTTACCCTTCATTCTCCTCTTGGGATTTTGGGCACGCATGCACATACGTTCAGTGTGAGGTTTTTTTGTTTGTTTGTTTGTTTGTTTGTTTGTTTTTGAGTTTTTTTTTGTTATAGGGCACGTGCACTCGCCATAAAGACAGAGAGAGACAGAGAGATAGAAAGCAAGAAATCACCTCCCGGGAGGATGGCCACGCCGCAATCCCTTCTCCTCCATTCTCCTCTTGGGATCTTGGGCACGCACGCACACGTGCCCGGCATGAGTTTAAGCCACCGGGTCCGGGACTCGAACCACGGTCAACTACATGGGAGTCCAGCGACATAGCCATTATGCCAAATGCTGGTCCCCAGTGGGAAATGTTTCTGAGTCTTGCTCAGTCAAGTCACTTTGACAACACATGCATACTGACTATTATTAAACTAAAACATCCAACAGATACTTTCCCTAACATCTCTAACAAGAGAATACAATGAGCTACTGAGTTACTAAGCAATTGACTTGGAGCCTGCCCTGAGCATTCCTTGCAAGAGCAGGGAGGTGTAAAAGGCTGGGTGGGTGGGGTGAGGAGGAGGGCCAGAGCGGGGAGGCCAGGAGCACATAGGTATTTTCCAATATTGCACAGATAGCGTCTTCAGCTGGCCAGCACCTTGGTCCCATGCTCAATGGTCCATCTAATAGCCAAGGTGCAGGTTCTATCCATCCTTGGCAGGAAGGATGCAGAAGTATTGAGTTCTCTTAACAATTTTTCTTTTGATTTATTAAAGCTAAAACTGACTTTCTTGAAATTAGAAATGTATTTAAAAATACCTATTCAATGCCCACAGTAAACTAGATAGCCTTAGTTAGGTGCTATAAAGTAGCTTCATGCCTAAAGTCAGGCCTGTGTTCACAGATATGTACATATCAGCTGAACTTGCTATTGAAAGTAGTTAATTAAGATATTTTGTGAATTAATAAAATGGGGGAGAAAAAGAAATGGAAAACAACCAGAGACAGTGTGGGAAATGGCAGAGGGGGATATGTGTGTGTATATATATATATATATATGAAACACGAAATGGAAAATTATTTGCTGATGATAACATGTATAATTAAGCCACTATACAGTGTATTCTGGATGGGAAATAGCATCTCGTATGCTGTAATGATGTTCAATGAATGAATGTAAAATAAATTTAAAAAAATCTTTAAACGATATCTTGAGGGAGTGGCTGGGTTCACTGCAGAAATTCTTAAAAATATGGTGGAACACCTGATGATGACAGCTGTGGCTTATTGAGCACTAACTCTTTGCTGGGCAACGTTGAAAGCACTCGATGCATCTTTATTCATTTAACACTCCCAATAACCCCTTAAAACAGATACTATTATTATTTCCATTTCTTGGGTAAGGAAATCGAGGTACAGAGAAATTGAGTAACACAAAATTGAAAGCTAAAAATTACCCATAATATCATATGAGAAAACTGTAAGCGCACATGGAATCCCTTTTTTCTGAATGAATGAAAGTTTTCATCCTTCATGCACACATTTAGCAATTCAGAAACTATGTATGCCACAACTTGACTCTGCCCTGGGGCCAGTTCTGAGATTAAAGAACCTTTTCCAATAACTGCCTTTGAAGCATGGCCCTTTATCACCAAATACAGCGGGAACTTTTGCCCAGTAGAAGGAGAACTAGGCTAAACCCCACCACTATCCTAATCCTACTCCCATTTCTAGCCATACCAGAAGCAAAAACACAAGCAAGAACTCAAGGTCTTGCTGAGAGTCATCTTTGGAAGTGAGGCTAACAAAAACGCCCACCAAAAGGTGGCCTCTATTTCTACTTTGAGAGTGGTCATTTCGGTAATTGACATATGTCCTAGAAGAACCTGGAATGTTCTATCTCAGGTGTCATTTTCCAACGGGCTCACCTGCTGAAGGCAACAACTATAATACACACACATGTGCATATACAAGGCATGTTTAATAACTGGTGAACATGACTCAATTGCCACAACGAACACGTATTACTTGCTCAGAAAAAAAGATGACTATATTTACTTTGAAAAAAAGTACAAGTTGATTGAGAGTGAATAGTCAACAAATTATATTTGGATGAAATTCAAAGTTTCTGATTATTTTTTAAAACGGAAGAAAAATCAATTTTATTGGCTAGCATTTTCTCATGCAAGTTTCACAGAAATCTTGTTCAATTGTTGTGGGGACACTAAGTCATTTGGCTGATAAGAATCAGAATGGTTCATCCTAGCTGGCTCCCAAGTTGAGATGGTTTCCCAGGCCAATGGTGTCTCACCATTTATCTTCCAATTTGATCATAATATAATACTTTTATCTGGAACACTGGCTTCTTTAGGTAATCATAGAGGCTTAGGGGCAGAGAGGCAGGCAGGAGGTTCATCTCCAAATTAGCTGAAGTTTCCCCGTGATCCAGACCTGCTCTTACTTGGCCTTCATCCTTTCAAGGTGCAGTGTTATTTGGTATGGTCCCCCAGAGTCCACCACTTGATTTATAGAAAACTAGCAAGGCCCAACATACCAGCAAAATACCTCTCCAGAAACCACCTTTGGCTCAAGGGTTTTTATGCCTTCTGCTAAAAAACGCATATGTCTCTGAGTATAAAAATGCTTTAAATCACATTATTCCTGATTGTAAATAAGTTTGCTAATTCCTCTCCCAAGTGGACAAAGAGGATGCTATTGAATACTCAGAACAAGACAGATACCAGGGGAGGCAAGAAGGGCATTGAAAAGTAAGTAGAATCTACGTGCCCCCTTCCTAGTCTGGCCAATGACTGGCCTTGATTATAATATTTAGGTTTCTATGTTTATATCCTGTCAAGGGAAAGCAGAATATCACATTCTATCAAGTCACTTGAAAAGAACCACTGATTTACAACTCCAAGGCACTAACAGAGTGTTTGATTTAAAGGAGTGTATCTATGTAACTGGAATAAACACACCACCCTATAGCAAAAACCTCTCAAAAAAAAAAAAAAAAAGAAAGAAAGAAAAGAAAAGAAACTTCAGGAGCATGCAGTTCTAGTCACTATAGTGAGAAGTTGGTACACTGGAAAGGCATGGAAACAATGGTGAATGGAACAATGGCAGGGGGGCAGCCCACGGCCTGGTGGCTGGATTCTACGTGGCCGACTGTGCAGTTTGAGTCTCAGACCCAGCCTTGTACAAACACACTGAGTGTGCATGTGCGCGTGCCCAAAATCCCCAGAGGGAGGAGACACGGAAGACGGCAGCATGCTCGTGCCCTCTGTGGGTGGCTGGGGTGTGCTTACCGGCCTTCTCTCTCTCTTTCTCTCTCTCTCTCTCTCTTCCCTCCAGAGCACATGTGTCTTCTGGAAAAATTATAAGAAAAAAAAAGAAAAAGAACAGTGTCTAGAGATGTACTAGTCATGGGTACGGGGACTGACGTGTTCGTGTATGTATAGCCCTGTTTGTGGTGGTTATCATGTAGAAATTATCAGCATCTGTTTAAAGTTCATTTATTTATTTATTTTAAATTGCCAGAGGGGATGTACACTCATCAGCGAGAGAAAGAGAGACACAGAGAGTCACACAGAGAGAAAGCGCCCTCCCACGGGACGTGGTCATGCCACCATATCTTCTCATTTCTCCGTCCCATAGGGATTCTGCCTGGCATGTGTTCCAAGCCAGCAGGACCCGGATGTAAACAGCGGTTGGTCACGTGAGATCCAGCTCCCTTGACCACTAGGCCGTTCCTCCTCATTCAGGTTTTCCTGGGATGGTTTCAGTCTTAAATCTGAAAGTTGTGCATTCCTGGGACAGAGAACCGAATACGCCC
This sequence comes from Tupaia belangeri chinensis, assembly GCF_000334495.1. Classification (NCBI taxonomy): domain Eukaryota; kingdom Metazoa; phylum Chordata; class Mammalia; order Scandentia; family Tupaiidae; genus Tupaia; species Tupaia belangeri. The sequence continues at coordinate 4,405,051 of NW_006199712.1, forward strand.
TGGCATGGTCTTCTCTGCATTCTCTCTTCACTTAATTTGATTGGCTGATTTCTCTCTTTCTTTTAAGAAATTTTTGTTATAGAGTGCTTGCACTCACCAGAGAGACAGAGAGACAGAAAGCGAGAATTTACCCCCTGGGAGGATGGCCAGACCACAAACCCTTACCCTTCATTCTCCTCTTGGGATTTTGGGCACGCATGCACATACGTTCAGTGTGAGGTTTTTTTGTTTGTTTGTTTGTTTGTTTGTTTGTTTTTGAGTTTTTTTTTGTTATAGGGCACGTGCACTCGCCATAAAGACAGAGAGAGACAGAGAGATAGAAAGCAAGAAATCACCTCCCGGGAGGATGGCCACGCCGCAATCCCTTCTCCTCCATTCTCCTCTTGGGATCTTGGGCACGCACGCACACGTGCCCGGCATGAGTTTAAGCCACCGGGTCCGGGACTCGAACCACGGTCAACTACATGGGAGTCCAGCGACATAGCCATTATGCCAAATGCTGGTCCCCAGTGTGAGATTTAAGCTGCTGTGTCCGGGACTTGAACTGCAGTTGACTATGCAGGAATCCAGTGACTAACCATTATACCATCTGCTGGTCCCTGGCTGATTTATTTCTGAGGCTTTGCCATCACTCCACTAGACAACTTGGTTCTTCTTTTGGGAATGAGGGAGACCTATTTCTGCCTGGAAGGTCCTTGGCCTAGCAGTCACTGGAGCAGTGACTTCCCGCACATTCCTTCACAGAGACGTTCAGGAAAGTAGTCTCAGCCTCTGATAGAGGAGTAGAACAGGCAGCTACAAAATATGCTTCGGCCATGGGTCACAGTGCATTGGGATTGTTTCGCTGATGACTTAAAATATGTTACTTATACTTTACATTTTCATTACAGCTTTACTGAGATATAATTAACATACCAATAACCCACCCACTGGAAGTGTATGGTTCAATGGTTTTTGGTATATTCACAGGGGGTAACAACATCATCACAACCAGTTTTACATTTTCTTCATCTCCAAAAGAAACCCATACCTATTCTATTTTTCTGGAGGGGGGGAGAGGTTTTTGCTAGAGGGCATCTCTCTCGCCAGGATGACAGAGAGAGACAGAGAGACAGAAAGCGAGAAATCACTCCCCAGGGGTGATGGCCATGGCGCAATCCCTTCTCCTCCATTCTCCTCTTGGGATCTTGGGCACAAGATCCTCACGCCTGGCGTGAGTTTAAGCCACCGGGTCCGGGACTCGAACCGCAGTCAACTAGAAGGGAGTCCAGAGACATAGCCATTATGCTCACTGCTGGTCCCTCTGTTTAATCTTTTGAGGAACTGTTAAAGTGTTTTCAGAGTGACTGTACCATTTTACTTTCCCACCGGCAATGCACAAGGGCTCTAGTTTCTCTACACTCCCTAACACTTGTCATCATCTGTCTTTTTCTATTAGAGCTTCTTCAGCTGGAGGCTGGCTGGTATCTTATCTTGGTTTTGATTTGCATTTCCCTGCTGATTAGTGGTGTCAGGTGATCGTACTTATTATGTTGAGGATTGTATGCTTCTTAGCCATCTGCATATCTTCTTTGGAGAAAATGTCTGTTTAGCACCTTTGCCCATTTTTAAATTGGCTTATTTGTCATTTTATTATTGAGTTGTCACAGTGATTTATATCTTACCGATATGTGTCTTATAAGAAATGCAATTTTCAAATGTTTTCTATCATTCTGAGGGTTGTCTTCATCTTTTTGTGGTGTCCTTTGGAGCACAGAAATTTTATGTCTTTTTTTTTTTTTTTTTTTTTTTCTATAGGGTGTGTGTGCTTGGCAGAGAGAGACAGAGACAGAAGAAGGAAAGTAAGAAATAACCCCCCGGAATGGGGGGTTGGCCACACCACAATCTGTTCTCCTCCATTCTCTGCTCGTGATTTTGGGGATGCACAAACGCACAAGTGCCCAGCATGAGTTTAAGCCACCAAGCCCGGGACTCGAACCATGGTTGACTACATGGGAGTCCAGTGACATAGTTATTATGCCAACTGCTGGTCCCGAAGTTTTATATCTTGAAGTCCAATTTTTCTCTTGATGTTTGTACTTTGGATGTCCTAGCTAAGAAATAATTCTCCTTCAAAAATAATTCTAATATGAAAATGTTCATTATGTGATAGAAATGAAGGTATGTTTTTTATACAGATATAAAATAATTCCAACATCTCAAGTTTATAAATACTTTCTTAGTGACTAGAAATAAAAAAAACAAGGTGTAGCCCTAGACTTCACTTCATGAAGAAGAGAGGTATTTTCTATCTGGGACAATGGATTTTTTTAAAAGTTGGAGAAGGATGAGCTAGGACTGAGGGGATGCATTGTATCCATGTGAGTCACAATACCACACGATTGTAATAACAAGAGTACTAAGTATGGGAACCATTTCATGACCTCCTGAGATATGAAAAAATCTTTCAGAAAACCTGGGAAAGGGTTAAGCCCAGGAAGCACCTTGAAGAGGTTTCCCAGGATTAGGTTAAGGGAAAGATGCTATAGTTTTACTCAAAAATATCATAAAAGGGATTTGGGGGACCAGCAGGTTGCATGATGGTGAAGGTACTGGATACTCCCACATGGCCAACTATGGTTCGAGTCCCAGACATGGTGGCTTGCTTTCTTACTTTCCCTCTCTCTCTCTGTCTCTGTGTCTCTCTATGGTCAATTTAAAAATGAATGAATGAGGGACCAGCAGGTGGTGTGGTGGTTAAGGCACTGGACACTCCCACATGGCTGACCATGGTTCGAGTCCTAGACCTGGTGGCTTGCTTTCTCACTTTCCCTCCTTCTCTTTCTCTCTGTGTCTCTCTCTGGTCAAATTAAATTAAATGAATGAATAAATAAAATTAAATAAATAATTCTTTAAAAAAATGAATGAATGAATAAATAAAATTAAATAAATAATTCTTTTTTTTTAAAAGGAATTTGGTGAATTGTGTGAAGTCCAAGTCAGTAGAAGTTTGTTTTCCTTAGGTATGGACATTAGATGTCTCAGTTACATTGCGCCCACAATGAGAATACAGGGATTTACAAAAATAGAAATTGGCACAAAAATGTGAACTGTGGAATCTCGTAGAGCTTTTTATCTGTGGTATTAAAATTTCATTTCAATTAAATTTTCTTTGAAACCAGACTATCGATACGCATAACCTCTAAAATCCTTAATGAAAAAAAATCACCAAAACATCAATAGTGTCCGATAATCTTCTGGATGAGGAAATTTGAAAATATTTAGAGATTTGGTAAAAGTTGTAGGTGAAAGTGGCACTATAATTTGGGTTGGAATCTAGAGATGACCTGTTCCCTATATTGTCTCCTAAAAAGCAACCATTTCCACTGAGCAATTTAGAAGAAAAAACATTTGCTAATGTAAATAGTAAGTGATCCAGAAGAGACAGATATTTAACAAAAATGTAGGAAATCGAGAAAAGTATCTAATCAGGAGCCCGAAGATACCATTTTTATCCTGCTATCACGGCATTTATGTTCCATGATGCATCCAGTCCCCTCTATCCAGTCTTATTTTCCTCCAACTAGTAGAAGGAATTTAACTTTCTCCTCCTGGAGAAAGAGTTTAAGAACCAGTAGAATTCTCATAACTCCCCCACACCTGGTGAGTTTCTGGTAATAAGAAGTTTAAAATAAGTTCTTCTCTAGTAAGCTTATTGAATTGTAATAGTACTTTACATATGGCAGATCTATCTTTTATCAGGTATATGATTCTCAAATGGTTTCTCCCATTCTGTGGGTTATCTTTATTTTCTTGATGGTGTCCTTTGAAGAACAAAAGTTTTACATTTGGGGAAAATAAGCTCCTCACTGCTTCAGCCATAAACATAGACAAGGAGAAAGAGTGGGAGTAGGAGAAAACATGGAAGAAGGTGGAAGAGAGGCCCGGAGAGTGCTTGACAATAACCATGACCCGATGTAGGCCTGCTCTGTGCCTATTTGGTCTCCTGGGCCCTTTCCAACACGGGAGTGAGGGAAAAGCATAGCATGGACCCAGGGTGATCCCGGGGGTGGGTTAATGACAACAGGTGTAACTCAGTCTCTGGCCCTGCCCTCTTCCCACCCACTCATCTACACACACAGACCCCGATCTAACTCCCTCACTCTCCCTGCATCCAGGGTAGCCTATAACCACCGAGAAAGGGTGGGAATAAAAGGCCAATTGTTAGTACATGAGCCTCTTCGGTGACTTTTTGGTACTTCCTGGGAAATCACCCCTTGCCCTCCCCTCCACCCCTCCAGGCTCATGGCCTCTCCCACACCCTCCCTCACAGTGCAGTTTAGCCAGCTTATGTGTGGGGCTTTCGAGGTGGGGCCAGCAAGAGGAGCTGAAGTTCGGTTCCCAGACTGCTGAGCTTCAGGGAGAAGAAACAAACGCCGACTGTTCTGCAGGGCCACACAATGAGCTGCTTTCTCTGACAGGAAGAGGCTGCGCACACTTCCCGAGTCTCTGCATTTGTTGGAGAGACTCTGGTAAATGGAGCAAGAAGGCCCTTATTGTCACTGAGGGCCTCCAGAAGCCACCAGAGCTTTCTACACAGAGCCCTTGGTTCCCCCGTCAATGGCGATAACCCAATTTTACTGTGGAAGTGGATTATGTAAAGTTAAAAATCACTTATTTAGATGGATTTGGGTTGGCTGGGATGATTGCCAGCGTGGCTGTCCTATGGCGAACATGCTGGTGGCTCACCCCTAATTCATGCCTTTCTGTCCATGCTCAGAGCTCTATCTATCTATCTATCTATCTATCTATCTATCTATCTATCCATCTATCTATCTATCTATCTATCTGTCTAGAGGGCATATGCACTCCCTGGAGAGATTCTGAAAAACAGAAAGAGAAAGAAAGAAAGAAAGCACTCCCTCCACGCCCCAACTTCCGTGGGGATGTTCACATTATAATCCCTTCTCTTCCACTCTCCTCTCAGGATTTTGGGCAAACATGCACACCTGCCCGAAATGTTTCTCAAGCCACTGGGTTCCTACCGAACCACACACTCAGCCACGTGGGATCCAGCCACCTTAACTACCATGCCACCGGCTGGCCCCTAGAGCCCTGGTTTTATCCAGTTATTCAGTGACTATTAGCCCACTCCTAGGAGGTGACTCTTGTCAGGGCCATCCCTTTTTTCTCCGCCAGGGATTGGCCTACTGTGGACGGCTCAGGGCCTTTAAGGAAGGGAGAAAGTCCTGCCATCACGCCTTCTCTTCTCGCTGTGGACTTGTGTGAGGCCTGGTGCTTGAACTGGCTGACCCCCTCCTTCAGCTGTGCAGGTAGGTGGTCCTTGTGGACACAACGAAGCCTCAGAGTCACTTACTTGGGACAGCTTGTTGGTTCTTCTGAAGCCTGCAGTCCAGAACACCCTACCTGGTACACATAACTTCTTACCCAGACAATCGAATACTGCTAGTATTAGGAGTAAAACAAACCCTTCAGCAAACACTTATAAACACTCTGGTTTGTTATGGCTTCAAGCAGGCTTTTGGACTCCAGAGGATTTCTGAGGAATCTGTGTTGTTACACTCCAGAGAACCTGGCAAATGATTTGGACAATCAGCGTCAGGCCAGACGGCCAGGGAATTCTCTTTCCTGAGAAGATAGCAGTCTGCTTTCCCGAGGCTGTTCTTCTGTTTGGTTCCTTTGCTCAACCTGAAATATTGGGAACGGAGAGCCATCCGTCTCTCTCTCCACCCACCAGCTGTTCTCTCAGTAAACGTTTACTAAATCCGCCGTGTGCCATGGGCTCCGGGTCCCCTGAGCTGTGGGCTGGGTGCACTGGGATGACAGTGACAGTGATGTGGCCATGGCCTCCGAGCCCCTTAGTTCGGTCTTCTCAAAGCGGGACTCTCTACATCAGAGGCAGCCATTGGTGCACTCGGTGTAACAGAGATGTATCTGGTGCTGGCCCAGCCACAGTGGCATTGGTGGTACTGTGCTTACTGGAGCCACACGGAAGGCCCAGGTTCAGATCCCAGGTTGACTCGAACATGTAAGGGGTGACTGTGATTCTGCCTGGCTGGGAGGCTGGGGGAAGGACTACGGTGTGGGAAGACTCCACTGAGGGTGCTTTCTGTGTGTGTGTGTGTGTGTGTGTGTGTCACAGAAGGGAAAAAACAAAAACAAAACAAAACAAAAAATAAACTGGTGCCAGCTATGCCAGGGCCACCGCAGTAAGTGTGGAGTGAAAGACACAGCAATTGTGACATAAGGGCTGTTACATCAGACATGCAGAAAGGGGTCACTGACTTGGAAGAAAGTTTCTTCTTTTTTTTCTTGAGAGTTTTTTTTTGTTGTTGTTATAGGGCACGTGCGCTCGCCAGACAGACAGAGAGAGACATAGAGACAGAAAACGAGAAATCCCCCCACAGGGAGGATGGCCACGCCACAATCCCTTCTCCATTCTCCTCTCGGGATCTTGGGCACGCATGCACATGTGCCTGGTGTGAGTTTTAAGCCACCAGGTCCGGGACTCGAACCACAGTCAACTACATAGGAGTCCAACGACATAGCCATTACGCTAACTGCTGGTTCACTGGAAGAAAGTTTTTGAGAGGAGACTTAAGAAATGCTTCCTCGGGACCAGCAGTTAGCGTAATGGCTATGTCGTTGGACTCCTATGTAGTTGACTGTGGTTCGAGTCCCGGACCTGGTGGCTTAAAACTCACACCAGGCACATGTGCATGCGTGCCCAAGATCCCGAGAGGAGAATGGAGAAGGGATTGTGGCGTGGCCATCCTCCCTGTGGGGTGATTTCTCCCTTTTCTTTCTCACTCTCTAGCAAGTACGCACACTCTATGGTAAAAACCTTAAAAAAAAAGAAGAAAAAAAAAAAAAAAGAAAGAAATGCTGCCTCAGTTATCAAGTGATGACACAGATCCAGAGAGGTTAGGTCACTGGGGTCACATGTCAGAACCCATCAAGCTCTGTGCAAGATTTGCTTACTTTTCTGTGTATGTATTTCACTTCCGTCAACAAAAGAAAAATACCCCTAATATTTTTATCGTCACTAAAATAAATGAGTAAAGGGTGTATTTTGAGGCTCTTTCAACTCTTACATTGAAGTTAAACTTCAGCTTCAGTTGTAATCAGATGCTTCTAAGTGTGTGTTGCTTTTTGAGAGGTTTTCGCTATAGGGCGCATGCGCTCGCCAGACAGACAGAGAGAGACATAGAGACAGAAAGCGAGAAATCACCCCACGGGGGGATGGTCACGCCGCAATCCCTTCTCCTCCATTCTCCTCTCGGGATCTAGGGCACGCATGCACACGCGCCCGGCATGAGTTCTAAGCCACCGGGTCCGGGATGTGAACCGCGGTCGACTACATGGGAGTCCAACGACATAGCCATTCTGCTAACTGCTGGTTCCCAGTGTGTGTTGCTTTTTGCAGACAGTGTGTGATAGGAATGTGGTCAGTGCCATGTTACTCCGAGAGTTCAGAGTCATGCCTTGGTGTGACTGGCTCCCACTCTGGGCCAGGAATGGTCAGAAGGTTTCGGCACGGCCTTGGTATTGGTAAGGGAACAAGCTCTGGGAGACGTTCGGAGCTCGAGTAGCTTGCCTGGGCAGATTGCATTCATGCCACATCGACCTCATAAAAGTAGGAATCCTAAAGGTAGGACATGTTGGAACACTGACCTCCTCTCTCCCACCTCCCAGGACACACAGGAGTACAGTTCTTTTAGATTTACTTATTTAGGTTTGGCCATAGGACAAGTGTGCTCACCTGAGAGACAGAGTGAGAGGAGAAGTGAGAAACCACGCTGCAATCTCTTTTCCTCAATTCTCCTCCTGGGACTTTGAGTACACACACGTACCTGGCATGAGTTCCAAGTTGCTGGATCCGGGACTTGAACTGTCGGCCATGTGGGAGTCTAGGACCCTGACCATTACACCACCTGCTGTCCTCAGGAGTACAATTCTCATCAGTCAAAGAGGAGTGCATTGGCTTATTGTAAACCAGAAGTAGGATTCGCTTTGGGCATAGCTGGATTCAGAGTTCCAACAAAGTTGTCAGGATCCAATTTCCTTCCGCCTTGAGGTTCTTCCACTGTGTTACTCATAATCTCAGACCCCAAAGTGACCCCAGTCAGCTCAGGTTTTCCACTGCTTTGGCAAGATTGAAATCGCATCTCTGGGCTCTCTCTGTAACTCCAAATCTAGTTGGGAGAGAAATAAGTCTCTTACTGAGTTCCCGGCAGTCGTTCAATCTCATTGGCTCTGAGTGGGTCACATGCACGTTGCCAAGCCAATCACTGTGACTCTGCCAATGCAATGTATTGATTGGCTTAGCCTTGATCGCATGCCTCTTCCTTAAAGGTCTTCCCAACAAATGGACAACCTCCTTCCCTTCCCAAAGGGGTTTCCTGGGGCAACTGTTCCTCTATACCTCCTTCTGGTTTCATAGGACTGTCACACATTTGTTGGGAGGTAAATTACCGGGCTGCCTGGGTGGAGGACAGGGCCTGTAACCTAATGGGTCCTGCCGTTAGCATTCTCACCTGGCCTCTGAGTGACGGCATCTGAGTCCTGGCCAGTGCATGAGCCAGTATATGGGTGTGGTCATGTGGCAATTTAATGGTCTGGAGGTACCCACCTGTTCTCTCCCCCATTCTACAAATGGTTTCTTCCCCTCCACCTTCTATGGGTAGACAGCCCCTGGTGACATTTCTGCTCTGATGGTGACCACTTAAGATGGTCCATTGTTGGGACCAGCAGTTGGCATAATGGCTATGTTGCTGGGCTCCCACATAGTGGACCATGGTTCGAGTCCCGGACCCAGCGGCTTAAACTCACACAGAGCGCGTGTGCATGCGTGCCCAAGATCCCGAGAGGAGAATGGAAGAGAAGGGATTGTGGTGTGGCCATCCCCCTGGGGGGTGATTTCTAGCTTTCTGTCTCTCTGTCTCTCTCTGTCTGGCAAGCACACGTGCCCTATAGCAAAAACCTCTCCAAAAAAAAAAAAAAAAAGATGGTCTATTGTATGGAACGATTGTCCACAGCTAGCTCCTCTTGGCTACAGGATGCTTCTCGTTATGTGCAGGTGCTCCCCAGCACCTCCTCACCTCCACCTGCATCCCCTCACTGACACCGCACAACCCCAGGCCATCCCATGACACTCATCCTTCTTCTCCAGGGCTCTGGCCACAGAGTGTGTGGTGTATGGGCATGTGGGGGGGGGGGGGGGGGGGGCCAGCACCCCAGGCAAGAAGCTGGCGTAACTAGTTTGGGGAATGGGTAGAATGGGTAAGGCACTGCAAGGCTGAAGCAGAACCTGACATTCCGAGTCTCAAGTTCCTGTCTTATTCTCAGAATCGGCTTAGTGCAGAACGCTCAGGCTTGGGGTATCCACGCAGAGGTACTCTGAGAAAGATGGCCGGTGGTCTGCACAGGGCCAGCTCTTGCCAGACTGGCCTGTATTTCCTTCAGAGAACTAATGAGGAGGCAGGGCAATGAGGGGAAGGACAGGCACAAGTTCCCTTGGCGGAAGGGGCCGTGTTGCCTCTCGCACGGCGCGACAGTGACCCCTGCTGGTAAGATTTCCCTCTGATCTGCGAAGAGGTAGGCGTCCCCTGCAGGTCCCTGTGGATCTGCGTGAAGTGATGCCTGGGGCCGCTGCTCAGCAGGGTAGGGCCAGCCGGGCTTTGTGCTCAAACTTGCGCCCGCAGTCGGGGGTGACAGCCATCGGGACAGAAGCACAGAGCAGGTTTTGAGACTTCCTCTCAAATGCCGACAGCTCGTTTGTATTACTCGCTGCAGATCTAAACATGTCTTAAAAATCTTTTCTCTAAAAGAACATCTACAAAAACAAGTTTCACCCGAACAAGTCCATGAAATTTCTTTGGAATAACATGTTTACAGTTTGACACAGTGCAGTGAAAACACTGTCACCATCAGTCCCTTTGTGAGGGGGGGGCAGGGCCGAGGCGTCCTTTCCAAAGAACAAGTCGCACTCTTCACCCTGCCACGTCCCCGCAGGTCCACGCGGGACACACGGAGCAATGCAAAGCGCGCTGTTGCACAAGGCCCTGCGGCCTCGCAGCCAGGCTGACCTCGCTGGGAACCTCCCGGGCACATCTGGAGTGGAAGGCTCGGGGCCAGAAAGCCCACAGCCAAGTCCAAGTCCCCGTGACAGGCCTCCAGAGACCAGCTGGTGCAGCTACTAAGCGACTTTTGTCCACCATGCTCTGTCCCTCTGGGACCACATGGTGGCACTTGAGAGCCTCTGCCACCCCACTCCGCCTTTGCTGATGATCCACTGGCCTGCAGGGTGGGGCCTCCGCAGCCATCTTCTGCTATAGGGTCTGGGCCTTTGGCCAGAGCTCACTGGACCTGGCATGAACTCCTGACCAAGCGGAACTGATCCTTCAATGGGGCCTAGGGTGTGGGAAGCAGATTCCTTTGCTTAGGAATTCCCACCCGGCTGGCCTGCAGCTTCCACTTCAAGGGCAGGGAGAGGGGTTGAAAGCTTTTATTTTATTTTTATTTTTATTTTTTTGAGAGTTTTTTTTGTTATAGGGCGCATGTGCTCGCCAGACAGACAGAGAGATAGAAAGTAAGAAATCACCCCCCCGGGGAGTTGACCACACTGCAATCCCTTCTCCATTCTCCTCTCAGGTTCTTGGGCATGCACGCACACGCGCCTGGCGAGTTTAAGCCACCGGGTCTGGGACTCGAACCGTGGTCAACTATGTGGGAGTCCAGTGACATAGCCATTATGCTGGTCCCAAGGCGTTGAAAGCTGATGGGCACAAATAGAGCAGCAGGAAGGGGACACGAGCCACAGCATGGGACGCAGAGACGAGGTGACCGGAGAGAGGGCAGGTTTCTGCTTCCTGGGGTTCTATCCCACATTCCTCTTTCCTCCCAGCACCCCCTCCTGTTTGAGCAACACAAGTTCGAGACAGGAACTTCTGTTAGCTTTCATTCCGAAAAGTTTTGCATGAGCATTCAGAATTTGAATTGTGCTTTTCCACACTACCAGGAACCCTCAGCAGAGTAGGGGCTGTTCATCGGACTTTCTAGAAAAGTGAGAGTTAAGCAGAAAGCTCTTTTCTGGTTGTTTCCATCTTCCTTATAAAGAGAAATCTGCCTGGGACCAGCAGTTAGTGTAATGGCTATGTCGCTGGACTCCATGTAGCCAACCACGGTAGGGTGATTTCTCGCTTTCTGTCTCTGTCTCTCTCTGTCTGGCTGGCGAGCGCACATGCCCTGTAACAGTCTCTGTCTCTCTCTGTCTCCTGTAAAAAAAAAACCCCTCCAAAAAAAAAAAAAAAAGAGAGAGAGAGAGAGAGAGAGAGAAATCTGCCTGAAATGCACACATAAAAGCAAAGACTGGAAATGATACTTACTATTAGGACACCGGTTAAACATCCATACATGGAACGGAAGGGGACTTCAAAAATTTCGTGGGAAAATGCAATTAAAGGATGCATTTATTTTGGTGCAAAAAATTGAATTGAAATCCATGCAGAGTTTTTTTTTTTTCTCATAAACTTTTTGAAGACCCCAGAGGAGCCCACTGCCTGACAGCAGGGGCAAATGGGAAATGGATGGTCGCAGAGAGCTGTGGTAAGGGATGAGGCAGGGTCCAAGGGGCTTCCTCATACAGTATTGTAAGGAAGAGGTTTTGGCAGGGGTGTTTGAACCAGGCACTGAGAAATGACTGTCTGCAGATTGGGGGTGGGCCAGTGTGGAAACAGACATCTCAATACGGCAGGAGCTCGTATGTAGACATCGTGGAATAAAAAGCCAGGCATTTGGCGGGTGGTGACAGCCACCCTCTCCCCCAGCGTTTCAGGGCCGGGAGCAAGTATGCAGATGGAGGCCTGCACGGCATGTGTGCAAATATTTACAAGCTCTAGATTGGATGAACAAGCTCCTCGCTCACCGGCTCTCGTCTCCTCCCTCGACAAATACACCTTCGTAACGATCTGGAAGGCCAGGTTTGGATTTAGAGTGCCCAATCTCTTTGGTGTTCTGGGATAAAATGAGATAGCATGAGAAGGGGTCCGGTCCTCCCCCATCCCTTCTTTACCCAGCTCTGTCCATCCTAACTGCTAGCACCCTCGCACACACACGCGCTCACGGGAACCACGCCACAAACTCTGTCCTCCTGGCCATCCCAGGCCTGTAACGCTGGCAGGAAAGAGGCTCGCACGGGCCCTGGAATTGGACAGGAAATTCTCAGGCCCGAGCAGGCCCTGGAAGTCGGCAGAAAATGCTCAGGTCCTGAGTCCCCAGAGAGTAATCAAGAGCGTGGCATAGAATCAGTAGGGGCGTAACCCTGTTGGTCCTGCAGACTCAACATCAGCTCCACGGGGCAGGGCAGCTCTGGAGTAAGGCCAGGGTGGAGGCCTCTTGTCTGAGTCTAAGGAAGACACTGAGCCATGAGCAGTTCCCAGGGGCTGGCATAATGTCCTTGTCATCCTGAGCAACAGCGGAGGAGGCTGGCTCCCATTGGGATATTACATGATGAACGGTGGCTCTGAATTCTTACCCCTGGTCTTCAGGAGGAGAAAGGCCAGACATGAGGGATCTGCTTGGAGAGACTTAGGAAGCGGCCAGTTGCTCCCCCACCAGCACGCTCGTACTGATACTGCACGAGTCAGCGTCCGTGCGTGGCACCTGACTCCAGAAACGGGCAGAGCCTAAGCTACACTGTCTCGGGTTGGCAGCGTTTGGGAGAGAAACCAGCCACTCTGGAGGTGAGTCAGCTTCCCCCTGGCAATAGCCCACTGCGGGTGGGACGTGACTCAGCTCTGAGCAGTAGACACGTCACTTTCTTGTCCATTGGAGGGCAAGGGTGTGTATGTGGTCATCGATGACCCAGGCTTTCAGGGCTATGACGTCATACAGTGGGGCGACTGAAGGAGCTTGAAGATCCTTTCGGAGGCTCTAGTCTATACCACCGATTCAAGCTCGCTAGTCCAAATCTCAAGCTCCTTGATAATGGGTCCTTTTGAGAGACTGAAAGTTTCAGATTTGTATCACTTGTGCATACACACGCTTCTACTTCCCTTCTTTCCTGATTGGATCAAGCCCAGCACACGTATGAAGTCTTTCATTTGCCTTGGGCCCAATGGAACAGTATTTTCATCCCAACATAAAGAGCTTGTTTTGGGGTCAGCAGGTGGCACAGTGGTTAAAGCACTGGACTCCCATGTGGCCAACCGTGGTTTGAGGCTCAGATCAATCAGCCTAAAACTGATACCGGGCACGTGTGCATGTGTGCCCAAAATTCCAAGAGGAGAATGGAGAAGAGATTGTGGCATGGCCATCACCACCACCCCCCCCGGGGGGGGATGATTTCTCAGTTTCTCTCTGTCTCTCTCTGTGTCTCCAGTGAACGCACGTGCCCTATCACAAAAATCTCTCTTGAAAACAAAACAAAAACATGGAGGCCTGCAGGTGACATGGTGGGTCCTGGGCTCCCACAGGGCTGACTGGGGTTTGAGTTTTAGACCTGGCCACTTGCTTTCTCACTCTCCTTCTCTCCCTCTCTCTCTCTCTCTCTCTGGTCAAATTGAAGAAGTTTAAATAAAGTTAATAACTCTTTTAAAACAAAACAAAAAAGAGCCTTGTTTTGACAGTCCTTGAAACCTCTTTCCATTTGTAGTATTGGGTTGCTGGAAAAGTCGTGGCACACAGTACGTCATGACTTTTCCGACAGCCCAATCTTTTTGGAATTTCTTCCTCTCTCAAGTCCCTCATAGATAACCGCAGGAACGCCCTGGTTCTACTATCAATAGTGTTGTACTCTCTGCCTTCGTGCTGCTCTGAGAGACTGCTGGCCGAACCTACTGCCCTTTGCTCTCCTAGCAGGCTCTGAGATTGACTCTACTTCTGCCCACACCAGCTGTGTGGCCTTGGGGAAGTTACTGAACCTCCCTGTGCTTTTCCTCCCTGTGCTTTTCCCCGTGGATTCCTTCCCTCCCGGTGCATCCCTGCCATGCCCCATGATGGATGCCTGTCCGTCTCTCCATGGAACCTGGGCTGGACCGAGACTGCCTGGAGCCAGTCTGGTGAAGCCTTTTGGTGTTTCCAGCCCCACCGCCATTTGACTCCGATTGCTTGAGAGCCCCTGCTCAGCTGGTCCCAGCCAAACCAAGGCCACGTGAAGTCACAATACATGGGTGTTGCGAGTCACCAAGTTTTGTGACACAGATACCCACACTCGACCCTGGTGGTGAGGATAAGAATGTCGATCTCACGGGTTCCTACGCGCATTAAATTCGTTGTTATTCACTAGTGGCTTAGAACAGTGCTTGCCCATACTCACTGGCATCTAGAATATGTTGACTTAAAAATGAATGACCTAGGACTCTGAGGGCGTTCGGCTCTCAAGCTAACGAGCTCTCAAGTTGAGGAAAGGCCAGTATTTGTTACTGTCCCAATTTTGGGTCTTTCAAACACATACCTTAGTCAATGTAGATTCCATTGGTGGAGGTGAAAACAGTGTCCTGGACACCAAAATGCTTGGCGTTGGCTCTTCTCTCTGAGCTGAGGCAAACCCCTTCACTGACCTACGCCCCAGCGTCCATGGCTTCCAAATGAAGGCAATAATTTGCCACCACGACAGGACTGTTGGGAAGGGCAAATTGGAAAATATTTGTCAAGAGCATAGATTCTTTATTTTTTCAGTAATTATGTTATTTAGCTTTATTTATTTATTTTAATTTAATTTGACCAGAGAGAGAGAGAGAGAAAGAGAGAGAGAGAAAGAAAGCATACCACCAGGTCTAGGACTCCAACCAGTCGGCCATGTGTGAGTCCAGCACCCTTAGCCACCACACCACCTGCCAGCCCTGAAGAACACAGATTCTTTAGCCTTAATCTTTGAACCTAAGGTTTACTTAGTTACTTTTCTCTTTCTTCCCATCTTCTTGAAATAGGAGTCCTCAAGTCCCACCTTCACTCCTCCATCTGCTTCCACCTGCACCACCACACTGAAACTGCCTTGCCAAGGTCACCAGTTGAGTTACACAGGCCCAAACCAGCTCTCATGAGTCAACTGAATGCATCTCTTCCCAATTCCAAGTTGAGTGACATCATGTTACTAGCTTAAAACCATCAGCCTGGGGGACCAGCACGTGGCATAGTGGCTACGTCGCTGGACTCCCATGTAGTCAACCACGGTTTGAGTCCTGGACTCAGTGGCTTGAACTCATGCCAGGTGCGTGTGCGTGCATGCCCAAGATTCCGAGAGGGGAATGCAGGAGAAGGGATTGCAGCGTGGCCATCCCCCTGGGAGGAGATTTCTCAGTTTCTGTCTCTGTCTCGCTCTGTCTTTCTGGCGAGTGCCCTATAGCAAAAACCTCTCTCAAAAAAAAAAAAAAAAAAAAATCAGCTATGGAAGTATTTACACCATAGGAATTGGCAAACACTATATACATCAGGGATTTCCTTCTCTCTTGAGAGTTTGTTGTTTAATATTTTCCAGCACCTTGCTGGCAATGACCTTTCATTTGCTGATGCAAAGGTCACTTTCCAGACTTTCTTTCCTTGGCTTTATCTCCACTGGACACAACTGATCATTCTCTTCTTAGAGGTTCTCCTTTTCTGACTTCTCACTTGCCACTCCCTCACTTGTCCTCTTACTTCTCTGGTCTCGTCTCTGCCTCAGTCTCCTATATAGGGTTTCGACTGATCTTTCTAACATTAGCATTTTTTGGCGTTCTGTCTCCTTTCTCTATACATGTTCCACGGGGGACACCGTACATCCCTAAACTAAAAGGCTATCCTGATCCCTCCCTCGCCCTCACTTCCCATGTCCAATCCCATATCAAGTCCTGCTGATTCTATGTCCTGCATCTCTCCCAACTGCAACCACATGATCCGAGTCATGATCATTTCTATCCTGGACAGTGTGAGGGCTTCCTAACGGCTGGACTTCTGGTCACTACTGTCTGCCAAGCCCTTACCTACATGTCGGCCACAGTCACTTTTTTTATAATATAAACTTGACTCAGGGGCCAGATGGCCGTGTGGTGGTAAAACATGACACTCTGGGGCTGGCCACTTGGGGGCGTTCTGAGTTCACGTACAGGGAACTTCGTGAGTAGGTCAGGCACGTGTAAGCCCATGACCCAGAGATGACTGGGGTCGGGGGTGGGTTGAAGCATCAGGACCCTGCTGGGGGTGCTGTCTCTCTGTCTTGCTCATGGAAGAAATGAATAAACTAACAAACAAAAATGAATTGAAACACCCCTGCTTTAAACAAAGGCTTTCCGTTCATTCATTCAATGGCTTTCCGTTGCCCCAGTATAAGACGCACACCTTCGCTATGACCTGGAAAGCCTTGCATGGTGTAGCTCCTGCTGTCCAGTCTGATCTTACGTGCATTTCTCTTGCAACTCGGGTACTGATCTGCAGTCACTGTGTCCCTTTCCTTGGACTGTACTATCCCTCCACCCGGAGACACTCTCATTTCAATATTCGTCTTTCAGATCTCAAAGCGACTTCCTCAAGGATGGCTCCCCTTGACCTCCCAGAGTGGGTTATATTCCCGCATTAACTGTCCTCATAGCATCATTGCAGCTCTTCTTCATGGCACTTATGGTGGCTGGAGTTATTTTGTTCCTCATGAGATCATAAGGTCCAGGGACTATTCACTTTTCCCACTCTTAAATTCCTAGAAACTAGCTGAAACATGCTTTAATTTTCAAATTCATGATGGAGTGCATGTGTATGCATGAGGGAGAGAAGCACCCTTCACAGAGCTCCGCCATGCTGGAATCCCCGTCCTCCAATCCTCTGGCTCACCAGGACCCCAGGCATGTCCCTGGCGTGTTCTCAGGCTGACTGGGCCAAGGACTCAAACTTCTCTAGGCATATGGCTTCCAGCTCTGCAGTCTGACGTGTGACCTACTGGGCGACAGTGATTGGACCTCACGTATGTTTGGAATGAATGAGACACAATCTTCAAACCCATACCTCCCGTCAGTCCCCTCTTCTGAACTTCTGACTTGCATCTTGTCTCCTGGCAACTCCACTCTTCCACCTGTTCTGGCTGCACCTTGGTGTCATCTTTCTCATCCTCCTGGTACCTAAACTAGCAGCAAATGCTATCAGATCTCTCTTCAGAACTTACCCAATAGTTCAGCCCCACAGTATGTGCCTCCTAATGAAATAAAACCCAACCCAGAAAGTTGGCCTGCTAATTCCTGAATTCTGAATGACTAATTTCTTCAAAACTAAATTGCAAAGAGAAAAAAGAGACGAGAAGGAAACCTACAGGTTAAAAGACAAATATATCAACTAACTGCAGGGCTGGACTTTAGTTGGAGTCTAAACTTTTACAATTAAAATGGTAAGAAACAGGAAACCAGCAGTTAGCGTAATGGCTATGTCGCTGGACTCCCACGTAGTCAACCGCGGTTTGCGTCCCGGATCCGGTGGCTTAAAACTCACGCCTGGCGCGTGTGCGTGCGTGCCCAAGATCCCGAGAGGAGAATGGAGGAGAAGGGATTGCGGCGTGACCATCCCCCCTGAGGGGTGATTTCTTGCTTTCTGTCTCTGTGTCTCTCTCTGCCTGTCTGGTGAGCGCACGTGCCCTATAGCAAAAACCTCTCAAAAAAAATGGTCAGAAACAAAAATTATGACAACCATGAGACAATAAGAAAATTTAATTTGATGATATTAAGGAACTGTTCATTGTCAAGGTGTGATAATATTATGGGTATATTTTAAATGTTTACATTTAAAATAAAAAAATATTTTTTAGTTTTATTTATTACTATTATTATGATTTCATTTGACCAGAGAGAGAGAGAGAGAGGGAAAGTGAGAAAGCAAGCCTCCAGGTCCAGGACTCAAACTGTAGTCAGCCATTGTGGGAGTCCAGCGCCTTAACCACCATACCACCTGCTGGCCCCAAATGCTTACTTTTTAAGACAGGCGTACTGACATATTTGCAAATGAAATGGTATGTCTAGGATCCACTTCACAGTAATACAATCCAGAGGTGAAGTGGGAGGGTACAGATAAAACCAAGACTGGTCATGAGTTGTTGATTCGAGTAAGATAATGGGACCGGGACTCACCAAACTCGCCTACTTTTCCAGATGCTTGTCATTTTCCTTTTTTTTTTTTTTTAAGGAGAGAGATTTTTGCTATAGGGCACATGTACTTGATGGAGAGACAGAGACAGAAAGCGAGAAATCACCCCCCCCGGGGGGGGCAGTGGAGGGATGGCCATGCTTCAATCCCTTCTCCTCATTCTCCTCTCAGGATTCTGGGCATGAACACACCATACTGAGCATGAGTTTTAAGCTGCCGGGTCCAGGAATCGAACCGCAGTTGACTATGTGGGAGTCCAATGACGTAACCATTGCACAATCTGGTTTCGAAATTTTCCATATTTAAAGCTATATTAAGAATGTGAGCTGTTCTTATTTCCGCCTGTCCTACCCTCACCTAAGCTACTGTCATCTCCCAGCTCTGCTGCCCAGCCTGCATCCGACCGTGTCCACCCTGGCCCCGTCATACAGTCTGTTCACTACTCTGCAGTGCGAGTGAGGTTTTCCAGCACATCAGACCCTTTTGCTCTCTGATTAAGCCCTCTTAAAGCTGCCTTTCTTCATAACGCTGCGTTTCCTCACACGCCACTCAGTTTATAGTAAGCATTTTTCTCTAAGGAGAAAAGGAACAAACTCATGCACTTTGGAGTCAGATAAACCTGGTTGGAACCCTGGCTCTGTCTGGCTGTGGGATCTTTTCAGTCACTATAAAATGTGGGTAGTGACTCTGCTTGCACTAGGGAACATGAGCTAAATGGCCTATGGAAAGAACGTCGTCAAATGCCTGGCACTCGCATGTTTCTGTTCTCTGTGTAGAACGGAGTATTTCCATGGGGGCATTTCACACTTTATTATTCTAAGATCAGGCCTAGGGACTGGCAGGTGACGTGGTGGTGAAGGTGCTGGACTCATACACGGTCAACCATGGTTCAAGTCCCAAACCTGGCAGCTTGCTTTCTCACTTAACCTTTCTCTCTCTCTCTCTCTCTGGTCGAATTAAAAAATAACAACAAATAAAATAAATAATTCTTTAAAAAAAAAGGGATCAGTATATCAAAAGCAATTATCAGAAGAGTTCAATACCTTATTCTTTTTTTAATGCCATAATCCATTTGAGTCCTAAGCATGTAAGTAGATGCCATGAGATGTCAATAAGGAAACTGAAATATATTGAATGAATGAGTGTGAGTCGAGCTGTGGCTCACACAGATGAAATAGCTGCACAAAAGAATGGACATGAAGGCATTTAAAACGAGACTTCACGTAGGAATAAGCTATTTTAATCAAGCAAAAACAAATTTATATTCCGTATTTCTAAAAATAAAATTAGACTTTTTCAACCCTTAACATCTGCATTTAATAATATCTTCTAACCAAAATACAGATGCTAAAACAGCAAATGACAATAGATCTTGTACAGCATACAGTATGTTCACCGCTTACACGTAACTGTAACTCTAGCTGGTCATTATGGACCCAAGGCATACTTCGACTTCACTCATAATAAAATTTCCACGATTAGCAAAAAAAAAAAAAAAAAGAAAAGAAAGAAAAAGTGACGAGGCTGTCTTAAAACGGCTTTGCTATAAATTGTATAGAATATACAGAATTACAAAGTCAAGTATTTTTTTTTTATCAAAATATACACCCCCTCCCTGAAACTAACACAAGCTATCAACATTTTAAACGAATAATACAATTGTAGAAAATATTTGCAAAATTATTTTTTCATGTATAAATATTCTGCCATATTTACTTTGGTCTAGAATTATCAGCGTACAAGTCCACTTAGAAAATCTGCACACGTATAGGCCAGGGGACATTACTACACGGACTCACTGTAAATTTGGAGTTACCTCAGATCGAAACAACTAACAGAGGCAGTAGTTCTCCTGGATTCGTGACCCTAACTGAGATCAAACAAAGGAGTGGGTCACGGGATTGCTTAGTCAGGATTCTAATTGTCGAGTGAAAAATAATTTCCATCAGCCCTTCGCGATGATCTCTTTAACAAAACCCAAATGGAGAGTGCAGTTAGACATATACACAATGTCGAAAGGAAAGGCGAATTCACTGTTCTCGTTTTCCGCTACCATGTAACACTGTATGGAAGTGAATGTGGATGAACAAACGATAAACGCACATACAATATTGGGGCTCCTTAACGGCAAGTTCTACGGTATAAAAAGGTCAACTTCCATCATGTCCTTTTCTGGGTGTGTAAACGCTTTCTTGCCCACCCGGATCCATACTAAGTCTTCTTTACAGAGACACTGAAACACTTGTGGAGACAAACTGTAGTCCTTTGAGCCACTTCTTCATAATGATAACTTTCCGGCTTTGGATGACCTTGAGTTTATCAAATCCAATGAACCTAAGTGGCTGCGGGTCACCCCTGAAGTGGGTTCCAAATTCTGCTCATACCGGTGATCGAAAGGTAGGTAGGACTGTTTTCTCTCTCCTTCCTAGTCTGGCAGTTTTTAAAGACTCCTGACTTCCTGCTTTCCAGGAACCTAGCCCACATGATAGACTATTCTATAGGGAAGTTAGATTTTGAGGACCATGTTTAGGTGTAGGTTAGTGTTAAAGAACATTTAAGAACGTAAGTGGGCTCTAGCAAGGGGCTAGGTGTCCGCAAATAGGAAGACGAAGTGTCTGGCTCTGTGTGTCTCTTTTTGAGGGACCCAAGTAAGGAGTGGAACCTCATCACTCCATATCCTACCTTCCCGCTGCACCCCCCCCTACAAACAGAGCTACCACTGAGACAAGGAAGGCTGCCCCTTCCTCTTGCCCATGCAAGTCATTCATGGGAAGGGTGGGGTCCCCGGGGAGTCTTGCAGCCCTTTTCTTTTATAGTAGAAGGTACTTGTGGGCTGCTGCATTGTCTCCAAGAAGACCAGTAATTGTAGGGATCAGGCTTTCTGTCACTCTCAAATGCCCGGGGATTCAGTACTACATGTGCGCCTTGTGATAAATCTCCTGGCCCTTCCATCAGTGGGATGGGAGATGTCAGATCCCGGAAGTCTGTCTGGGATAAACTCCCCAGATCCATGACCTTGGGATGGCTGGAAGACTGCAGAGAGTTTCAGAAGAATCTGACCCTTCTTCATTCTCTGGGGTGAAGCCATTGGAAAGTAATATACAGGACAGGTAATCACAGGTACATTTCTCCCCTAGATAAGGCATGACCTAGGTTTTCTGTGACTTGAGTACACCAGTTCTGACGACAGCTTAGCCGTAACTTTAAGAGAACAGCACTCCATCTAAAAGCATACGCATGCTCTTAAGTCATACTCAAAATGCTTTCTACTGGCTTTTTACATTAGTCCTCGTTATTTGCAGATCTACTGCTCATCATAATTCTCTATAGGGGATACAAACAGTACAAAGTTATAGTGACTTATATATATGTAATTTACAAGGTTTGTGTTGCAGAAGAGTAGTCTTAGAGCACAAATGCATGTCCTACTGCAGGTTACTCATCACACACATATTTTCGATTATATTGTCTCCTATGTATCCATTGACTTAAACAAATCTCAATAGCGCAGAAATAAAGGATGGGAATACTTGTTTACCACTGAACACATTTCGAACATGCCATCTTCATGATATTTGACTCTTATTTTCTCCAGTGACTAAAGACAGTTCAGCATTTACTAGAAAGTTTTAAGTTAGGCTAAAATTAAACTCCTTTTTTCCACTGGTAGAAATACCACAGCTCAGAATTTTATGAACTTTCATGAGATATTTAGGATATTGAAGGGTTCAGCTATTTGTGTGTGTGTGTGTGTGTGTGTGTGTGTGTGTGTGTGCATTTTGCATAAAGTTAATGCTAAAACCCAAAGTAGATATTAGGATCCTTTTTCTGGAATTTTTTACACATGAGATTAAAAAAAGAAAAAAAGCAAACATTTCACTGCTTCATGACGGGTATGAGAACAAAACAAAACGAAATGAAAAAACACACTTAAAAAAAAAAAAAAACCCACACCAACCGATATTTTGGAAGATGTTTGTAACTATTCCTACTCAAAGGACATTTCCGACAATGGTTTGTACGTGATCCTTTTGGTCATTGTCTTCCCCATCGATGAAAGGCGGAGTCTCCGAGGGATTCGAGTTTTCGTGGCACGGGTCACCCGTCTTCACCTGCTGACCTGGACTTTTGAACAAGTGTTTCTTCTGGTGCATTCCGAGGGCAGCAGCAGTCTTACAAATTTTGGGGCACTGGAAGCAGGCGTGGCCCTTCCCGTTATGCTCCCGGACATGCCTCTGCTCGTGATTCCTTTTGGTGGAGAGATACAAAAAACTCTGAAAGCAGAACTGACAATGGTAGCGCTTCTCGCCGGTGTGGATTCTCTCGTGGATTTTGAGGGTCTCGTTCAACGTGAACGCCTTGTTGCAATACTGACAGATGAACTCCTTCACGCCCAGGTGGATGCGTTCGTGCTTCTGTAAGTTCCCTTGCACCGAGAAGCACCGCCCACAGGTCTTGCACTGGTATGGCTTCTCTCCAGTATGACACCTCATGTGCATTTTGAGTGTGGAAGGGCTCTGGAACTGCTTGGTGCAGAGCTCACAAATGTAAGGCCTCGACGTGACATGCCGGTGGGGCCTTCCTGGGTTTTCAGCCCCTGATGCCTTGTCTCCATCGCAGAGTTCGCACTGCAGCTTGGGCATCTCTTTATTTTCTTCCTCCTCAGAGGCCTTCTCCTGAGGAGCCTTCCCCACGGCACAGTCTAGTTCTGCGGGGTATTTACACTTATTGCTTGGGCTCTTGTTCCCGTGCTCTTTCCTCCAGTTGACTTTCCTCATTTTTCTCAGCTGTCTGGATTTCTTTTTGGGTTTGTAGTTGTAGTAAGGGCGCCATGGTTTGTCGGTGGAATCCTGGTCACTTGCCTCATCGAAGACTTCGCTCATCTCCACGCACTCAGACTGGCAAAGCTCGAGTGGGCTCTCGGCATTGGCTTCTGGGTCACTCTCCTGTGGCAATGTCTCTTCCTGCATTTGATGCTTGGGTCTTCTCCCTCTCTTATAAAACAACTTAGATCCGAGGATGTGCCTTTTCACAATGGCTTCATTCCCGATTTTCACTGTTATTTGGCAAAGGGGGGCAACGTTGCTATTTGTGGAAGTTCCAGGCAATGCAGGTTTCGCAATGTAGGTTTCGATTTTACTGGTTTCTTCAGCCGTACTTGTGGTTTTGCTCAATGACTCTCCAGGATCAGTGACGCATTTTGACTCCTCCGGTATTTCTCCCTTGTTATATGGTAGAGTCTTCTTTTTCTCTTTAATGCCTTTGGGTCTGGTCGTAAACCTCCCCACTTTGTCTGGCTCAGGTTTGCCATCGTCTTTCAGGGACTGACCGGCAGCTAGGTCTGAAGGGGCTGTGGGATGACTCCTGCTCATGGTAGCAATGGCGTTGCTATGCATTATCACGGATGAAAACTGACTGCTGTGCACAATGACCGAGGGAGCTGAGCCACTGTAGCTGATCACAGAGGCTGAGTTCTCACTGCCGTTACTCAGAGACAGAACAGGTACCTCCCCTGCCTGGACGTCAGAACTCACTGCATTTTCAGTGGAAGAAACTGACACCTCGGTTGAATAAAAGTTATTGTCGAGGTCAATTTTCAACGTCTCCTCTCCCCATTTGGAGCCCTCAGTACTGTGTATGTTGGCGGAAGTAGGTGTGTTCTGACATGCAGATGTGTCCAGTGGGACGGCTGGACTACTGGTCAAGGTGGTATTCACGCTGTCCTGGAAATTCAGCGTAGGCAGTTCAGAGCTGTGTGGATTCTGAACAACGTAGGTACCAGGTGCAGACTCGTGCATTTGACTGTTTTCTCGGGCATTTTCATAGGAAGAATTTCGGTAGCTCTTATAAGGAGCTCTCTTGCATTTCATAGGCAGCAGCCTGTACAGTTTATATGGGTACACACTAGGCTTCAAGCCTCCATTCGCTGTCTTTTTACTGATGGAGAGCCTGTGATCTATGGCATGGAAAGACTTCTGATGATTTTTCAGGATATAGTAGGTCATGAAAGTTTCAAGACAGAAAATGCACTGGTACCGTCTTTCTCCCGTATGCCAAATTTCGTGTCTTGTCCTGTACTCGGCCAAGGCAAACACTTTGTTGCAGTAATGGCAAGGGTATGTTCTTCTCCACGAGTGAACATTTGCGTGTCTCCGGAGGCTGGATAGAGTCACGTAACTCCGTTTGCACACCACGCAACTGTACAGCATCTGCCCGTTAACAAATTTAACCATGTGGTCCGTGTCTGGCAAGGTACTTCCAGTGCTGGAAAATTCGCCAATCCTATTTTCAGATAATAGAGGTGCAGGACTTGTGAACGAACCTCCATTTTGTCCAATGGTGGGATAGTTTTCTAAAAAATGTTGGTTTCCTCCGGGAACGGGCAAGTGGCTCGACCTCATACAGATCTGTTCGTGCCGATCCAACCTGTTGAGGGTGGTGAACTGTTTGTTGCAATATTTGCACACTAACGGCTCCTGCGTGGGCTTGTGAAGCTGCATGTGTGCACCGAGCAGGGCACTGCTGTCGAAGGATTTGGAACAACAGCTACAATTGTAAACGAGGGCCGGGACCTCGGCTGCCGGCGGCCCGGGGCAGT
>NW_006199712.1:4430131-4446843 GCF_000334495.1 Tupaia belangeri chinensis
GGGACCTCGGCTGCCGGTGGCCCGGGAACTTCCGGAGGTTGGAGGTTTTCAGCCTCCCTGGGAAAATGGACATCTCCTTCATTGTTGGAAGATTTTGCATGAGAAAGAACTGCAGCTGGCTGTGGGCCTTGTTCCTGGTTCACCTCCGAGCTGGAGTTGGTCACTGGAGGGGGTGGCCCGTTCTCCGTGGTGGGATCAGAGCTCTGGGGCATGGAGGACGTCTTTGGTTTTCGGCACGTTTTCGGTTTTGCTGCGAGAGCTTCGCCATTCTCCTTCCCTGTCTGACCGGGCGAACTGCTGTCGCGGTCGTGTGCGGGCTGACTTCGGTAAGCCTCGGCGATGGAAGAAACCGCGTAGGAGTGCTCGGCCAGGGTGCGGACAGGCTCGGCCTCGTGGCAGACGTCGGGCCTCTCCAGGCAAAGGCTACTCGTCCTCAGGGAGTCGGAGACCTTTTTGAAACTTGCCCTCAGGTCCAGTGGAGAAAACATGCTATTGCTATTTTCGGTTTCGATGATGGAAAAGGCATTTGTGATCCTGGGCCCGTTAGTGATGGCGGGTTCTTCGTGCCTTTTTTCATTTTTTTCTTCCTTAACCACTCCCTTTTCGGTGATGCAGAAGACGTAGGGACCCGGCGAATTGGAGAAGCTGCGATCCGTGAGATCTTCCAAGAATGAGATCCCCAGCTTTTTCCCCGCAGCGGCGAGATCAGTGACTGTTTCCTGCCTCTTGACGACAACCGTGGAGCTGTAGATATAATTGAGGATTTCTGTAAACACTTCAGCTTTGAGATCGTCCAGCTCCAGGACGTGGCTGGAAATGCAGATGGTATGGCTCCAAAAGATGTTTTTGAAATAAAGGCTTGAGGCAGCCAGGACATTGCTGTGGGCTTTGAATTTGGTATCTTCCACGATGATGGTGACGTCACATAAAATGCCCCGGATGCGCTGCTCATTTAAGATGGAGAGCACTGTGTCACTGTGAAAGTCGTCCTTGAAGTCCCTGGAAAGGGACATGACTGTCATCTGAAACAAGAGAAGAGAAATGGTCAGAGAACTTCCGCAAGTGACTTTTTTATTCCCAGACTATTTTTAATCTTTGTAAAAACTTTTTTTTTTTTTTTTTTGGTATTAAAAATTCAGGTTCTGGGGCCGGCAGGTGGCATGGTGGTTAAGGGCGCTGGACTCCTGCGTGGCCGACCATAGTTCAAGTCCCAGACCTGGCAGCTTGCTTTCTTACTTACACTCTCTCTTTCTCTCGCTCTCCCTCTCTTGTCAAATTAAAATAAGTAAATAAAGTTAAATCATTTTTTAAACAAATTCAGGTTTAGGGCCAGCAGGTGGTGTGGTGGTTAGGGGGGCTGGACTCCCACATGGCCGACCGTGGTTCAAGTCCTGGACCTGGTGGCTTGCTTTCTCACTTTCCTTCTCTCTGTCTCTCTCTTGTTAACTTCAAGGAAAAAAATGGCAATAAATAAAATTAAATAATTCTTTTAAAAAATTTTCAGATTTTGGGACCAGCAGATGGCGTAGCAGACCCATTGCTGGACTCCCATATGGCTGCCCACGGTTTGAGTCCTGGACCCAGAGGCCTGAAAATCATGCCAGGCACATGTGTGTGTGTGCTCAAGATGCTGGGAGGAGAATGGAGGAGAAGGGACGCAGCATGGCCATCCCCGCTCGGAGGTGATTTCTCACTTTCTCTCTCACTGTGTCTTTTTCTCTCCAGCGAGTGCACACAACCTAAGGCAAAAAAATCTCTAAAAAAAATATTAAGTAAAAATTTTAAATAACAAAATTAAAAAAAAAAATTAGGTTTTTATTTCATTCTGTTACTTCTAACACTTGGAGTCAGCATCGCAGGCTCGGTCCTTCTCGGCCCCTAGCCTGTTTCTCAGACCACTGCTAACAGTCGTCAGAGTTGGAACCCCCCCAGAACCCTTCTCCCCATGCTGAGGCTGTGGATGCATGTCCGCGCCGGGGTGGGGGCAGTTTCTGTCTCTTGGAATGTTACAGATCTCATCATCAATGGCTCAGGGCTTCTGCATTTAACCCTAGAGCTGCCACTAGCCTCTATTTTCCACAATCACCCTGATGATCTGACCCAAATGTAATACGTGGACCAGGAAAATAAACAAAAAAAAGAGCTTTCCCTAGATACGGGTAACTGAAACGCTATCGCCTGCTCAGAGAAGCAAGAGCGGAACGAGGTGTTCTGAGGATATGGCTCTGAAGGGTCTCCCTGGGGACAGTCGGGGTCTTTGTGACCAACTCCAAGTGCCATGGGCGCCCTGCCTCTCTGTGCAAAATGGGTCCCCTTGTGGGGACCCACCCTGTTCCCTGTCTGACTTCCCCTTCATTAGAGCCAAAGTGGAGGATGAGCGCTCTCAAAAGGACTCTGTGAGGTCGGAGGGCGAACAGAAAGGAGACGGAGCATGAGACCAGCGAAGGCGTGTCCAAGTCTACACTAACAAGCCTAGACGCAGGCTCCCAAACCGGCGCAACTTAACGGCACAGTGGTTCTGGTTCTGGTCTGAGAATCCTGTTTTTCCCTAGATATGTCACATTCTCTCTGTCTCTACAGATAGATCTAAAAATACATAGATACACACACACAACACGTACATACCCCCCCCCCTTAAAGAAAGGGTCTCTTGGGCCAGCCCCCTGACCTGATGGTTAAGGGAGCCAGATACCACATGGCCAACCGTGTGGTTGGAATCCTGGCTCCCGTGGCTTGAAAAATCACATTGGGCATGCGTGCATACAAACACAAAATCCCAACGAGATGGAGAAATGGCGGGAAAAAGATTGCAGCATGAGCACCCCCCACTGTGGGTGCTTTTTCTCTCTCTGTCTCTCTCGCTCTCTCTCTCAAGCACATGCACGTGCCCTCTGGCAAATTAAAAAATAAACAAAACCAGACGGGGTCTCACCGTAAAGCCTCAGTCTCCCAGGGAGCTGGGATTACAGGTGCACATCGTGCCTGGCTTTCAGGGTAGACGAGAGTCGAACCTGAGTCCCGTGTGGCCTCTGCTCGCTGAGCAGCACACCCGGTGTGCGCGGCCACGGCTGGGCCTGGATGACAGTTTTCAACACCCAGTGGCAGTATCTTCCGAGCACCAGAGAGTAGGTCAGCTGATTGCATTTACTCCGAAGGAAAGACCAGACGGCCACAATGAACCTCTCTTTTAAACCCGCCATTATAAGCTGTGTCCATTATATTATTTAGCATCCTTTTTATAAAAGTTTATTGCCTTATTTTTTCCATTAGCAAGACAGAGAGAGAAAGACAGAGCCAGGCACGCCCTATAGGGTCTGGATGGCGCCATCCCCCTGGTCTCAGCCAGCTCTGGGCCAGGGGCACGCATGTGCCTGGTGTGTCCAGGCAGGCTCTGTATTGGAACCTATGGCCTCCCCATGTGGACCAGCCTCATGGACTAAGGGGATTTACTGCTGTGCCACCACCCGGGCTCCTAGTGTCCTCCAAACAAAGACCCAGTTGATAAATTCCTTTTTCACAATCGCTCATAGGAAAATGGTACTTTTCTGTGGAGGGCACTGCATACGGAAGCCATCTTAAGAGCTATCCGCCATCTTAGAAGCCTTTGGGTTTCACTTTCACTTCCTCACTGAGCAAACCATTTCCCAGAAACCATGTGACCAACTGTTCTTCCCGCGGGGTGGATAGGTTTCTAGGCAACAGGAGAGAGAACATGCCTCTCGTTGGCTCGACGCCTGTTTGCAGTTGTGGGACACTCGCCAATTGGTTGAACTAGAATCCCTCATTTGCATTTAGGGCAGCTTCTGGGACACTAATGATTGGTCCATGCTATAATACCTTATTTGCATTTCGGGCAACCAATCAATGCCCACCAGCCTGTATATAAACTCGCCATTCTTCCTCAATAAACTGAAGACTTGATCAGCACCTCATCTTATCTGCACTCTGTGTATCTGTGAGAGTTCTATGTGCCTGTGTACGTGTGTGTCCCTTTTCTCACTCTCTTCCCCAGGTTGCTGTTCGCCTATCCTGCGGTTCGGGAGATTATGGCTACAGGCACTTTTTGATATCAGTTGCTGGAGAAGGTTCCACATGCTGGCTCTCTCTAGCACTTGTCCACATAGGGTTTATGTCTATAATCATTATTAAAAATGTCTCTGAGCCAACTACAAATGGACTGAAGCTTCTCTTCACTTGCAATTAAATTTCAAACTGTGAGGCAACTGGGATGCAGATGAGTAAGGAATTAGAATCTAGTAAATGTGCTGCAGGAATTGGTTTAAATCCCAGAGGTCTTTGAAGAACTATTATTTGGACTTGAACTATTTGTTCTTCCCAAACATTTCATGTAGGAAACAGATAGCATTCATCTGCTTGTAGTACCTAGAAAAGACTGAAACATTCTTCTTACACTTTTATAGCTGAGGATAAAAACTTAGTGCAATACTAAACTTTTAGTAATTTAGTGATGAACTTGTCATTTGTATGTGATTTCTGGTTACTGCTTTGAGTATTTTAGTTCAATTAGACTTTCAGAGTATGAAGATGATAGCTGATTGGCATGGCTTGGTCATTACCATGTTTTTCTAGGATTCCATCCATTTTAGAAACATATATTCTACTCCTGAGAACAGAAATAGCCCTGCTTAAAAGGAGCAGCATAGGGACCCCAGTGAGATATATAGAGAGAGCTGTCTCCACTCTGTGTGTCTGTGTGAGTTTGTCCCTTTTCTCACTCCCTCCCCCAGGTTACTGTTCAACTGTCCTGCAGGTTGGGACACTTTTCGACTGACAAATTCTTCTGTTCAGATAATAAGAACAAGACAGTCCCGTGTTTTTCTTTAATTCTTAGAAAAGGAAGCTTAGAACTAATTTTCATCAACTGTCACAGCCTTCTTAGCCTGGGTTTCTGGTGTGACTACTGTCTCAGTTTCTTTATGTGACATTAGTTCTTCTACTCTTGTCGACCCTGTCTTCAACTGCAATTTTCCATGAATCTTTTCTGGGGCGGAGGGAATTATTTCTATTATGAAAGTGGAATGAGGGACCAGCAGTTGGTGTAATGGCTATGTTGCTGGACTCCCATATAGTCAACTGTGGTTCAAGTCCCAGTCCAGGTGGCTTAAACTCGGGCCAGGCGCATGTGCATGCGTGCCCAAGATCCCAAGAGGAGAATGGAGTAGAAGGGATTGCGGTGTGGCCATCCCCCGCCAGGGGGTGATTTCTTGCTTTCTGTCTCTCTGTCTCTGTCTTTCTGGCGAGACACGTGCGCTATAGCTAAAACAACAACAAAACCAAAAACAAACAAAAAAACCTCTCCAAAAAAAAGGAAAATGGGATGAAATGAGATGGAATATTGTGGCTGGCTCTGTGCCTCTGAAGGGTCACCCCTGGACACACCCCAGGAGCCCATTCTTCACCGATCAGTAACATATTTTGTCCATGCGTCGTTGGCCTTGTTTGAAGTATCTCTGCTCTGTGCCCCGCGAAGGTCTACTCCCTCCCCTCACGCATACGTTTTCACCCCGCTTAGCTTCTCGGTAAGCTTACGCATTATTCCATTCTTCATTCAGCCTGACTGGGTAGTCTCGGATGTGACAAAACACAAGCGATATGATTCAGAAGGTGGCTTCTGTGTTGGCTTGGGTTCACACCAACTCATCTGTACTGTCCTTCTAATTCAAAACCATTAATTTTTCCAAAACACTCCATTTCACAGCACTGTGAATTTCCCCCTAGGCTCCGGAAGCCCATTTTGGGAATGCAGGATTTCACATCAGGCTAATCAACAGTCGGGAGTACCCTGGCTTCGATTTATAATACATGAAGCCCCACCCACTTCTGCGGGATTTGGAGTCTTCTCTCAGAGCGTTCAAAAAAGATGGGCAGCAGAAGTCCGGCCATTAATACTTGGTACTTATCATACACACACTTAGAACAGCATACACAATGAGGAGTAAGATTACGCACGCCTTTAAAACATCCTCATTACTTTGAAAAATCCAAGCGTGACATCTTTCCAGGGGAACGTTTACCACTGTGTGGCAGAAACTCTTTAAAAATAATAGTTCCTGGGACCGGCAGGGGGCATGGTGGTTAAAGGGGCTGGATTCCCACATGGCGGACCACGGTTTGAGTTTCTGGATCTGGCAGCTGGCTTTCCCTGTTTCCCTTTCTCTCTCTCTGATCAAATTGAAAAATAATAATAATAACAAATTGAAATAAATAAATAAATATTTAAAAAATAATAGTGACTAAGTAGCATCTTGATTTACCTTCTTGGCTCACACACAAAAACAACTCCATTCTTACACCAATCTCATTCACAAACATGTTAGTATAGCCCACAGTCAGACACAGTACTTAGGTGCTGAGACCTTGACAGGGTCAGGTCACCCCTCAGGGAGCTCAGAGACTAGGAAAGGAAAAAAAAAAAAAACAGTCAACTAATACTCAGAGCCCCCAGTGGCAGGCCTTAGGAAGTGCCAGAAGACTGGGGTCACTAGATGGCGAAGTGGTTACATCGCTGGACTCCCGTGTAGTGGACCTCAGTTCGTCTTGGATCCGGCCTTTTAAGAACTCACGCCGGGCATGTGTACATGCATGCCCCAAATCACAAGAGAAGGTAAGAGGAGAAGGGGTTGTGCCGTGGCCATCCCCACTCGGGGGTGATTTCTCGTTGTCTGTCTTTCTGTCTCTGTCTCTCCAGCGAGCACACGTGCCCTTTAGCAAAAATCTCTCTTAGAAAAAAAAATGGGGACCAGCAGATGGCATGATGGTTATGTGACTAGACTCCCATATAGTCCGACTGCGGTTTGAGTCCTGGACCTGGCGGCTTAAAACTCACACCAGGGGACCAGCAGTTAGTGTAACGACTATGTCACTGGACTCCCATGTAGTTGACTGCAGTTCGCGTCCCAGACCCAGTGGGCTAAACTCACACTGGGTGTGTGTGCATGTGTGCTCAAGAAAGCAAGAAATCACTCCCCAGGGGGGATGACCACGCCACAATCCCTTCTCCTCCATTCTCCTCTCGGGATCTTGGGCACGCACGCACACGCGCCCGGCGTGAGTTTAAGCCACTGGGTCTGGGATGTGAACTGCAGTCAGCTACATGGGAGTCCAGTGACATAGCCATTACACCAACTGCTGTTCCCCAGATTTGAGTTAAAAAAAAGAAAAAAAAAAGAAAGAAAGAAAAGGAAGAAATCAGGCTGGAGTGTGTCGAAAGGCTCTGAGGCTGGAGCAAGGGGACTGAAAGGGCCTTCTAGTGGCCCCGCTGAGAAAGAGCCCATCCACTCCAGAGAGAGAGCCTGCGAGGAGAAGGCAGCACTCCCCAGGTAAGGTGGGATGGAGGCGGTGGTGGTACTGGGATGGTAGTAGCATCCAAATTAAAATTTTATTTTAATTATTTCAGCAAACGTTGACTGGCTAACTGCTTGGGTAAAGTGCTACAGGGAAACAGGAGCCTGTTCCTCCTCTGAGCAAAGACTAACTGAATACCTAGCATATGCTGTGGGACGGGGTTCCCCAAACCTAGCTACAAACTGAAATCACTGGAGGAACTTCAAAATGGGGGACCAGCGGGTGGCATGGTGGTTAGGGTGCTGGATTCCCACATGGCCAACTATGGTTCGAGTCCCCGACCTAGCGGCTTGCTCTCACGCTTTTCCTTTCTCTGTCTGGTCAAGTTAAAATAATAATAACAAATGGAATTAAATAAATAAATAAACAGTTATTTAAAAAATAAAAAGATATGGGTTTAGAATGGCTGGAGTGAGGCCTGGGACCCCTACGTATTTTTATACCTTAATGTACGTTGTAAGTAACGTACGAGACCAGACTGAAAGGCACAGAGTACACAAGGACGTCTCCTTCCCACTTCGTCGCAGAGGCTGGCTTTGTCTCGGGTGTTTTTCAATCAACAAGAGCTGAGAGTAAAAGCCAGTGCCATGAAAGAAGCAGAAATTCTGTTCTCAAAGGCTGTGGGTACCAGGGTAAAGAACACATGTTCATCCAACACTGCAAAACAAAGACGCCCGGTGAAGCGCAGGGTCTGGCCGGCGGTGAGAGGCTTGCAGGACTCAGCCCGGCTGGGGAGGGCGTGTGAGTGGGGCAGGACATGGCCAACTGTGCAGTCTCAATCCCAGACCTGGCGGCTTGAAAAACATGCCAGGCACGTGTGTGTGTGTGTGTGTGTGTGTGTGTGTGTGACCCAAATTCTGAGACAATGGAGAAGGGATCTTGGCATGACCATCCCCCTCAGGGGGTGATTCTTTATTCTCTCTGTCTCTCTCTGGTGAGCATATGCGCCCTGTAGCACACACACACACACACACACACACACACACACAAACACAAAAACCCAGAAACCTAAAAAAAAACCCAAAAAAACACAAAACCCAGAAACCTAAAACACAAATAGTCTAATCTGCAAATGCAAATTAGAAAAGCAATGAAGTTTGATAAAGATAATAATTTAAAGTCTTTAAGATCCTATTGGGACCAGCAGGTGGCGTGGTGGTTAAGGCACTGGACACTGCCACACGGCTGACCATGGTTTGAGTCCTGGACCTGGTGGCTTGCTTTTCTCATTTTCCTTCTCTCTCTCTCTCTCTGTCTCTCTCTAGTCAATTAAAATAAATACATTAAAATAAATAAATGAATGAATAAAGTTAAGTAAATAATTCTAAAAAAATAAAGATTCTAACACCCAGCTCTCTAAACTACCACGTTTTGCCAAACAAAGCCTCAGAGCCTTATCCAGTTCAGTGGATGGATCACAGGTGCTTCGGCTAAAGCTGTATTCTGCATATCCTTAGTGCAACAAAAACACTTCCTAAATCTGAGGGCCAGGCCAGGGCCACCCACTGAAAGACGCAGGCCAAGTCTGGTCCCCACAGGCTTTGTCTGATTCACATGGTTTTTGAAACCATGTTTTTGAGAAATCAAGTCAATAATTAAAAACTCTTAAGATTTAACATAAAAACCAATGCCTTTTCTTGACAAACAGGAAGACTGAGCAACACAGGGGTTGTCACCTGCTTGGCAAGAAAGAATGGTGCTGAGAAACTGTCCCCGACACGCACGCTCTCTGCCCGAATATTTACACCAGGTGGCGTCTCTCAATAACATGGCCTGCCTGGCCCATGGCCTGTTGGCCAGCATTGCACGCCCTCAGCTGTGCAGTGTGTGTACATGTGTGTGGGGGGGGGGGCAGGGGGGGGATAAAAAAGGCCCTGCATCTGTGTTTGCAGCCGCTCCCCATTGCTGGCATTGATGCCAGGGCTCCTTTCCATGTGGGATCCATAGTGGTACCGGATCCTCATGGGAGTGGGGACCCCACTGCTGTGTGTGTCTCACTGTAGAGTGCAAATGGGGTAGGGGTGGAAACGAGGCATGAGATGGATATATGAAGGTCATCCTGGGACCAACACCCCTACACCAATCTCCATGGAGGGATTCTCTTCCATGAGGCTGGTCCCTGGTGCTGGGAAGGCTGGGAATCACCGCTTTAGCAGGTTTTGTTTGTGCAACTAATAAAAATACATAACGGGGCCAGCAGGTGGCATGGTGGTTAGGGCAATGGACTCCATGTAGTCGACCGTGCGTGGTTCCAGTTCTGGACCTGACAGCTTAAGTCTCACTCTGAGCGCTTGTGCATGCGTTCCCCAAATCCAGAGACGACAATGGAGGAGAAGGGATTGTGGTGTGGCCATCCCTCTGGGGGTGGGGGGTAATTTCTCACTTACTCTCTGTGTCTCTGGTGAATGCACATGCCCTAGAGCAAAAATCTCTCAAATAAAAAGTACATAAAATAATATCAGACACATGGATCTTATCAAGCATATTTACTTTAATGATATCCTCCACTAAAATGAAGACTTACAAAAAAGCTCCTAGAGCTGGGCTCAGCAGGTGGTGTAGTGGTTCAGGTGCTGAATTCTCGCATGGCCAACAGTGGTTTGAGTCCTAGATCCAGGGGCTTGAAACTTATGCTGGGTGCATGTGCATGCATGCCCAAAACCCTGGGAGGAGAATGGAGAAGGGACTGTGTGGCCATCCCCCAGGTGGGTGACTTCTCACTTTTACTCTCACTGTCTCTCCCATGAGCACACACACCCTACGGCAAAAACCTTAACAGAAAGCTCCTGAGGGAGACGGGGAGTCATTCTCACCCCAAACTGTATTCTTTAGTTTTTTTTTTTTTAAAGATTACTTTAGAGTGACTTTTTCTACTACACTTCTTCATAGAGTGATTTACAACAAAAGCTTTAGAAGCTCTTGCAACGGGAAATCCACAACACGTATAGCAAAAGAAAAGCTAAGTTAGGAGAGAGACAATTTAATGCACGGGTAATTGTCTAAAATGTTCTTTAAAAAGCAAGTTTTGTGCAATAGGTTAACTCCCCTAGTATCACCAAGATGGAATAGGTAAGCATGAACATGGTTAATGCAAAGTCTAGATGTGAAAACTTTAGGTGAGCCAGTACTTAAAAAAAAAAAATCAAATCTGCATTAAAACTGTCATCCTCTGACCCATATTACTAATTTTCTGAGTCTTATTTGAGCTGAAATAGCTTGGAAAATAAACCTTTCAAGTGCATAAATATACATATGTATATACCCACACGTCTGCACAAACGCCTGTGTGAATATGTGTATGTGAACACATGCTCTACGTAAGTATATAATATATATATATATTTTTTTTTTTAAGTTTACTCATTTATTTCTTCTGTGAGAGAGTGAGAGAGCGACAACACCCTCTGCAGGGCTGTGACGCCATGACCCACCCCTCGCCTCAGCCTGCCCTGATCATGGGCATACACATAACCAGAGTACGTGGGGAGGTCTCCAGATGCGAACGTGGAAACTTCCCACACAGGACAGCTTCACGGCGTATCATGTTTTACCAGTGTCACCTAACCCCCCTATTTAAATACGTTTTATAAACACAGATAGATAAGGAAGGTGAACAAACATACAGGGTCTTCAAAAAGTTCATGGCAGGCCAGCAGGTGGCGTGATGGTTAAGGTGTTGGACTCCCACATGGCTGACTGAGGTTCGAGTCCTGGACCTGGTGGCTTGAAAAATCACACTGTGTGTGTGAGTGCCCCAAATCTCAGGAGGAAGATGGAGGAGAAGGGACTGCAGCGTGGCCATCCCCCTCGGGGGTGATTTCTCACTTTCCTTCTTGCTGGCTCTCTTTCTCTTACCAATGCATGCATCCTATGGCAAAACCTTAAAAAAATTTCAGGGAAATGCGTATTACAAAAAAACTATACATGGATTTCAGAGTATCTTTATCCTAAAATAAGTTTGTACTTCAATTCCATATTCCCACGAAAGTTTTGAAGCCTCCTCATAATTCGGCATCCAAAACAGGACACTTGCGAGACAAAGGCAGAGTGACCGATGACGACGTGAGGGAGACCAGGACACACTGGGGCTGGGCCCGGGAAGTCAGGCTGAGTGAGCGTGTGTAAGTTACATACAAGAGACATTACAGTTACATACGTGTATGTGCATGATGTATGCTGTATAGGTATGTAAAGTGATTTTTAGAACTTTATGAATACGTGATAAACACATTTTATAAAAATGCCACTGGGAATTTCTAGTTAAGTGGCGTGTTCAGAATTTTTCTGCTGCTTTTGTCTCCCGCCATATGCTAGCCTTACAAAATAAATGCACACGCATATAATGCCAACATGGACACTTAAACAAGGTGTATTTGATGGTAAAATGACTTCTCTTCACTTGTAGAATTATTTAGCTTAGGGGCCAGCAGGTGGCATGGTGGTTAAAGGTGCTAGACTCCCACATGGCCAACCAGGGTTTCGGTCCCGGACCTGGTGGCTTCCTTTCTCGCTTTCCCTCTCTTTCTCTGCCTCTCTCTCTCTGATCAAAGTGGAAAAGGATAATAAATAAAGTTAAAATAAAATAATTCTTTAAAAAAAAAGAATTATTTAGCTTTAAAAGAAAGAAAGAAAGAGGGGCCGGTAGGTGGCGTGGTGGTGAAGGGCGCTGGGCTCCCATGTGGCCGACTTCAGTTTGAGTCCTGGACCTGGCGGCTTGCTTTCTGGCTTTCTTCACCCCCTGATCCCCCAGCTCTCCCCAGGCCAAATTAAAAATAAATAAATAAAGTTAAATAAAATAATTCTTTAAGAAAGAAAGAAAGAAATCTGGGGCCAGCAGATGGCATAGTAGTTACAACACTGGACCCCAACATGGCCAACTGCAGTTTGAGTCTTGGACCTGACCGCCTGAAAATGACACTGGCCATGAGTGCATACGTGCCCCAGATCACAGGAGGAGAATGAAGGAGAAAGGATGGAGCAATGGCTATCTCTGGGGGAGAGGGGGGTAAGTGATTTATCACTTTCCCTCTCACTATCTTCGCTATGGCAAAACTTTTAAAAAGAAAGAAAGAAAGGAAGAAAGGAAGAAAGAGGAAGGAAGGAAGGAAGGAAGGAAGGAAGGAAGGAAGGAAGGAGAAGGAGCAGGTGGCGTGGTGGTTAAGGGTGCTAGATTCCACATGGTTGACCATGGTTTGAGTTCTAGACCTGGCGGCTTGCTTTCTTACTTTCTCTCTCTCTCTCTCTTTCTCTCACTCTGTCCCTCTATGGTCAAATTTAAATACATAAATTAATGAAGTTAAGTAAAAAAACAATTCTTAAAAAATTATCTATTTATTTAATTCCATGTTGTTGTTATTATTTTAATTTGACCAGAGAGAGACAGAAAGGGTAAGTGAGACAGCAAGCCGCCAGGACCGGAACTGCAACCACAGTTGGTCATGCGGAAATCCAGTGTCTCAACCACCACACCACCTGCCGGCCCCCCAAAATAATTCTTTATTAAAAAAAAAAAAGAAAGAAAGAAAGAAAAAAGAAATCTCTGTACGGAGTGAAAGTTAAGCAGTGCAGATGGGCGTTAAGGCCAAACGGCCGTCCTCTTCTCCATTCAGCCTCCCCCGTACCACATGCCTAGAGCAGGCTCGCTCATCCTGGGTCCTTTTCTCCTAACTGGCGAGACTTCTACATTCTCTCTGTATAAAGCTTTAGGGAAACACAAACAAACAAAGGCCTACACTTCCTTTCCAGGCTCTCCTTCTCTCCCAGTCCCCAGCTGCCCTGACCAGCAACCCCCATGCACGCTTATGTCAAGCTGACATTTGACGTGCGCAGCTCCTCTCCTCTGGCATTTTAGCTTTTGCTCCATGTCGTCATTACGGCTCACGGCACTCGCATTTTTTACATTTGTACCTTTTCCCGGGAGCTCCTGAGTGCAGGGATCATCTTACTCATCTTTGAATTCCGCACATGTGTAAGTATGGTCCGTTGATGCAGTAGATAATACGCAGAGAGGACCCAGCACCTTAGACCCCGAGCAGCAAATGGCTTAAATGTCAGGTTATGCTTACCATGGCTCCTGAGGCAGAGCTTTAAAAATCAGGCCCAGGGGCCAGCAGGTAGTGTGGTGGTTAAGGGCACTGGACTTCCATATGGCTGACCACGGTTGGAGTCCTGGACCTGGTGGCTTGCTTTTTCACTTTTCTTCTCTCTCTCTCACTCTGTCCCTCTCTGGTCAAATTAAAATAAATAATTAAAGTTAATTAAAAGAATTCTTGGGGGAAAAAAAAAAAGACCCAGATGAACCTAAATTCTACTCTGTAGAGAGTAAAATGACTAGGAAAATAAAAATTCCTGTCCACTTTTTCTTTTTAGTTTCCTCTTAACCAGGCAGATCTCAAAGTGTGTTTTATAGACCTCTAGGTCTCCCAAGACCCTTTTAGCAGGTCTGTAAGGCCAAAGCTATTTTCATAATTTGACAAAGGTGTTATTGACCTTTAAAAACAAAACAAAACTGGGAACCAGCAGTTAGCGTAATGGCTATGTCACTGGACTCCCACGTAGTCGACCGCAGTTCGTGTCCCGGACCCGGTGGCTTAAAACTCACGCCGGGCGCGTGTGTGTGCGTGCCCAAGATCCCGAGAGGAGAATGGAGGAAAAGGGATTGCGGCGTAACCATCCCCCCTGGGGGGTGATTTCTCGCTTTCTGTCTCTATGTCTCTCTCTGTCTGCCTGGCGAGCGCACGCACCCTACAGTGAAAATCTCTCCAAAAAAAAAAACAAAAACAAAACTACATTGCCATGTGCACCAATGGTGCAAAAGCAGTGATGTGCGAGACTCCCGAGACCTCAGATGTCACACCAGTAACACCCACATCAAGTGGTGAAAACTATACATCTCATAACTCTTGGCTCTTGAGTAGCATCTTTTTAACATCCTCAGTGATAAAATGGGAGGGTCACATGAACACTTCTGATGCAATACTGAAACAGCACGATTGCCTTGAGGAAAAGTATTTTTGAGTTGTGAGAGGAATTAGCCAATATGTTTTCATGGGATATCAGTTTTATTTGGAAGAATGGCTGATAGACAACCTCTGGTTATTCTTTTACTTTTAAAAGACATTTCTGCTATAGGGCATATGTACTTCCTGGAGAGACAGCCCCTCTTGGGGGATGGCCAAGCTGCAATCCCTTCTCCTCTCAGGATTTGGGCACATACACACACACACACACACACACACACACACACACGTGCCCGGTGTGGTTTTCAAGCCACCAGGTCTGGGACACGAACCATGGTCAACTCTGTGGGAGGCCAGCGCCTTAACCACTACGTAGCCTGCTAGCTCTATAACCTGTGGTTATTCTGACATGGCAAATAATCTTCAGGGAAACATTTCCTTGAAAATGAACTAAGGGGGGACCAGCATGTGGTGTGGTAGTTAAGGCACTGGAAACTCCCACATGGCCGACCATGGTTGGAGTCCTGGACCTGGTGGCTTGCTTTCTCACTTTCCCTCTCCTCTCTGTCTCTCTCTGTCTCTCTCTGGTCAAATTAAAACAAATGAACAAATAATGTTAAATAAATAATTCTTTTTTTTTTAAGAAAGAAAGAAAAAGAGAGAAAGAAAGAAAGAAAGAAAGAAAGAAAGAAAGAAAGAAAGAAAGAAAGAAAGAAAGAAAATGAACTAAGGGAGGCTGTCATTTCAAGGACATATTTTGTTGCCCAGTAATAAACTTTGTGAAAATTCAAATTTTGGAAAACTTACATCCACCACTAGGAGTGCAACACTTAATACATTGTACCTTTTCTGATGAGGTTGATGGTGACGTGGATGAGTATTATTCTGAGATACTGTGCAACCAATCTGGAAGGTCTGTGTAGCTCAGTGAACTCATCTTTTCTAGTGACCAATGCACATCGTTACAGTAACTGTCCCATGGCTGAAAGTGCCAAACCAGGAGTGGGTTGAAATGTCACACAGACGTAACGTTGACTGATAGGGATTTGGATTCCATGTTGCAACTCACTTTTAGGAAACTACCACTTGTCAAGTTGGGGAGCAGGATGGAAGACGAATAGACTGAAAAGCCTGTTAAACTCCTTTTTCCCACCATTTCTGTGAGGCTGGGTTTTCGTTATGTGTCTCAACGAAACGACGCGTGTGACTGAACGCAGAGGCAGATGGAACTCCGAGTGCTTCTTATTAAGCCAGATATGGAACAGATGATGATGGGAATGTGGATGTTTACTTCTTCCATGAGCAGGAGAGACAGCGAGGCGCAAGGAGGACACACCCCAGACGGTCTCGAAGCCATGGTCCATTCCCGGTCAGCTCCAAGGCATTGCGTGCACACCCCGCATACTCAGAGAGGGCTCCAGAGGTGAGCCCGGGCCTTCCCACGTGATTAGCTCTGCAGAGTGTCACAGTGTACTGCCGCGCCACTGTGTGGCCCCTGAGTATTGTAAACATTCACAGATAAACAAAAGCTTTTGGGGTCTTCAAGGATTTCTCAGAACGTAAGGAGGTCTTGTGACCAAAAAGTTTGAGACCTACTGAACTAACCAATAAGAGCATTAAAAAAATTTTTTTATGATAGCACCTCATGCATGAGAGACAAACACCCTGGACAGTGTCCTCACACCTTGACACCCCTGCCCCAGCTCTCCCGCTCTCCAAGATCCCAGGCATCCCTGCCCGTGTGCCTGGAGTGTTTTTCAGGCTGACCCGGGGATCCAAACCCACCCTGCATTTGAGCTGTTGCTGCATCACAGCTATTTGTTTTGTTTTGTTTTGTTTTTGGTATAGGGCGCTTGCGTTCGCCAGAAAGACAGAAGAGAGACAGAGAGACAGAAAGCGAGAAATCACCCCCCAGGGGGGATGGCCACGCCGCAATCCCTTCTCCTCCATTCTCCTCTCGGGATCTTGGGTACACACACGGGCACCTGGCGTGAGTTTAAGCCACCGGGTATGGGACTCAAACCATGGTTGACTACATAGGAGTCCAGCGACATAGCCATTACGCCAACTGCTGGTCCCAACACAGCTAATTTTTAAAGAGATCATTTAAAAATGATTTTACTCAATAAATCTGATTTTACATTAGCCTAGAAGAACTACCATGACAGTGTGGTAAAACACAAAGCAGATATCCCCAGGAGACAGATGGAGAGAGCCAGGGCGGAGAAACCAAGGCGCGCCCGTAGTCACCCGGACACCGTCTCTGCAGCACCTGTCTTTCGTTTTCCAAGCTCAAGGCAATTCCTACCCGGCGCCTGCACTTGCCCACGGCAGAAAGGCCAGGTGGGATGGCAGTCGTTGGCACCGCGTTTGCGGCTCCCCCGGGGC
>NW_006199712.1:4447013-4458977 GCF_000334495.1 Tupaia belangeri chinensis
AGGCCAGGCGTTGGCCCCGCTTTTGCGGCTCCCACTGGGCTGTCTGTGCTCCCTGCCACTGGCTGCACCCTTGCCTCCCCAGACTCAAAGCGTAGCTTCGTCACACCACGTGCCCACCTGATTCCAGCCATCTTTAACTAAGCAGCCGCCCCTTCCCCACCAGATCCTGGAAACTGCTATTAGACACTGGCTGACTCGCTCTCGGACTACGTTTGAACAGTAGGAAACGATTCCTGGCGATGTTCCAACCAACGACTTCCCGATATGCCCGGCTCAATGACATCTCCCCTCCCCCGGTTAGCTAAGGCAGCTTCACTGAAATACACAGAATAGTTTTCATATAAACTCGAACTCTCGAAATGCCAAAAACAAAACGAAACCAAACAAAACTTGAAAACAGTCCTTTAAGTTGTTAACCAATGTATCTATTACACAGACAAAGCTTTATTTTATTAACAAGGCTTTACAGGGCTCGTTAATAAGATCTAGTGCATTTTTATTCGTAAGTCCTTACGCCATTACAGAGCGGACCGTGAGGTTGCCCTTTGCAGACTGTCCTTGGTGTGCGCTAGAAGTCACTCACTCGAGGCCACGCTCCAACATCAGAGTGAACCCCATTTTCCTAAACCTGCTGAAAAAGGACACAGCCACGAACCCCCTTGGCAGCACCGGCCACTCAGTTCCTAAGGCACAGAGAAACAAAACGGGATAGACGCAGCACTGTTCTCCTCTCTCCTGCAAGTCGTCGCTATAAAAAGAAACTCAGAAATAAAACCTAACTAAAAAAAGAACTCGCTGTGAGGGAACTGACCTGGAATCCTGCAGAACTCAAACTCACGGTCCATACTAGGCCAGCGTGGGGCCCATGTCCATGTGGGCCCTACTGCGCGGGCCGGCTGTTCCCTGCACAGAATTTCCCGACAAAGAACACTGCCCCGGCGAGCGGCTGCACCATCCCACACACACCGCCGAAGCACATTTTCTCATCGTCGTGTTGGGTGACCACGTCAGCCCTCACATGACGGAGTGGTAGAAGCACACGCATCAGATCTCGAAAACAGATTACAAAACAGAAGCCCTTTGAACCGTGTCTAGGAAAAGGAAAATCCTCTTGATTCTGCTTTCTAAATGCAGCCCGAGAGGGCTGGCAGAGAAGAGCCACGTTATCAGATGTTAATGCGTCGAAGCCGTCGGATTCAAGGAGGCGTCACAGGACACGGGACATTTGTCTTTTTAACTGGAATTTGGGCTGTTCTAAAGGCCAGTCCCAGGAAGCTGTTAAAGTGCATTCAAACAGAGAGGAGAGCTGGCCTGGACAACCTTGCCAGTTACCTTGGAAAAGTAAACTTCCGGTCCCCAGGCTTGTAGTTGCGTGCACACAGACTGTGAGAACGAGTATTTTCAGATTCACGGATGACGCAACGCACCTTGCTGAATATTTTAGAATACTTGTTTAGAAGGATGAAAGGGGGGGAAAGGTCCTCGGTTTCTATTTTCTTTTTCCGAATGCAGTAGTTCCAGCATAACCCGCGTACCTCGGCCTCATCTCAGGATCAAGCTTGCCTGAACACCTGCCTGCTTGAGAGACCTGGCAAACAGGCTGAGAGAATCTCTCTCTGAAGCCCTGGGTGCTGAGTCTCTATTTATTTATTTAATTATTTTATTTAATTTATTATTATTTTTTAATTTGTCATAGAGCACATGTGCTTGCCAGAGAAGAGAGAGAGAAAGAAAAACAGAGAGAAAGTGGAAGAGCAAGCTGCCAGGTCGAAGACTCGAACCGTGGTTGGTCACGTGGGAGTCCAGCGCCTTAACCACCACACTACCTGCTGGCCCCGAGTCTCCATTTCTTGCTTTAATCAAATCCCACTGACATTCAGAGTCCCTAATGTAGAAGGCATTTTTTGCTATGGGGACCAAGGTCTGGGGTCCTGTCCTCTGAAACATTTCATTTTAGGGGTGAGTTTATCATTAAGGGTTGGTTTCAGAGGCCACATACCATTGTCTTGTGAGTCTGAAGGGCCGGTGATTTCACAGAGGGTGGCCCTGTTCCTTCAGGTTGACTACTACCCCGGGGGTGGGGGGGGGAAGCAGAAGGAAGAATGAGATTGTCCGTCCTGGCATCTGAACAAGAATGAAACCCCAGCGAGCTGCACGGATGGGTTAGCTCGTTGCTGTTTTGGTGTCACACTGTGGAAACACACCTCCCCACCTCATGGCCACTCTCACCCTTGCCCTCTGCACTCTGGCTCTCTGGGCACTTCTCCAAGGCACAGACTCACAGTTTACGTTGGTTCTTCGTTGGACGAACCAGAAACTGGGCCAAGAGGAGTGAACGAGATGGCACAGAGGGAAATTGTCAGTGCGGTACTGGGCGCAGCTGGAGCTCAGTGACCGTCGGCCGGAACCAACTTCAGGGTCGCTGTGTCCTGTGCTACTGGTGGCTGCAGAGGAACTGCTCATGCAGCCTCACCTTCACACAGTCTCAGGTGTCTCTCTCTCTCTTTTTTTTTCTTTCTATCATAGGGCATGTGTGTTTGCTGTTTGAGGAAAATGAGAAATCATTCCCTGGGGAGATGGCCACGCCACCATCCTTTCTCCTCCATCCTCCTCCTGGGAGTTAGGGTACACACACACGCTTGTGCCCGGTGTACATTTCAAATTGCCAGACCTGGGTCTTGAACCACCGTCACCCACATGGGAGTTCAGCACCTTAACCACCATGCCACTTCCAAGAAATCACCCACGGGGGGACAGCGATGCCACAATCTCTTCTCCTCCATTCTCCTCTTGGGATTTTGGGCATGTACACACAGGTAACCAGCATGACTTTCAAGCCGCCAGGTCTGGGACTCAAACTGCGGTTGGCCATGTGGGAGTCCAACACCTTAAACACTATGCCACCAGTTGGCCCCTGTAGGTGATCTTTAAAAAATATAAAAGAGACCAAGTCAAGCCCCACTAAATGCCCTGCAGTCCTTCCCTGGATGTTGGGATAAAATCCAGATGCTTCACTGTGGCCTCCAAGGCCCCCAGCTGTCCACAGGTTCCGGCCACTTTCCGCAGTGGCGCTTGCTCCCTCCCGCCCAGTGCTGGACACCCAGGCTCCCTCTGCTTCCTCCACTTCCCGAGTCTCCTCCAGCTCCGGGGCCTTTGCAACACCAGCTCTGGGGCCGGCTCACTGCTGTGCGCATCACTTCGCGCATCATGGAGGGGCCGCCCCGCCGAGCGTGCACTCACATCACCGCGTTTCCGTCACAGCACTCACCGCAACCTGCAAATGGCACACACGTCTGTGTGCGTGCTCTCC
Source organism: Tupaia belangeri chinensis (assembly GCF_000334495.1). NCBI lineage: Eukaryota > Metazoa > Chordata > Mammalia > Scandentia > Tupaiidae > Tupaia > Tupaia belangeri. The sequence continues at coordinate 4,450,324 of NW_006199712.1, forward strand.
GTCTCCCCTGCCCACCAGGAAGGACGCCCAGGAGGGGAAGAGCCCACCCTCCTGTGTTCTGCCCCATCTGCAGGCCACAGCCCACGGTGGGCGCTTAGCCAGCATCTGCTGAGTGAGTGAGTGAGGTGGCGCCCAGAACACAAACGAAGCTCACCCTGATTGACGAAGCAAACCGCGGCACCAGCAGGCAGCGTGGTGGTTACGACAGGTGTGGATCTCGTGGGTCTGACTGCAGAGTTGGAGTCCTGGATCTGGCCGCTTGAAAATCAAGCCAGGGCACGTGCGTGTGTGCCCCAAATCCCAAGAAAGAACAGAGGAGAAGGGACTGCCGAACAGTCATCCCCAAGGTGTGATCTCATACTTTCTCTCTCTGTCTCTGTCTCTCTCCAGTGTGAGCACGCACTCCACAGCAAACTAAAAACACAACAAACTGCTCCTTCTCCCGCACTCCTCGTCCCCTCGCCTGGCGCTGCTTTCAGAGCATTCCTTTAAGACACATTTTACACACTGACTACTGGCTCTCCACCTGCTTCTCAGAACTTCCACCCCTCCAGTGTAGCAATCTTCGATGTTCTTCATAATGTATCCTAAGCACCCAGGACAGTGCCTGACACCCAGTGGGCCCTCAAAAACCTCCACTTGAAAAATAAAAAGTCTGTGCTATAAATAGATAACGTGTTTGTGAGAGCAGATGGTATAATGGTTATGTTGCTGGATGCCCTCATGGCTGACCACAGTTCGAGTTCTGGACCAGGGAGCTTGAAACTCACGCCGGGCGCATATGTGTGTGTGCCCGAGAGGAGAGCAGAGCAGAGCAGAAGATACTGCAGTGCAGCCACCCCCTGGGAGTGATTTCTCACTTTCTGTCTCTGTCTCTCTAGTGAGCGTACATGCCTTATAGCAAAAATGTCTCTAAGAAATAAGTAATAATAGATAGGTATTTGTAAATCAACATATGGCTAGCAGGTGGCATGATGGTTAAGGTGCTGGATTCCCACATGGCTGACTGTGGTTTGAGTCCTGGACCTGGCGGCCTGAAAATCACAACAAACAAACAAATTGAAAAATTAACACTAGGGAACCAGCAGTTGGTGTAATGGCTATGTCACTGGACTTCCATGTAGTCGACAGCGATTTGAGTCCTGGACCTGGTGGCTTAAACTCACCCCGGGCGCATGTGCGTGTGTGCCCAAGATCCCGAGAGGAGAATGGAGGAGAAGGGATTGCATGGCCATCCCCCCTGGGGGGTGATTTCTTGCTTTCTGTCTGTCTTTCTGGCAAGTGCACACGCCCTATAGCAAAAATCTTTCCAAAAAAAAAAAAAAATCAACACTATGTAAAGTCACCGTAAAGATTTCCAGTTACATGGCCAACCGCAGTCGTGTGCCCTGGCTGATGCTGCTACTTGGCAGGCCGAGTTCACATCAGTGGCCCAGGTTTGACCCTCAGCCCCCCTAAAAGCTTGGCATGGTGGCAGACACCTACAGACCCTGTTACGTGGGAGGTTCAGGCAGGAGGATCGTGACATAGCAGGACTCCGTCTTAAAAAAGAAACAGAAATTTGCCCATTAAAATTTTCACCTCTCTGAATTCCCTGATCGCGTTTGAATAAAATTATTTTTATCTGATACATTTCAGGTTATAAAGCACTTTGCATATTAATGCGTTTAATCGCCCCCACAATCCTGTGTGGCAGGCACAGAAAATGGAAATACTTTACTTACAGGACTTAATGAATTAACAGTCAGTGCTCAATATGCGAAAGCTGATGTCATTACTGTGCCAGGGTACGGACGTGGAAACTGGGTCCAGGGAAACGACCTGCTGACAGCAGAGCCTATACACGCCGAGGGAGGAACGGCCTCCCGTGTGTGGCGTCCGTGCCACGCTGCAGCAAACCAGCCCCAGCAGGTGACCTGCTCCGTGGAGTATCGGAAAGCTCGGCACTGTGTCTGAACTGTAGGCTTTTTAGACACGATTGCCCCTGCAGGAGCTCACGACAATACACCCGTCTGGGATTTAAGATGCAGGGCCGCTGGGGGAAGCCAGCCTGAGTCACGTGCTAACACGTCACCATGAATGTGCCGGAAAGGTCCCCAAGGAGGAGGACGGCAGGTCAGAGTTAGGCAAGAGGACCCGATTACCAAGACCGTGGGAGTCTTGCTCTGCAGTACTGAACGGGTAGCATTTTCAAGAGGCCACCTAACACGCAATCTGAAAGCGCTCTTGCCCCACACCCAGGGGACAGCTGAGCAGCCGACTGGCTAATCTGGAGTGACGGCATCAGGAGGGTGGGCCTGCCTCCCTCCCCCACCTCGAGCACGCGGGTCCACCCTCTGGCTACAGGCCTGGGGATGACGCGCTCGCAGGGAGCGGGAGGCCTACGGGACCCGCAGGCCGGGTGTGCCCACTGGGGTCTCTCGCTCTGTACTTTCAGCACTTCTTTCAGAGCACGAACTGTGACCGTAATTAGGAATGGTTTCACCAATGCGTACCTTTACCATAGAACAAACGCTCTGCGATGGTCCCACGATCGGGGTTAATGAACCTTGATTACATGAGTGCCAGCAAGGGCAGCCCACCACGGAGCGTCACAGAGCCCCCCGCACCTGGCATCGCTGGCCAGCTTTCTGGACCCAGTGTTGGGTCGGAGAGAACTGCCCAGCTATGTCCCACTTATGCTGAGGAGGGAAAGGACATTCTGTGAACACAAAAGAGTCAAGAAAAGGGCAACTAAGACATGCACACAAAACAGATCCGTGTTGCTGGTCTAAAACTGAGCTGCACGAGATGGGCGGGGTCTGCCCACTGCCTGCAAAGATACAGACCAGCCACACCACGGAGACAGAGCCAGCAGGCGGCCAAGTGGTGACGGAGGCCGGATCTCACATGGCCCATGACACACCCAACAGCTTGTGTGTGCACCTCCAGAATCCCAAGAGAGGACGGAGAGAAGGGACTGTGGCGTGGTCATTCCCCCGAGGAGAGATCTCTCACTTTCCCTCTGTCTCTCTGACGAGTGTATGTCCCCTACAGTGAAACAAACAACAACAAACCCACCGAAACATGGCTCTGAAACACTCAACAGTCAGTGACTCCCTCTGCTTTGGCACAGAGGAGGGGAGAGAACAACCTTCTAACTCTACCAACATCCTTGCCCACAGCCCAGAGACCTGGCCTTTGTCTTCTGTGCTGGGACTAAATTGGCAGGACATTTTTTAAATTGACTATCTTTTTAACATTACAGATGTCCGGCTGGCAACATGTGGGGACGGGGTAAGGTCTGTGGGTGATCACTCCTGTCCTGCCCGCTCTCCTTGCCCACTCCTCAGTTCTCCCCCTGCCCTCTCCCTCACCCGGCCTCCCCTCATGAGAAGCGGATCTCGAGGCGGTGCTGGGCCTGTGGCCTGCTTCTCGGTCATGGAACCATGGACACGTGTGTGTCCTGGAGAGTCAATATAGTCCCCACTTTAAACCCACGTACAAGCCGCTGCCCCTGCCAGGCAGCCAGCAGCATGGAGACCGCTAAGCTCAAGGGCAAATGGAACAACGGCATGAGTTCAGCTCGGCACAAAACAACAGGACACCCAGAACTTCGAAGGCACACGGTCCTGTGTCCCCCGCCTACGGGGGTGCCCCTCTGGGCAGCCTTTCTGTGGGTTACTTCAAAGTGACATCGACATCCTCCATGAGCCTGTGGCTTACTCACCGGCAGGAGGACTTTCACCTCTACTGCCCGCCAAGCTCTGTGCCACCACCCCTGACGAGCCAGTCTGCGTGCCCCGTGCTCCACACACGTGCGTCATCCCACGGAAGCCCCACGGCAACCTTCTTTTGCAAATGAGAACACAGACTCTGCGAGGCCGTGACGCTTGGCCAAGATCATTTAGCTAGCGAGGGGCGGAGCTGGGATCCAAACCCAGGCGGCGTGACTCCGAAACCACACGCTCCATTTCCGGTCTGAAGCACCGAGACAAAGAACTCAGCTTTTCCATGTCTTTCTTGGCTGCCTTCAGTGAAACGCATGTGTACTAGAGCCCGAACTACCTCCGGCTCCTCGGACACGGCCCCGCCTGGTCACCCGTGTGTGCTGGCGAACTGCAGCTGCACTGGAGCAGGGCTGCCGTGTCTAGGGGTGCAGGCTCTGTGCTGGGGAAGGCCTGGGCTGTGCTTGGCTGCACCCCTGCCAGAGGGGGCTGTTCCTCTAACACACATGAAGGCGTTGTATGTGCCACCAGGCAGCCCTGGGAAGAACATTTAAGGGACATCTTCCCCAAGATTCTTCTTTAACTCATTTTTCTAAAATACACAAACTTCTAAGTAATAAATGAAACTCAGAAATATGAAGCATTTTGGTTTTAAATTCTATCTGCCTCCATTTCAAGATAATACATAAGTACCTATCGCTTGTCAGTTATTGAGCGGGGGTCAGCACAGGAAGAGGCCTGGGCAGGGGAAGGTGGGAGTCAGGTGAGCCAGAACTGGGGATCTCGGAAGCTGGGTCCCGCGTGGCCACGACCAAGGCCTCAACCAGAGGGTGATTTCGGAGGGGGCAGACCGGGTCCGGGCCGGTACAGTGGCTGAGAGCTGATAGGACAGACTGGGTCCGGGCCGGTACAGTGGCTGAGAGCTGAACTCCGGTGTCAGCTGAGCCTGGCTCGGTTGTGTTCTCATTGTGACCTGCGGCAAGTGACTTAAACTCTTTGCACCTCGGCTTTTTCATTTGAAAAATGGAGCTAATGATAGAATCTTCTAGGGTGACGTGAGAGTCAAGAGACCGAGCGGAAACACCTGAGGCTTAGCGGCCACACACATTCAGGCATTTAATTACCAGTATCGCCTAGTGATTTTCTTCTGTTTGTTTCTTTATTATTTTCATGGCAAGTACTTCCTCTAAACATGTGGGGGAAAGGCATTAACAATTTAAATAAAATTTAAATAAAAACCTCTCACCCTGACTAATTTATTAGATGGTCTGGTAAGAAACCCTGCAGGAGGGAGGCCGAGAGAGTCTGAAACACGTACTTAGGTCACTTCCATTACGTGTACTTATTCTCCTCAGAGGGCTACCCAAATGTGGCTACAAATTCATGAATTAAAAACAAAGTCAGGGGATTATCTGTTCATTGGGTCATGTGCCTGTCTTGGGTAGTGTCTTGTTCTTCCTCTAATAAAAAGTCTTCCCTGCTGTTTTGTTGTTATCATAGAATACCACAGACTGGGTAACTTATTTTATTATTATTTTTTTTAGGCTTTCGCCATAGAGCACGTTCACTCAGACAGAGCGAGGGGAAGAAGACAGAGAGAGGGAAAGTGTGAAGTCACCCCCGGGGGAATGGCTGTGCTGCAATCCTTTCTCTTCCATTCTCCTCTTAAGATTTTGGGCATGCAGCTACATGATTCCAGAGTGATTTTTTTTTTTTTTTAAGAATTATTTTATCGAAATTTATTTATTTATTTATAATTTGACCAGAGAGGGACAGAGAGACAGAGAGAGAGAGGGAAAGTGAGAAAGCAAGCTGCCGGGTCCGGGACTTGAACTGCAGTTGGCCATGTGGGAGTCCAGCGCCCTTAACCACCACACCACCTGCTGGTCCCTCCAGCGTGAATTTTAAGCCACCAGGGTGCCAGGTCTGGGGCTCAAGCTGTGGTCCACCGTATGGGACCCGAGCACCTGAACCACCACTCCACCTGCTGGTCTCAAACTACATAATTTATAAAAGGAAGAAACTTATTTCTTAGAGTTCTGGAGGCCAGGAAGTCGAAGGTCCAGGGGTTCGTGGAGTGAGGGTCTTCATGTCACGTCATAGCATAGCAGATGGTATCACACAGTGCGGGCAAGATGGGGGGAGGGGCGAATGCATCCTGTCTGTCAGGAACCCACTCTCCTGATAAAGCATTAATCCACTCACGAGGACAAAGCCCTCATGCCCTGATCCCCTCTTGAAGGTCCCACCTCTCCACACAGATGCACTGGGGATTGGGTTTCCAGCACACGGACTCAGGGCGGCGGGGGGAAGCAGGCAAAGCTCAGCACTGCACTCTGCCCCCTGCCCTCTGAGCTGTCTGCAGACTTGGCTGACTGGATCTGTCCTCTCTCCTCATGCAAGAGGGTTCTGGAAATGCCAAGTCTTGGGACGGCATCTCTTACTTTAAATGAGGGACCTAAAAACATGTCAGTTTGGTTTTAGTTTGTCTTAGAGACTTCTAGTGTTTTGCTTTTTTTTTTTTTTGCTTATTTACTGAAATTTCAGTTTATTAGATTCATTAGTTTATAGTTTGTTCAGTAAAAAACAAAAAAATGAAAAATTGTGATTCAGTTCAGGGTTTAGCATGGTTATATACTTTATTCTGCAATTTCGTCCAAGCTTCCATGGAAGTCAATGATTAAAAATATTGGCAACTGTCAGCTGTAGTCAGGAGTTCAAAGCTTTCCTCTTCCTTGTTCACTGGGGCATTTTTTTCTCTTCTTGCGTAGTTAGTGATCTTTATTCTCAAGGGGCAGAGCAGGGCCTCACACTCCTGGGCTCAAATTCCAGTTTGGCTAACTGAACTTAAACAAGTTAATATTGCTAGGTCCATCTTTTTGTTTGTTTTATTTATATTTTAACCTATAAAATGAACACAACAGTATAATCTCAATTTTATGAGGGCTGGATATGACAGATAAAACATAATATCTCTTTCTCTCACTTTTTTTTAAGATTTTTTTTTTTTGAAGAGGTTTTCGCTATAGGGTGTGCGCGCTCGCCAGACAGACAGAGAGAGACAGAGAGACAGAAAGCGAGAAATCACCCCCTGGGGGGGATGGTCACGCTGCAATCCCTTCTCCTCCATTCTCCTCTTGGGATCTTGGGCACGCACGCACATGCTCCCGGCGTAAGCCACCGGGTCCGGGACGCGAACTGCGGTCGACTACATGGGAATCCAGCAACATAGCCATTACACTAACTGCTGGTTCCCAAGAATTATTTTATTTAACTTAATTTATTTATGTATTTATTTTAATTTGACCAACAAGGGACAGGGCGGAGGTTGGGAGGAGTAAGAAAGCAAGCCACCAGGTCCAGGACTTGACCATAATCGGCCACGTGGGAGTCCAGCGCCCTTAACCACTGTGCCACCTGCCGGCCCCTCTTTTACTGATAGTTTTCCATGAAAATCCAAGAAAACAAAACAATACGTACAACTCTTTTCTCCAGCTCATCTCATGATGATATTAGCAACCAAGTTAACGCTTGATGATTGAAGGCTACTGAGGGGCCCGGCGGGTGGTGTGGTGGTTAAGTGCTGGACTCCCACACGGCCAACTGTGGTTTTCGAGCCCTAGACCTGGAGGCTTGCTTTCTCACTTTTTCTTTCTCTCTCTCTGTTTAAATTTAAAAATAATAAAGATAACAAATGGAATTAAATAATAATAAAAAAAAAGACGGGCTCTTGGAAGATGCAGGGGTCGGTGTGTGCATGAGGACTTCCCTGAAGCTGAAGTAGAGAGGTGAGGGGCCTGGACAGTCTCGGGCTTTGAGGGCTCTCCCCAAGTCCAGGCCAGATTAGCTTTGGCAGGCTGTAGGGGCAGGAGTGATAGGGCTCAGGTCAGGCTGACCCAGAAAGCAAGCAAGCTAAAAAAAAAGTACCGGTGGGCGGTAAATGTAAAAACAAATATTTAGCAAAATAAGGAACTATTTAATACAATAAAAAGTCCTTTATGTAGGCCTTAGGAGAATGTCAGTGTTTGGCACATTGGTACAATTATAACGCTTTCAAAGGATGGGTCCATGTATCGTAATGTAACATAATATAGTTAAAAACTGTGCATTAATAGATATGAAATCAGTGACTATCATTTTGGGAGCCTGGCCTGCCCGTTAAAGATATTGCCCCCCAGAGCACTTACGTGAAGAATAACTAAAAAGAAGAGGTTGGGGGTTTAAACAGCCAAACGGGAGCTTCTACCCCACGAGTGGTTTCTACAAGCCCACATGTTGCCCTTCCCAGTCTGGGGAAGGAGCAGAGAAAGACACCACAGGCCACCATCTTAGCTCCAGACTGGGTTATTGTCTCGCCTCTTCACACACGCCAACATCGAGAGCTTCATCGGAGCAGAGCAGGTTGGGTTAGGACAGCTAAAGCATTCAACCGCAGTGCCCAGACCCCTCTACACCTTCATCCCATCCCGGCCTTCCCCTGCTGGAGGGCCGTCTACATACACTAAGGTGAGTTACACTCTGAGGGGCCATCGGGACCGGCAAGAAGAGGAGGGGGCTAGACAGAGTGGCGTCCCAGATCAGAGGGGGTGTCAGATGCAGGATGCAGGGGAGGGCCAGGCTGGAGGGGCTCAGTCCCCCCATTCCTCCACCAGGAGGTCTCGTAAGCAGTACCCTGACCACTACACCACAACTCGGGGACGGTCTGGCTGCTTCTGCATTGCTGAGCCCGCCCACTCTGCTCCTCCAGTGTCGTGGGCGCCACGACAGGGCTACAATCAGAAAAGCAGACTCTCCAAGGTAGTCCCTAGCTCTGAGCACAGGCGGTTCCTCCCAACAACACGTGTCCTTGAGCAGAGCATCCCAGGCAGCAACTTCCTTAGGGTTATGCTTGGGGCTCTTTCCTTTAACAAAAATTATAATTTAATTTAATTCATTTATTATTATTCT